>NC_091252.1:48805000-49174166 GCF_042477335.2 Ovis canadensis
CTTTTTAATATTCTGTCTAAGTTGGTCATAGCTTTTCTTCCAAGGAGCAAGTGTCTTTTAATTTCATGGCAATTTTGGGACCCAAGAAAATAAAGTCTGTCACTGTTTCCATTGTTTCCCCATCTATTTGCCATGAAGTGATGGGACTAGATGCCATGACCTTAGTTTTCTGAATGTTGAGTTTTAAGCCAACTTTTTCACTCTCCTCTTTCACTTTCATCAAGAGGCTCTTTGGTCTTCTTTGCTTTCTGCCATAAGGGTGGTGTCATCTGTGTATCTGAGGTTATTAATATTTCTCCTGTCAATCTTGATTCCAGCTTGTGATTCATCCAACCTGGCATTTTGCATGATGTACTTTGCATATAAGTTAAATAAGCAGGGTGACAATATACAGCCTTGATGTCCTCCTTTCCCAGTTTGGAACCAGTCTGTTGTTCCATGTCTGGTTCTAACTGTTGCTTCCTGACTTGCATACAAGTTTCTCAGGAGGCAGGTAAGGTGGTCTGGTATTCCCATCTTTTGAAGAATTTTTCACAGTTTGTTGTGATCCACATAGTCAAAGGCTTTGGCATAGTCAATAAAGCAGAAGTAGATGTTTTTCTGGAACTCTCTTGCTTTTTCAATAATCCAATGGATGCTGGCAATTTGATCTCTGGTTCCTCTGCCTTTTCTAAATCCAGGTTGTACATCTGGAAGTTCTTGGTTCACATACTGTTGAAGTCTAGTTTGTAGGATTTTGAGCATTACCCTACTAGCGTGTGAGATGAGTGAAATTGTGTGGTGGTTTGATTGGCATTGCCTTTCTTTGGGACTGGAATGAAAACTGACCTTTTCCAGTCCTGTGGCCACTGCTGAGTATTCCAAATTTGCTGGCATATTGAGTGCAACACTTTCTCAGCATCATCTTTTAGGATTTGAAATAGCTCAATTGGAATTCCATTACCTCCACTAGCTTTGTTCATAGTGATGCTTCCTAAGGCCCACTTGACTTCACACTCCAGGATGTCTGGCTCTAGATGAGGGATCACACCATTGTGGTTATCCAGGTCATTAAGACCTTTTTTGTATAGTTCTTCTGTGTATTCTTGCCACCTCTTCTTAATACCTTCTGCTTCTGTTAGGTCCATACCATTTCTGTCCTTTACTGTGTCCATCTTCGCATGAATTGTTCACTTAGTATCTCTAATTTTCTTGAAGAAATCTCTAGTCTTTCCCATTCTATTTTTTTCCTCTATTTCTTTGCATTGTTCACTCAAAAAGGCTTTCTTACCTCTCCTTGCTATTCTCTAAGACTCTGCATTCAGATGGGTGTATCTTTCCTTTTCTCCCTTGCCTTTCACTTAACTTCTTTTCTCAGCTATTTGTAAGGCCTCCTCAGACAGCCATTTTGCCTTTATGCATTTGTTTTTCTTGGGGATGGTTTTGATCATCACCTCCTGTACAGTGTTGCAAACCTCCATCCATAGTTCTTCAGGCACTCTGTCTATCAGATCTAATCCCTTGAATCTATTTGTCACTTCCACTGTATAATCATAAAGGATTTGATTTAGGTCATACCTGAATGGCCTAGTGGTTTTCCCTACATTCTTCAATTTAAGTCTGAATTTTGCAATAGTGATCCTAAAATTAAATAAAGCCAATAAATGGAGAAATAAAAGATAGCTATTACATCTAAGTTGGCTAATTAAAGTTGTTTTTAACTCCCTACGAGTGATAGAATAAGGAAATAAAAATAAGTGGAAGTTTCCATGAAAAGAAGGAAGAAACCAGTGGACTTTCAGAGTCTTGAATGATACACAAGGAAAGCATTTGTACCCAGTAAGGAAACCCCCATGAGAATCAGAGGACAACCCATCATTCCAACTCATTCCCAGAGGGCCACCCTGGCACCTTTCCTTGAACCATAGTAAGTGTGACTCTGGGGAGTAATTCACATCATTGCCCTTCCTTATGGAGCTGATGATTCAGAGATGTGGTTTGTAGTGAAAAACTACAAAGTATGGCTTTGCTTAAATTCTTGTTAAGGGGAAGCCAGCTAACCTTTGTGACACCAATAGCTTCTTCCTGGGCAGGAGCATGACCACAGCAGTCTCCACTGCCTCACCTGTGAGCCCCAGCAGGGCTGTCAGTCTGTCCACACGCATTCTAACGGCCACTCTGCCGAGCTTCGCTGTAACACACGAGGCTCTGATATATTTAAAGTTTCCATCATAAAGCCAAATAGTCAGCTTCTCCTCTGTTTCATAATTCCTTTAAACTAATGTCACAGAGAAGTTTCTAATGAATTCACAATTAAGTTCTTCTCTCCCTTAAGGATAAAGTCGGATCAATCTGGTGCTGCTTCTCTTTGAATTAATTATCTTCAAATGCAGTTGGTCTCCCAACTTCTTTCTGTCTTCGGAATATTTACTGTCCACCCACGGAAAACTGGAGAGGAAGAAAGTTCCCTGTGAAGCAGATTCTACTAGCACAGAGCAATAATAGGAAGGATGAGATTTTCCAGTTTCTCCTCTAACCAGCAGCTATTCAAGCCTCTCTATTTCATTATCCAACTAGAGCATTTTTGTTGGAGCAAATAGACTTGTAATCAAGTCTAGCAGTGGTCATGCTACAGATTATTGGCTTTGTCCAGAGTTCTTGGTTATTCTGGTTTTTTTTTAGCATTTATTAATTAATCAATTTTTGGCCACGCTGGGTCTTCGTTGCCACATGTGGGCTTTCTCTAGTTGTGGTGAGTGGTGGCCACTCTTTGTTGTGATGCGGTCTTCTCACTGTGGTGGCTTCTCTTGTAGAGTGCAGGCCTCAGTAGTTGCAGCTCAGAGGCTCAGTGTTTGTGGCACGTGGACTTAGTTTCTCTGCAGCATGTGGCATCCTCCCAGACCAGGGACTGAACCCATGTCTCTTGCTTTGGCAGGTGGATTCTTAACCACTGGATCACCAGGGATGTCCCTCAGCCATTCTTTTAAAATTTGGGTTACAGAAATCACACCGTTATTATTCCTGACCAATGGCACATTTTGAGTTGTGGCTTCTGCTGTATTTCATTCTAAGGAGAATACACACCAGCCACAAGGTTAGGGGAGAAACAACTATTTGGTGAGCAAATCATTGCTAGTATTGTTCTATGTCATTATATATAAAATGAACAGCTAACATTTGGGAGGAAGCTTCTTTTCCTTAGGCACTGGGTTTAGTGCTTTTTATTACATGCTTAAATTCATTTAATCCTTGATGAGGGTTTTGATGAAACTGTATAAGAAAAGCAGATGTAATTTTATTATTTCTACCTTTACAAACAAGGAAAATGATTTTTTAAAGTATTTAAGAAACTTGTATGAGGTCCCTCAGGTAATACACGGTGGACCCAATTTTACCCTGGCTTTCGGTACCAAAAGCCTGGTAATCACTCTGTTGATTCAGCAAAGCTAAAACCACTCTAGGGTCACCTGAGCAGGAAGGGATTTACCACAGGGAATGAGAAACACACAATTATGGAAAGAACTCAGGGAACAAAGATTAGGAAGGCCACTTCTAATTTTCAGAAAATCTAGAAGGGTTGGAATTGCAGGAAAGTCACTGCCGGTGTGTTCAACTTTCTATAGCACAAACTGGCTGATTCTTAGGTAGATGCCTAGACTGTGTTGTTCAGTCACTCAGTCGTGTATCTGCGAACCCGTGGACTGCAGGGTTCCCTGTCCTTCACATCTCTTGGAGCTTGCTCAAACTCATGTCCATTGAGTCGGTGATGCCATCCAACTATCTCATCCTCTGAGATGAAATTGAAGGCAGGAGGAGAAGGGGATGACAGAGGATGAGACGCCTAGAAGCTGTCAGCAAAACTCCATGTGTTTTGCCTGCTAGAGTCAATGCACTAACCATTGGCAGAGACTAACGTTTTCTCTCTTTCACTTTCTAAATATCAGGGGAGTGCATCTGACTGATGGAGTCTAATCTGTTCCCCTGCAAAGAATTTGGGAGAATACAGCTCCCAGGCTTCTCCCCTGGGATGCAAGGGAGAGTTCAGAAGGAACTGGAGATGGTGCTGAGCCAACTACAGTCTGTTCTAATTATTGCTTTCCATTGCTTTCTAAAAATGACACTTTTCCCCTAGGGGAACAGTACCACCAACCATTCTTCTGGCAGACAGTTAGTGAACATCCACAGATGATAGACATAGGAATTTGAGGTTTTTAAAATCCCATATTTCTGGCCTCAGACATTCATCACCTGCTAATCTTATTCAGATGACTGGAACTTTTTCCTACTGTATCATCCTTTACCATAGAGTTGACTTTATGTAGTGAAATGCATCAATACCTATCAGATTGGTAAGAACTGCAATTATTGCAACTGTTGTTGATTCTCCCCTCCCTCAGGGTTACCTGTTACTTGTTTATCTTGAATGGTCTTCTCCAGTGGTAAAGGATTAAACAGGAGAATTTCTGCTGCTCGGGGTTTTAGTGGCAGTGTCCTGTCATATGCTGTTTTGTGGTTTACTGGTGATGGTGGTTTAGTCTCTAAGTCATGTCCAGGCTCTGCAGTGGCTCTGACATCTACATTAGAACCACCATCTGTTATATTGCAGTATTCCCACAGGGCCCTCAGGGTCCTGAATTCTGGAAGAAAATCAAAGAGTCAAGCCATATCTCAGGTGTCATGAGTAGATGTGGCATGAGTAACAGGAGAAGGAACCTTTAAGGAAAGACTGGAGAATAAGGTAAGTGAGAGGTAGAAGGGAAAGGAGAAAGATAAAGTAAACCATGTATCTCAGAAAATGGTGCAGTAACACCACCAACTGACTTTAAGTGGCCCACAAAATTGAGGCAATAGATTCTATCTCCTTCATATCAGCCTATCTGTTCTCCCTGCCAACCCCAAATACCACCATTCATCACCAACTTCTTGGATTATTGCAACAGCCTCCTTATTTGTCACCATGTCTCCATTTTCACTTCTACAAGTGCATTCTGCTGAAGAAATCCTTTCAAAAAAGGAAATCTAATTATTTCACCCTAGCCAAACCTATGTATGGAGGAGGCAATGGCAGCCCACTCCAGTACTCTTGCCTGGAAAATCCCATGGACGGAGGAGCCTGGTGGGCTGCAGTCCATGGGGTCGCTAAGAGTTGGACATGACTGAGTGACTTCACTTTCACTCTTCATTTTCATGCGTTGGAGAAGGAAATGGCAACCCACTCCAGTGTTCTTGCCTGGAGAATCCCAGGGACGGGGGAGCCTGGCGGGCTGCCGTCTATGGGGTCGCACAGAGTTGAACACGACTGAAGTGACTTAGCAGCAGCAGCAGCAGCAAACCTATGTATAATATGCTCATGTTTATAAAAGTTTTGAATGGGGCAAGTTTCAGGACTAACTTTTAAAAGGTGTGTATAAAATTGCCTTTATAATACAATCTCAGGTAAAACAAAAAATGTAGAAAAATATTGGAAGTTACCTTCCAAAATGTTAATTGTATGTGTGTGTGTGGTGAGATTACAGACGATTTTTTCTTTCCAATTTTCTGCGATGGATGTATGTTACTTTCATAATCAGAAAAGAACAAAGTTTGTCTTGAAATGACACAAAAATAAGGTTCTGTGTTAAAACCCAGCCACTATCTCTTCATCAATATATTATAAAGAGGGGCAATGGGAAAATGGATACATTAGAATAAACATATCTGTTTGTATTGTTTATTATCAGCTTTCTAATGAAATTAGGACTCACAGTAAAAGTTTTTAAAAAGTATATAAATATTTATGTACACTTGGACTGCAAGGAGATCCAACCAGTCCATCCTGAAGGAGATCAACCCTGGGATTTCTTTGGAAGGAATGATGCTAAGGCTGACACTCCAGTACTTTGGCCACCTGATGCGAAGAGTTGACTCATTGGAAAAGACTCTGATGCTGGGAGGGATTGGGGGCAGGAGGAGAAGGGGATGACAGAGGATGAGATGGCTGGATGGCATCACTGACTCGATGGACGTGAGTTTGAGTGAACTCTGGGAGATGGTGATGGACAGGGAGGCCTGGCGTGCTGTGATTCATGGGGTTGCAAAGAGTCGGACACGACTGAGTGACTGAACTGAACTGTACATATATAATTTTTGTGTTTGTTATAGATCCGATAAAGAGCATATAAATATGGTCTATGCAAACTATGAATTCCTGAAATCACAGCAAACGGGGCCCATAGAAGCTCTGTAGTCCTTGTGAGGTTTCCCAGCAGCTTCAGCCTCATGAACAGGATTCAGAACTGCTGACTCCAGTCCTCTGTTAGTTCCCTGACACTTGCTACCTGGTGGAAGAATGGCAGAGTTCTCTAATCTCCAAGTCACATTGATTGGGTCAAAATTTATTGGAAGTGCTTATTGTTCTGGTCAGTCTTTAAAATCCAGGTGGAAAAAAAGAAAATCTGATCCAATAAAAGGATGTTTCCCCTCTACTTCGAGAAATTAGCATCTTTTCTTTGTTTCAATTTTCCAGGAAGTTTTACAACAGGTTTCAGACTTGGGCCAGTTTATGGCTGTCTTGGTACTTCATTAATTTTTTTTTTTTTCAGGAATCCTTTCTCTCCAGGCAAAGAGTTAATAAGGACCTACTCTTTCTGTCTCAATTCCAATGCAATTCATTCCGTAGTAGTAAAATTTAAAAGGTACAGCAAATATTAACAGAATGTTATTTCCTACCAAATTCACAGTGACACACACACACATACACACATACCTTAATCTCCAACTATCCTTAAATTTTTCTCACTTTAATCCAATATCGTATAGACTTGCTATTTAATTATTATTTCCACTCTGCATTAATTTTTTCCCCTCTGCATTTGATGACATCTTTTTTCCCATCCTTTCTTTTTTCCCCCTTTTTTTACCCTGAGGTCAGTTCAGTTCAGTTTAGTGGCTCAGTCGTGTCTGACTCTTTGCAACCCCATGAATTGCAGCACGCCAGGCCTCCCTGTCCATCACCAACTTCTGGAGTACACTCAAACTCATGTCCATTGAGTCGGTGATGCCATCCAGCCATCTCATCCTCAGTCGTCCCCTTCTCCTCCTGCCCTCAATCCCTCCAAGCATCAGGGTCTTTTCCAATGAGTCAACTCTTCGCATGGGGTGGCCAAAGTATTGGAGTTTCAGCTTTAGCATCAGTCCTTCCAGTGGACAACCAGGACTGATCTGCTTTAGAATGGACTGGTTGGACCTCCTTGCAAGGGACTCTCAAGAGTCTTCTCCAACACCACAGTTCAAAAGCATCAGTTGTAACCAAAATAGGGAAATAAGGTGAAATTTTAAGGTAAGCTTTTACTCACTTTATTTCCCATGTTATTTTCCATCTGTAGTTGAATGTGAATGAATTATTTTAAAAGAAGTCCCAAACTGTTACAAGGTATATTTCTGTCAAATGACTTGTTTTCACATTTAATAGTCATAAGTTAGTGCTTCTTCCATCTCAGCACTGTTGGGTACATCTTTCTCCCTTCAGAATTGATTGTTAATACATAATAACAGCTGCATCCACCTACTCTAATGAAGTTATCAGTCACTTCATCAGATGCTTCAGAAGAAAGATAAAATTAAGGTTGAGTTCATCTGCCCAGCAGCAGATTGGGTTCCAGAAATGAATTTGACTGTAACTTTTCATAGAATCATTTTAGCACAGAGACCTTTAGAGTAAGAACTTTTGTCAAATTAATTTAATTTAACATGACAGAATTTTTATATTTGTTCTAAACGATCAAAGCAACTTGTATTTTGAAGCCTTGACAATTGTTCTTTCTGTGTGAAGTGCTCCTAAATTATTTACTTCATATGAAGACCAATGAAAGAACAGCCCTGGAACTCCAAATAAATGCAGTCCTAAAGGGTGACTCTCTGGTCCAACAGTAGAAGGAAAGTAAATCCTCAGATTCTAAGGAAGTGTCTTGGATTTTTCAATATGCATGTTAGAATAAACTATTTTATAATTATAAAATGAAAATAAAATACTTTTATAATTTTTAAAATGCAATTTAAAATATTTTCCCTCATTCCCTTCATTTTTACTTCATTTCTCTTTTTTATTTTGAGGTTTTCTAGTTTCACATTTCCATTATATATTAGTGAAAATGTCATTGGATTAGGAAAGGAATGGAGACTTGGAAGAAATAGTGAACAGTGAAGTGATGGTGAAGTCAATGAACTTGGGGTCTCAAGTGAAATGTTATGGAAATCAGGGTATTGGAGGGAATGAGCAGGAAAGATAGAATAGGAGGCTTGTAACTGAGCTTATGAGGGGTAACAGATATCGGTAATAACAAGGTCTATGACCACAAGAAAAAATGACAGATAAGGTAGAGGACAAAGTAATTGGAGAGAGAGGCAGCTGTATTAGAAGTATCATTCCCAGGGATATAAGAACGACCAAGAGTTAAGATGGAGATAGTGTGAAGAAATGACAGCAAGCCTGGTGTGGAATCTTTGAGGAATGAATGAGATGACTGGGAGGTTGGTAGTTGACCGCACCAGTAGAAATTCTGGTTGGTATAGCTGGTAGCAGGCTCCCCCGGTGGCTCAGAGGGTAAGGAATCTGTCTGCAATGCAGGAGACCCAGGTTCCATTCCCGGAGGAGGGAATGGATACCCACTCCAGTATTCTTGCCTAGAGAATTCCATGGACAGAGGAACCTGGAAGGCTACAGTTCAAGGGGTCCCAAAGAGTTCAACACAACTGGTCGACTAACACTAATCACTTTCCCCTAACATGGCTGATAGCAAGAGCATCAAAAGTGCTGAGGGCTTAATGACAAGTGAGAGGGTGAGTGATGGGGAGGGAGGAGGCTACTCAGCTCCAGGTCCATCTGTAGGGAGAGTGCAAGAAATTTAGCTTCCACCCCTTAGTGCTGCTGGGGAGGCAGATCTTAGTTAGAAAAACAAAAAGTGGAAGAAATGCTGGGAGAAGAAGTTAAGGATAAAGGGAATTTGGATGTATTTCAGAGAATGCAGTAGGAGGGCTTAGAGGTCCGGAAGAGGTGAGGGATGAAGCCTGAATAGAGGACACGCAGAGTCAAGGGTATGAGGATGCAGTGCCTGCGTATCTAGGGACACCATGTCAGGGTCATGCATGTTGGCAGCAGAGCTGTGCTGGACCAGTACCTGGCTCTGAACTGAGGGCCCTTGGAGCTGAGGTCTCACCTTCTGTGCGCTCGGTAATCTTTGTTGGCTCTGCTGGGAGCCCTGACTCAAGACCTTTGTGTCAGTCTGGAGCTGGGGCAGCTGAAGAGGGATGGATGAAAGGGGGCTAGCCCGCTACACTCAGATCCCAGCAGTTTCACTGTTGCTCCCTCATTCATATATTCACTCGGTAAAACTTCTTAGCTCCCACCAGGCTCCATGTACTAGGCAAGTGATGGAGTTATGATAGATCCCTGACTCCAGGGGATTCATACTGAGAAGTGCAAATACAGAATTGCAATCTAATGTGATAGGTGAAACACAAAGAGATTAGTTTACCTTAACAATTTAATTTTTTGAAGGGTGGGTGGGCATGCATTTTGTGTACTAATGGAAAGTACAGCTAGAATTCTTCAAAGGTCAATTGGTATAGGGATCTGAAGCTCATCAAGGAGTGAGTTAAAGTATAGGGTTGTAAGCTGAAGTATAGGACTGATGCTGAAGCTGAAGCTCCAGTACTTTGGCTACCTGATGCAAAGAGCAGACTCAATGGAAAAGACACTGATGCTTGGGAAGACGGAAGGCAAAAGGAGAAGGGGGCAGCAGAGGATGAGATGGTTAGATAGCATCACCGGCTCAATGGACATGAATTTGGGCAAACTCTGGGAGATAGTAGGGCTTCCCTGGTGGCTCAGATGGTAAAGAATCTGCCGGCAGTGCAGGAGACCTGGGTTTGATCCCTGGGTCAGCAAGATCCCCTGGAGAAGAGAATGGTGATCCATTCCAGATTCCAGTATTCTTGCCTGGGGAATCTCATGGACAGAGGAGGCAGGCAGGCTATAGACCATAGCACTGCAAAGAGTTGGACATGACTGAAGCGACTTAGCACACACGCACACAAATGGTATTTTACTGCTATCCTATAGACAGGCCCCTGGAATCCGGAGAGCTTGAGTCATTAAAGCACAATCACTCAGCTACTCAGGATGAAGCTCAGACTTCAAAGCAGAATTCTGACACAGCCCTCTCTCTAGGTACACACAGAGCTGGAAAATTGTGTGTGGATCCTCTCTCTTGATACAGTGATTATTTAAAAGGATGATCAACATAATCATTTGTTATTAGCTGTGCTTTTCAGGTTCTAACAGAACAATTAATAAGAAAATCCAGGGTCTTCTCTTCTTTATAAAGAGTGAAATGTTTAATAATTGTCATAAATCATTTGTTTGACATTAGATCAGTGTTAGTCTAAGTTGGGTTCCTTTGGGCTCTTTGGTACAGGGGAAATCTCAAAGCTGAGGCAAAAGTCAGACAATATCTGAGAAAATGTGTATTTCACATCAATACTAAGTTTTGATGTATATGGCAATTTCACTTAATAATTCAAAAATAGCATTTAACATATAAAAGCTGAACCTCAGATTTTTTTTTTCTCCAAAGTGCGCTTGTCCCCAGTCTTCAGTTCCTCCAACATTCCCTAGGCCTTAATTAAATAAGAGCAGGAGAGAGCATTGGGCTTGGGTTCAGGATAAATATCCCCGGCTTGAACAGGAGATGTTACTTTAATGACTTGGAATGCATCCAGAAAGCTCACACTGGCTAGCAGGCAAATCTGACAGCTACTGCATCTCACAGCAGTAACATTCTAACCAATTAAAAGCAGAGCTAGAAATAATAGTTTGTCACTGAGTGGTGTTTCAGAAACCTATCGGTCCAGATTAACCAGAGGATTAACTTTTCTAACTGAATTTAAAGGTCACGGTGAGCTGACTTTAATGAAAGAAAGAGAAAAGCATTCAATTAGAAGGGGGAAGACTTACACAGAGAAATTAGGTTAATAGATCTGGCTTTATTATTTATAGGTAACTAACCAAATTGCTGTCTTACTTTGTGGCAGGAGTTCACAGTCAAGGATAAATATGTTCAGTATAAGAAAGTTAAATGAGCAATCAGGTGTTTCTAAGGGAGTCCTCTAGTGGGAAGGGCATAGATGGCCTTCCAACATCTGAAAATATGTTTATTTAAAAAAAAAAAAAGATTCTTGCTAGGTAAGAAAAGAATCATTGGTAAACCAGCATACTTTGGACTGGTAGTCTGATAGGATCAATGTCAAGCACTCGCACCTGAGATCAACTCATCAGACGATGCGTGCATGGATAAGACCACACCAGTAGCCCTTTATTTTTCTCTTCTATTTTTTAATTAATTTTTATTGGAGTATAGTTGCTTTACAAAGTTTAGTTTCTACTGTACAACAAAATGAACCAACCACACATATACATATATTCCCTCCCTTTTGGACTTCCTTCCCATTCAGGTCACCACAGTGTGGTAAATAGAGTTCCCTGTGCTATACAGTATGTTCTTGTTAGTTACCTGTTTTATGCATAGTATCAATAGTGTATATGTGTCAATCCCAATCGCCCAATTCCTCCCATTCTCATCAGGGCCACTGAAACACGTGCATGAAAAGAAGTCTTTGGTGCCACTGGCAGAGCTTTTCACTGACGTATGTATGATGGGTGACTTTTCCTTGCCGAAAAGACTTTTCCTCCAAGATTCACTCTTCCCTCAGTAACCTACCCTCACAGCCACCCCCTGTATGTGCATCTCCTTCTCACCCACAAAGTGAAAGCAGTTTGCTATGGGTGGGAGGACCTTGGGCTGGACCTTTGATGAATTATTGATGTGCAGTTAAGTGTTAAAATGATCTCCTGCTTATGCTACTTCCTGTCCTTACAACATAGTAGGGTTTTTAAAATTAAAAAAATTTTTAGTTTAAGGTTTCTTTTAAAATGTTTTCTTAAAAATTTCTAAAGTCTTTATTGACTTTGTTGCAATATTGCTTCTGTTGTTTTATGTTTCAGTTTTTTTTTTTCTTTTGATCCCAAGGCATGTGAGATCTTAGCTCCCCAACCAGGGATCCAACCTGCACCCCCTGCACTGGAAGGCAAAGTCTTAACTGCTAGACCACCAGAGGAGTCTCCATAGTAGTTTTAATAAACATTGTGGAGAGAGGGTTGGGTGTAGCAGGTAGTTGAAGGGAAAGAGGGGGAAGAAAGCTAATCCGAGAGAGGGAAGATGTTGCTACTGACTGCAAGGGATTAGAATGGCCAAATAACCAAGTCAATGTCAATTCTCTCATTTATGAATAGAACTTGCATTGCATTCTAGAACTGGATTTCAAGAGCAGGATTTTGATGTGAGCAGGAGCTTCATGTTAGAGGTGTGCAAAGAACCTTCTAGAACTATGACACTTCTCTTGTTGATTACTTAAGGAGAGCCCTTTGGTCCCTCTGTGTGGTATGTGTCAACTGCCCCCCCCCAACAGGCACCATTTGATCCTACTGAAGCCAGGCAGGGAGTAGAGTTTCGGGCAGGATCTGAGATCTTACATTGGATCCAGTCACAGATATATGGGGCCCAGTCCATTTTCTGGACTCTCCCCTCTGGTCGGTTGGTCTGATGTTCAGTCTGGCTGAGATGTTCCAATGAATGAGGCTGTTGTTCAGCCGCTAAGGCATGTCGGACTCTTTGCGACCCCAGGGACTGCAGCTCGCCAGGCTCCTCTGTCCTCCCCTGTTTCCCAGAGTTTGCTCAGATTCTTGTCCACTGAGTCAGTGATGCCATCTAACCATCTCATCTGCTGCCCTGTTCTCCTTTTGCCTTCAATTTTTCCCAGCAGTGGAAAGGGACTGAGTACTCATTAAAAGCTCCTTGTGGGTGGAAACCAGATTTTATACCAATATTCAAGGATAATTTTTGTTTGGAGTGCAGTGGTTTGACTGACTGTTGAGAGGTCAAATGCTTTTGTACCCGTGATTAGTGGCTGCTGCCACAAACGCCCTTGCACCCAACACCCACTGCTCCCCCCCTCGCTATCCTGGCCTCTCTGTCATTATCCAGCAGCTAAAGACCTGGCCCAAGGGGGACCCCAGGACTCCGAACTGCAGCTGCAACCAATGCCCATGCTTAGGATCAGTGCTGAACACTTTGAATATCACTCTTGCCTACTTCTGTAGGCAGCTCTTAGTCATCACTAATCTCTGTCCTGTGTGTCCCCTCACTGTCTCAGTCTGGAGGGACAACCTCACTGACTCCTATTCACTCAGAAGCACATACATAAATGACCTGTCGCTGTCAAGGAGTGAAACAGTTGGTGAACATCTTCAGCCTGTGTACATCAAGGCTAGGCCTGTATCTCCCAAAGGGAAGCTTCAAGTTACTGTTATCTGGCTTATTTAGATGTGGAGGCAATCAAACTAGTTTTCTACACATAAAACATGCTTTCTGAATTATTTAAATTGGCTAGTTAAGGGGACTCAGTGAACCAAGTAATTGACCATCTCACGTCATTCTAGGTAATCTTATTGTTAGCATTTTACAGAGAAAAACATGAGCATTTCAAACATTCTTAGCAAAAGCAAAATTCCTTTGTTGATAGTTTATTTTTCTAAGCCAGCCATTTAAGTTTTCTTCCCTTTAAAATCTTAAGAACTCAAATCAAGTTAAAAAAAAAAAGTCTTAAGAACTCAAATCATAAGAAAGAACTGTGACCAAATTAATTGATAAAGTTTCCTATTTTAAACCCCTCATAAAAAGCAATTGTCCTTCTAGTGACATATCATCTGAAGCTGAAATTATTCCTCTTGTATTGGGGAGCAGGAAGCTGAGCAGCATTGGTTCCACTTCTGAGATGCAGCTGAGATGCAGGTGATAGGTTTTGGAACAAGAACACTTAGCAGATGCTAATGGAATTCCTATTTTGAGCCAAGCACTCTTCTGAGTGGTAGGAATTCATCAATAAGCAGAACAAAGCCCCTTCCTTCCTGGGTCTTAAAATCATCCCAAACTACTATGATGTTTGCAGAAAAAGAATCAGAAATTCCCTAGATGTTTTGAGGATCTTTAAAAAATTCTACCAAACTGTTTTTTTTTTAATCTTTTTTTGTTGTTGTTCTAGTGACCCTCTTTTCTAATATATGTTTTATCCTGGCCAGAGATGAGCAAAGATGGAAAGAAGAAAAAAGAAAACAACTCAGGAAGATTCTTCTGGTTATATTTGCCATTTTATTTATGCTACAAATCTGTGGCTCAGATGGTAAAAAAAAATCTGCCTGCAATGCAGGAGACCTGGGTTCAATTCCTGGGTTGGGAAGATACACTGGAGAAGGGAATGGCTATTCACTCTAGTATTCCTGCATGGGAAATCCCATGGACAGAGGAACCTGGTGGGCTATAGTCCATGGGGTCACAAAGAATTGGACACTACTGAGCAACTAATACTTTCACTTTCACTATGCTACACATCGTTGGGTGTAAACTACCCTTCCCCTCATCTATTTTTCACAAAAGGAGCACCTTCTTTGTTGGCTTTGGTAAAATTCACAGTGCTTAGAAGGATGCGTCTATCCTAGAACCTCCATGCCCTGGACTTGACCATCTCTCGTACTGGAAAACTCTTCCCAAAACATCTTCACTTGCACAAGTTCCATCTTCCTGGGCATCTGCAAACACACTCCTTTGGCATGTTTTTCCTCCATATGTGGTATATCCTTTAAAACTGAGGATTTACAGCCATGTGTAGACCACCCATTCTTCAAAGCCCTGCTCAAACATGACTTGCTCCAGGAGCCCCTCCCGCTCAGAGTCCTGGGATGGAGTTCATTTCTCTTCCTTCTCCCCTGGCTGATTATTTAGCATTTCCTCTGGACTCTCATGAACTAGGGCTCTCTGTATGCAACTGCCCCTTTCTCTAAAGCATGAGCTTCTAGAGGACTAGGACTCTATTTGAATCATTTTTGTATTTCCCAGAGCAGCTAGCACAGTGAGTTACACAGAGTAGTCACTTAATAAATGCTTATTGAACTGAATAGTATCAAATAATTCAGTGTCACTGCAATCCTTTATCACTGATTTGAAAAGATGGAGAGGGAAGAAATTGGGTTAAGCTAATCATACTCATTGTTGCAATATACTGTATCAGACATAAAGGTGGTCCAATATATTTGTTCCAGTTTCTTATAGAATATTCCTTCAATTCATAGATATACTGTATATTGGAGTGCAGAAGTGAATTACACATGAGGCTCCCTGTCTAAAGTATATGGATTTTACAGAATTGCCTAGGCTTCATGGGACCCCCAAAATGAGGGAAGTAAAGCCCATCCAAGTTTCTTTGAAAGCCACTGGAGAGGAATAAAATACAAAAAGGTAATCATGCAGCAGCAGCAGCAACAACCAGACTCCCTAAGTTGTGTCAAACTGCCTGACTAGTTACAGCCATGTTCAGGGCGTCTCCTGCGTTTTTCTCTACCCTTCTCTCCATTCCTCCTGCTGCCTTGGGAAGCTTGCTCTCATTAAAAGGGACGGGAAACTAGTCACATCATTACTTTCGCTTAAGGCAGAGTTTAGCTTGTCGGCAACCCACCACTGTCAGCAATAGCAGCCACTTTGGGATTTTGAGCCCTTATGGGCATCATGGTTTGGTTTGGGATTTTTATTTGTCTTACTTTGAAATTTACATGTCTTTAGAACAACTAAAATTCACAAGAACAAACTAATTAATGGATTCCATTTTTGACAGCTACAAGAAGACGGATGAGAAAGCAACATGCTTCTGGCAGCGTGTTATCAATTGGGAGGCAACAGTGCATTCCCTCTATGTGGAACAGTGAGCTGGAACCGACACTGACAGATGACACGGCCCTTTGACAGTGACGCCTGTAGGAGCTGACAGCTCCACTTGCAGTCAGTCAAGTCCACGCTTTGCAGTGGAATTTTAACGGGCTTGATTTGCAGAATATGCTTTGCCTACTTCTCAGCTTGCAGTAGAAGTGAATAAAAATTTCAAAGCATTCACATTAAAAAGTGGATTCTAGCATCTATGACCCAACCTTCTTCTTCCTTCAAAGCTAGGGGTAATAACAGTAAATAAAGTTTAATTTTAAAGAGCAAACAAACAAAAAAATCAAAAAAAGACATCTAGGAAAGAAACAATTCTCTCCTTAAAGTTAGGTTTTCTATAAATCAATGTAATTCACATATTAGTCAAAATCCCTTAAGAAGGGCAAGATGCCAAATTTCCCAAGGTATTCATAATTTAATCATAAAATGTGTGAGTGGTGTGTATTCAAGTCACAGATTAAAAGGACTGATTTGCTCAATTATGCTTTTAAAACTTATTAAATATTTTAAAAAGCTGGTTCCAAACATTAGAAATTATTTTCCTTTAAGGAAATAGTCTTATTCATTCACTTCTAGGTTTTAGGTCTTGCTTTTTTATATTACCTTTCTTTAATCTCCTTTCTTTGAACAAGAAGTGCCTGAAGCTGATTTTCCTGTGTGACTTTCATAAAGTTACCATTCTGTGTTTCAATTCCATCACCAATAAAATATAGTTAATCACCCTGTTACCACCAGCATACCTCCTAGTTTCAGAACAAGAAATAAGGGCACCTGGGGTTGCAAACTAGTGACACCAAGGCCAAACTGGACTGGCAGGGGTGAATTTTGGCATTTCAATGCCCCTAGGCTGGGCAGGGACCCTCCAGGTTACATAGCTTCTGCTCTCTGTCTAATATTGTGTCTCTTTCCACATTTATGTAACTTGCCTGAACTCTGAAGGCAGTTGAGTTTGTGACCGTGGTACCATCAACCAATGTATTCTCAATCCTCCTCATAGAAACACATAAAAATTCTAACATTGTTGATTTCAAAAGACTCACTATAAATGGAAGCAAGACATAGAACTGGATGACAGAGTGGGGCATATACAAATGAAATAAGCATGCAATTACGAAGAACAATTAAAAGGATACTATTGGCATATGATGCAGACTCTGTTCCAGATGTGATAAACTAGCCTTGAACCACATACTGGAGTACTCCTAGCTAGTCCCCCCATCCAACCCCACCACTCCTCTCCCAATAAGCAAACACACAGTAAAGAAGAGACTAGCTATCCTTTCTTAAGTCAAGTGAAGAGAGTCATTTGTGAGTCTCTTCGATTATCTAGCCATTAGCCACCTATGGGAGAAGGAGAGGGTGGGATGAATGGAGAGAGTAGCATTGAAACATACATTACCATATGTAAGCCATACCATACCATATGTAAAATAGTGGGAATTTTCTGTATGATGCAGGGAGCTTAGCTCGGTGCTCTGTGATGGGTGGGATGGGGTGGGGGGTGGGCGGGAGGGTCAAGAGGGAAGGGACATATGAACACCTATGTCTGATTCATGTTGACGTATGACAGAAACTAACACAATATTGTAATCATCCTCCATTTAAAAATAAATTTTAAAAAAGATAAGCAACCCAACCTTCACATATGTATGTGTGTTTTAGTTCCTCAGTCATGCCTGACTCTTTGTGACCTCATAGACTGTAGCCTGCTGCCAGGCTCCTCTGTCCATAGAATTATCCAGTAAAGAATAGCGGAGTGCGTTGCCATTCCATTCTCCACTGGATCTTCCTGACCCAGGGATTGAACCTGGGTTTCCTGCATTGCAGGCAGATTCTTTACCACCTGAACCACCAGGGAAGCCCTCACATATGTATAATTAATTATAAATGATTCAAAGAAGTCATAGGGAAGGCTTTTGTAGGAGAGATAAGTTTCTGAAATGTCTTGGAGGAGGAAAGGTTCATAGATTGGTGAAGGAAACAAATCATTTTAAGCAGAGAGAATGGTTTACGCTTAAGTTCAGAGATTAGAATGGAGCCCATACAGTTTGTAATGAGGAAAAGAAAAGGCTTGGGTCCCAGGATTAACTCCAAATACAAAGTATTACAGCATGCCATTTGGTGAGGAAAAGCATTTCACAGATTGTGTACAGAAGCCAAGTAAAATATAAAGACCTTCCATTTATTTTATGGTAATTGGACTTTTATTTCATAAAGTAAGTGCTGCTATTATACCATGAGCCATGATAAAAAGGAAAACTTTTCAGTTTACATTCACCCATCATAACCTTGAATATTAAAATAAACTTACATGCTCCATTAACTAGAAAATAATTCCTTTCCATGCTTTGAATTTGCCTAGGGTGTGGTTCTCAGTGAGAACAAGTTCAATTGATATGCTTGAAGAATTCTAATTAAGAAACAAGGTAATTTCAAAGGTATGACATTTAATGCATTACTAGCATCTTTTTAATGCATGCTTTTATTCCATCCTTCAATTTCTTGAAACTCTATGTTTTTTTTTGAAGCGTAATTTTATGATTTTTGTATCAGTTAAATCTTATTGGTCAAGCTCTTACTCCATGTGCATGTGTGTGAAGTTGCTCCAGTCATGTCCAACTCTTTGCGAGACTGTGATCCGCCAGGCTCCTCTGTCCATGGGATTCTCCAGCAAGGATGCTGTAGCGGGTTGCCATGCACTCCTCCAGGGGCTCTTCCTGATGCAGTGATCCGGCCAGTGTCGCTTGAGTCTCCTGCATTGGCAGGCAGGTTCTTTACCACTAGTGTCACCTGGGAAGCCCTCTTACCCCATAGATAAAATCATCACAGGCTGATAAAGAGTACTTGATCAATGCCTAGTATGCTTAGAATAGTGTATTGATAAGGATTTGTCACATAGCCATGTGCTGTGTCTTGGTGGTGCTCAAAAGAATTATTGGACATATTTTTTCTACCTAATAATGCAGTTGAGATATAAAATAGAAAAATGTAGAAAATAGATTTCCTTATTAAAGGAAAGCTTCTTGTCAGGTTTCTCTTTTTCTTTAATCTCTAAATAATTGGCTTTCATTTGCAAAGCCTTTAACTAATTATATGATAGAAAAATACAAAATAGTTATAATATAGTCAGGTTACATAAGAGTTTTAAATAAGGTGGGTATTTTCTAAGGCAGTTATACATAATCATATAAACCTAATTATAAGAAAATTTCCCATTATAAATGGAAAAATGAGGGTATGAAAATTCAAATAAATCTGGTCAGAGTAAGAAAATAATAAAAATATTTCAATAATAGGAGTTAAAATAACAATAATTTTTATTGTTCTAGTTGGATAAATGCAATAATGGAAATGTCCGAAGAAATTCTTCACAGATTTTTAATTGAATTTAAAGCAAAAATGCTCTGGATAATAGCTTTATACCTGATATTTTACTATCTGTGGAAATTTGCATGAAGTAGTCATTTATCTTTCTTGTTTAACTTTCAATTTTAAATGATACTAATTTAATAGACAGTTTTAAGAATTAAGTACAATTTAAGTGGTTTTTATAAAAGGGAACTTAGTTATTCTATAAATGTGAAGAGAAACAAGACAACATTTAAACAAACAGCCCAAAAATGAAATGAAAGCTTCTTCTTAAGATTTTTAAGTATACATAAGATACTTTATTCGGAGAAGGCAATGGCACCCCGCTCCAGTACTCTTGCCTGGAAAATCCTATGGATGGAGGAGCCTGGTAGGCTGCAGTCCATGGGGTCACCGAAGAGTCGGACACGACTGAGTGACTTCACTTTCACTTTTCACTTTGATGCATTGGAGAAGGAAATGACAACCCACTCCAGTGTTCTTGCCTGGAGAATCCCAGGGACGGGGGAGCCTGGTGGGCTTCCGTCTATGGGGTCACACAGAGTCTGATACGGCTGAAGCGACTTAGCAGCAGCAGCAGCAGCAGCAGCAGCAGCAGCAAGATACTTTATTATTGAATTGAAATTAGTGGGTTTCAATCACAGAGAATGAGAAAGAAAGAGAGGGAGTAGGGGGAACTAACAAGTTTTTAAAAAATGATCTGTCATTAAAGGAAAGTGAGTTGTGAGCAATGTAAATTCAATGCCCAAGATTTTGTACTTTATCAGTATTTTTTATTTTCTACTTTCCTGTCTTTGTTTAATGCTTTGTAAACTGACTTTCAGTTTTATAATTTTTACAAATGTGAAATGATAAATTTTGTTGTTGTTCAGTTGCTAAGTTGTGTCCAACTCTCTGCAACTCCATGGATTGTAGCATGCTAGGCTTCCCTGTCCCTCACCATCTCCCGGCGTTTGCTCTAATTCATGTCCACTGAGTCAGTTAAGCACTCTCTTTTTGATGAGCTCTGTACACCCAAGTTATTTGTCTTATGATTTCGCTGGAAATTGTTGCATGAAATTATCTTGGTTGGCATATTCCTCAGAAGATGAACCTGGAAAAAAAAACAATGGGACAAGAGCCTTGTTACTTAACAAGTCTGATGTTAAATAATACTTTTGTTTAGTAAGAACCACTTTGTAAAGTGTATAGCTAGTAATGAGTATATTACATACAAATAGTCTTCGATTTTCAAACCTATTAATCCTATCAGCAATCATTTGCTCTTTTTTTCCTCTCCTTTCCCTAACGTAATTTTGGGCTCAGTTGCTTCACTGATGACCTTTCCGCATCTTTTGGGAACTCCACTGAGTGGATTTCACAGGAGCTGAAGAAACCAAGACAGTGGTGACTCAATATACTTGCCCTCTCTCTGTGCCCCCTCCCCCCTTTCTGTTTGTTCAAACTGCAGACTTCTTTCCTTCCCCTCTTCTTCATTTATTCAATAAATATTTATTGACTATGTGTTGCATTGTGCTCAATGCTAAAGAAACAGCTGTGTACAATATAGACTTGGTCACTGCCCGCTGGAGCCTACAGTCTGTAGAGGCAACAACAAAAAATTAAAAAGCAATATAGGGGATGCCATAAGGAGTCAACAAAGGAGGGGAACCCAGAACAATGGCCGGGGGACTTCCTGTAGGAAATGGCATAAGCCGACACCTAACGGATGAAAGGGAATTGGCCAGTGACGTGGTGGAATGTGTTCCTGGAAGATGGTGCAGAGTATATCAAGGCCCATACGCACAAGAATGTGAAGGCGATTCACTATGTCTGAAATATAGGACAACTGTGAGGGAGTGGAGGTGGTGGTGGTGACATTGAAGCTAGGCAGGTGTGCAAGGGCAAGATCATTTGGGGCCTTATAAACCAGTTTGAGTGAACTCCGGGAGTTGGTGATGGACAGGGAGGCCTGGCGTGCTGTAGTTCATGGGGTCACAAAGAGTCAGACACGACTGAGCAACTGAACTGAACTGAAACCTTGCTAAGATTTAGTCTTTGGATAAACGGGGAGCCATTCCAGGAGCTGCACATGTAAGTTTTCTTTTTTTTGAATTTTTTTGGAGTATAGTCGCTTTACAGTGTTGTGTTAGTTTCTGTTGTCCAGCAAAGTGAATCACTGTACATATGCATATATTTCCTCTTTTTTGGATTTCCTTTCCGTTTAGGTCACCACAGAGCACTGAGTAGGGTTCTCTGCTACTATCCAGTGGATTATCATTAGTTATCTATTTTATACATAGTAGGATATATATGTCAATTCCAATTTCCCATTTCATCCCACCTCCCCTTTCCGCTTGGTGTCCATACTTTTGTCCTCTATATCTCTATTTCTGTTTTGCAAATAAGATCATTTCACCATTTTTCTAGATTCCACATATATGTATTAATATATGATATTTGTTTTTCTGACTTACTTCACACTGTATGACACTCTCTAGGCCCATCTACCTCTCTACAAATGACCCAGTTTCCTTCCTTTTTATGCCTGAGTAATAGTCCATTGTGTATCTAAACTAACCTTATTATTTATAATGGCAAGAAAAGGGATTACAGACATTTAATTCCTTTTTTTGACAGATACCATATTTTCCTCTTCATCTCATACTCCTGGGAGTGTGTGAAGGTGTATGTGTGTGTGCTGGTAGAATAGAATTTCCCATTCTCTGGGGAAAATTGGGGTTCTCTCTGTCCTAAAATAGTCTTCCAAAGGCTTCTATATCACCTTGAATCCTTCAATTCTCTTTTCTAAAATAATTTTTTTAAAGCACCTAGTATGTCTAGTCATTGTGCTAAGAAACAGACACACTTATCTGCTCTTGAAATTGGCATCTCTGTTATAATTTCTTAAAGAAAACCCAGTGGCAGCTCAGATGGTAAAGAATCTGCCTGCAATGCAGGTGACCAAGGTTTGACCCCTGGGTCAGGAAGAGGCCCTGGAGAAGGGAATGGCAACCCACTCCAGTATTCTTGCCTGGAGAATCCCATGGGCAGAGGAGCCTAGTGGGCTACAGTCCATGGGATTGCAAAGAGTTGGACATGACTGAGTGACCAGCACTTTCAAAGAAAACCCTAAATAAGTAAATCACTGGTATTTTCCCAGTGATAATAAAAGTTTAGAAGTATAGAGAAACTTTCTTTTTCTCCCAAGAACACTTCAGAGAATACAGATCTGGATTGAAATGAATTATTGGCTCATGTTTAAGCCCTGTTGACATGATGACAAATAAATATTTAGGCAAGTTATAAACTGATGTGTGAAGGCCACAGCAGTATCTTAACTTCTCCCTCTCTCCTCCCGGCTTCACTCAGAAATGTTTTGTGAAAATGTTTCAAACTGCTGTAGTATACTGTCACATTAAAGGCAGGTTTCCAGGGGGAAAAAAAAGTGGCAGCAGCTTACTTGCCACCACAGAGATTAATGTTTTTCAGTTATTTATATCCCATAGCATGTGACTTTATGGCATGCCTGAAGGTGTTAGAGCAGGAAAGAAGAGTAATACATGTGAGAAGGGGTTGAAACATACGACTAGAAATAGAGAGACAGGAAGGTGGGAGAAGATAAAATGTACGCGGTTTTTCATAGGATTCAACGAGGAGGCATATCAATGAGCTCAGCCTCACTGGCTGAATTCACATCCCATCGGTGACGTGTCTTAAGTGCTGATATAATGAAAGGCTCTTTCTAAGCTTACAATAATTAGTCAATGAGTGTTTATGGACTATCTTTGTACTCCATGGCACAGAGACATACAAAAGAATAGAAATCCAATGAGGATGTGAAAGAATTTTGTTTTCTTTTAACTCCATGCCGCTTGTTCCAGGTCTGGTTGAGAAGAGTTGTGGGGCCCTGTGTTGGGGGCACTGGTATCTTGAAAGATGCTCAGGGTCATGACCCCCCTCCCTGTGGTTTTCCTGGTGCAACTCTGGGACCTCCTCACATTGACCAAAGTTTGGGCAAGTTGAAAAGGTCATTTTTGCAATGTGGCTGCAGAGGCTATGATATGGAGACTTGTGGAATTGGGTTTCTTTCTCCTAGGGGCTTCGCTGGCCAAACAGAAGTAGTGAGGACATTTTTTTTTAATTGAATTGAAAATGCATTTGGGCAATGTTCCCAAACCTGGCTGTCCGTCAGAATCCCTGTAGGGACCTTTAAAATCTGTGCATTCCTGGCCTAGTACCAGGCTTTCTGAGTGTCTCAGGACCTTCAGGGGACCGGAATTTCACACTGTCAAAAGCTTTCAGAGTGAGTCCTATGCAGCCTGTCTTAGAACATGCTGGGGAAAGACTAAATAGTAACTCATCATAAAACTATGTGGTTTGACTCTAAACAGTTTTCTTCTGAATTTTGATTCAGTTCCACATTGATAATGTAAATATCTACCAAGTGTTCTTTGGGAATCACTAATATACACAACCATAATTTATTTTTCTGAATATATATTAGCGGTTATAGTCGTTAAATGTTTGAGACCTTCACAAGTATTATCTTATTTGATGGTTACTACAGACAGTCCTTGGAGGTAGATACTATTATTATCCCATTTTACAGATGGAGACATTGAGGGTTAGGCAACTTAAATATCTTGACAAGTTCATGTTAGGATTTGAATCCCAAGTCAGTATAATGCTAGAGCTTGAGCTTCTAATTGCCCAGCCTACTGACTCTTTCTGTACATTTAATAAAGATGCAACTTAGAAGGAAATACTGTTCAATACTGTGCAGTGTACTGCTTAAACAGGAAAAAATGATTAGCTTTCTGGGTAAAATACTTTCTGTGGATGACTTGCCTAAAGATTTTTTAAGTTAGACTAGTCAGTGAGCAATGTGTAAGCTCCATTCAAAGGTAGGGATCCAAATTTAAAATGTTGCTGAATTAAATATTCATGAGTGTGAGTAGACAGTTATTTACATAGGTAGATGTGAACATAGCCAAAAATAGATGTCTATGATTTTTTTTCCTCAATCAAACTTTTCCTAGAATTCCTACTTTGATATATTTTAAGTGATTTATATTTACATCAATGCTGTGGTGATTATGCAATTCAAGGCTGGCAGATTTTAAGATATCTTCCAAATTTGCATGTGTCCAATAAAAACAAAAAACAAAATGACCTTGATGCAAATGATACACTTTATTGAATTATGGGAGAAATGTATGTGATCACAGACGAGGTTCCCTTGATTACTTGATTGTGCTTTTAAAAATTATCTATTTTCAGTACTTATCACATGAAATAAGTGTTTTCATATAAGATAGTGTTGTTTGCTAACAATTCTGGTTTTGGCCAGAAAAGAGGGTGCTGAAGATAAGAAAGCATTTACGAAAAACCCACTGGAAACCAATAATTTACGTCATAATCTGGAAATTTCCTTAACTTGTTTTTACCATTTTTCAGTGTGACTCTGAGTAAGTTACTAAACCTCTTTGTACTTCAGCTTCCTTATCAGTAAACTAGGATGGATGATAATACCCTCCTCATAGGGTGATCAAAGGATAAAAAAATAATAATAAATGTAAAAGCAGTTTCAAGAGTACTTGTCACATCATGAGCCCTCAATACTATTGGCTTTTGTTATTAATTCAGCAAATATTTACTGATTGCCAGCTGTAAGAATAAGCTGACCATTTGGTGGATAATAATCATGTTAAGTAAGAGTTTGTTGAATGAATTACTGATGTGTCAAGTAGAGGAGGCAGTATCAGGATACTGAAGGATAAGGCTTCTGGCCAGCATTATAAAAGCATTGCCAACCTACTCCCTCCTAGCTGAGAGTCTCCCTGATTCCTCAGTTAAGAGAGACTATCATTAATACCCATAATCGGTTGTTGACTAGTCTGATGTTGATGGAGTAGAAACATGATCTCCACTCCCCAGAATCACCGCCTTAAACTATATTCTGCCAAATCCTCCTTTTTCACCATTCCATAACATCTTCAACAGTCTCTTTCAGTTGAATAGAATCTATTCTTATTGAAATCTTCAGTTTCATATCCGAGTAAGTGCTCATCCATTTTCTTCGCTTCTAGCACCAGCCTTTGATGGAAGAGCTTGGCTTCTTCTCACACTGGGTCTTGTGTTCCTCCCATGGATTGGCACAGGAAAGGGGGCAATGGAAAAGGACAAGCAGTCTCTTATTTTCCATGGTCTTCTCACTACTGCCTCTGCTTCCTTGGATGAGAATGAATGCCCATGAGATCCTCTAGGTGGCAGGTATCCACCTGCTTCTCTCATGGAATGAAGTTGTTCCAAGTATCCTACCCCAGGAAGAGACTTGCTCTTCGTGGAGGCCAGCTGCATTGTGCCCTGCCTGGTGGTCCACTCAGCTCCATCTCTTCCACTCTCTCCACCTTATCTCTAGGAATAGGCCCTCTTACCTCCTGTTTCTGGTGTCCTCTCACTCTGGAATTCAGCCCTACTACCTGCTTTTGTATCTGTTTGATCCATGGGGGACTTAGTCATCTTTGCTGCCTCAAAAGCTGGGAGTCAGGCTACTGGTGTCTGACCTCTCTCCACTCTGCCTTCCCCCTCTTCCCCTCCTACTCAAAGTAGAGCCAAGTGTAGTAGGCTGCATAGTACATGTTCAATCAGTCTCTACAAATAATTCTCTCAAAGCCTTCCTCCTAACTGGGTTGAGAAATTGAGGACTAGCAGCAAGGATGAAAGAGAAAGAAAACCCACACAACACTCCCCACTGAGTTGATTTTTGACTCCAGTGATTTCTTTAAGTCCCCCATCCTTGTAATAGTAGAAACAATTTGGCTGAAACTTTTTTTCTTTTTACATGAATTTTTAAAAAAATTTGTTGAGTATACTTGATTTACAGTGTTTATTTGTCCACTTCTTAATAAGCTCTAAATAGGTGTTTGTTTCTCTTTTCTGCTCTTTTTATAATGAGAAGTAATTGATTCCTCTTTAATGTCAGTATTGGGTCCTAGATGCTAATTCCAGATGAATAAAAAAATTTCTAATTAATATCTTGTATCCTACACATTTTTCATCACTTGCTATTTACAGATACATACTACCAGTTGATACTGGGGTTGAGAATATTTCCTCAAATCCCACCTCCTGGAACACAGGCCTCTGTAAGTCATCCATCACACACTTTCATATATTCTTTCTGCTGAATTTTTATGTGCCTACATGTGCCCCGTACTATTTGCGGAGGGAGGGCCATGAACAAAACAGATGAATTGGCTGCTTCCATGGAGCTTGCACTCTGCAGATGGAACAAGCATTCTCTTTGTAGGTTGATTATTACAGATAAGAGCCTGAAAGGAGCTAGGTCTCACTGAATGCCTTGCTACAGCTAATTCACTTCAGTCATGTCCGACTGGTGTGACCCCATAGATGGCAGCCCACCAGGCTCCCCTGTTCCTGGGATTCTCCAGGCAAGAACACTGGAGTGGGTTGCCATCTCCTTCTCCAATGCATCAAAGTGAAAAGTGAAAGTGAAGTCGCTCAGTTGTGTCCGACTCTTCGCGACCCCATGGACTGCAGCCTACCAGGCTCCTCCATCCATGGGATTTTCCAGGCAAGAGTACTAGAGTGGGGTGCCATTGCCTTCTCTGGCTGAATGCCTTGAGCTGTTCTAAATTGTGGTTCTTTTACAATGAAACTTCTGCTTCTCTCACTCTCTTATCTATTAATCTTTAGTCAGTCTAAGCTACATTCCTTTGGCCACCTACAAGAGCCTTCTTTCTAAAACTGCCCTCTGCCTCTTCAGTTCAGTTCAGTCTCTCAGTTGTGTCCAACTCTTTGCGACCCCCATGAACTGCAGCATGCCAGGCCTCCCTGTCCATCACAAACTCCCAGAGTCCACCCAAACCCATGTCCATTGAGTTGGTGATTCCATCCAACCATCCTATCCTCCATCGTCCCCTTCTCCTCCTGCCCTCAATCTTTCCCAGCATCAGGGTCTTTTCAAATGAGTCAGCTCTTTGCATCAGGTGGCCAAAGTATTGAAGTTTCAGCTTCAACATCAGTCCTTCCAAAGAACACCAGGACTGATCTCCTTTAGGATGGACTGGTTAGACCTCCTTGCAGTCCAAGGGACTCTCAAGAGTCTTTTCCAACACCACAGTTCAAAAGCGTCAATTATTCGGTGCTCAGCTTTCTTTATAGTCTAACTCTCACATCCATACATGACCACAGGATAAACCATAGCCTTGACTAGATGGACCTTTGTTGGCAAAGTAATGTTTCTACTTTTTAATATCCTGTCTAGGTTGGTCATAACACTCCTTCCAAGGAGTAAGCATCTTTTAATTTCATGGCTGCAGTCACCATCTGCAGTGATTTTGGAGCCCAGAAAATAAAGTCAGCCACTGTTTCCCCATCTGTTTACCATGAAGTGATGGAAACGAAAACCATGATCTTCATTTTCTGAATGTTGAGCTTTAAGCCAACTTTTTCACTCTCCTCTTTCACTTTCATCAAGAGGCTTTTTAGTTCCTCTTCATTTTCTGCCATAAGGGTGGTGTCATCTGCATATCTGAGGTTACTGATATTTGTCCCGGCAATCTTGATTCCAGCTTGTGCTTCTTCCAGCCCAGCATTTCTCATGATGTACTCTGCATATAAGTTAAATAAGCAGGGTGACAATATACTACCCTGAAGTACTCCTTTTCCTATTTGGAACCAATCTGTTGTTCCATATCCAATTCTAACTGTTGCTTCCTGGCCTGCATACAGGTTTCTCAAGAGGCAGGTTAGGTGGTCTGGTATTCCCATCTCTTTCAGAATTTTCCACGGTTTATTATAATCCACACAGTCAAAGGCTTTGGCATAGTCAATAAAGCAGAAATAGATGTTTTTCTGGAACTCTCTTGCTTTTTCCATGATCCAGCGGATGGTAGCAATTTGATCTCTGGTTCCTCTGCCTTTTCTAAAACCAGCTTGAACATCAGGGAGTTCACGGTTCACATATTGCTGAAGCTTGGCTTGGAGAATTTTGAGCATTACTCTACTAGCGTGTGAGATGAGTGCAATTGTGTGGTAGTTTGAGCATTCTTTGGCATTGCCTTTCTTTGGGATTGGAATGAAAACTGACCTTTTCCAGTCCTGTGGCCACTGCTGAGTTTTCCAAATTTGCTGGCATATTGAGTGCAGCACTTTCACAGCATCATCTTCCAGGATTTGAAATAGCTCCACTGGAATTCCATCACCTCCACTAGCTTTGTTCATCGCGATGCTTCCTAAGGCTCACTTGACTTCACATTCCAGGATGTCTGGCTCTAGGTGAGTGATCACACCATCGTGATTATCTGGGTCGTGAAGATTTTTTTTGTACAGTCCTTCTGTGTATTCTTGCCACCTCTTCTTAACATCTTCTGCTTCTGTTAGGTCCATACCATTTCTGTCCTTTATTGAGCCCATCTTTGCATGAAATGTTCCCTTGTTATCTCTAATTTTCTTGAAGAGATCTCTAGTCTTTCCCATTCTGTTTTTTTCCTCTATTTCTTTGCACTGATTGCTGAGGAAGGCTTTCTTATCTCTCCTTGGTATTCTTTGGAACTCTGCATTCAAATGGGTATGTCTTTCCTTTTCTGTTTTGCTTTTCGCTTCCCTTCTTTTCACAGCTATTTGTAAGGCCTCCTCAGACAGCCATTTTGCTTTTTTGGGGATGGTCTTTTTCTTGGGGATGGTCTTGATTCCTGTCTCCTGTACAATGTCATGAACCTCCGTCCATAGTTCTCTGCTTCTTAAACCACTGCAAGGAGTTTAATTTTCATCTCTTCTACCCTGAGACTAGAATTATTGGGCTTCTCCTGGGTGAGCCAGATGTTTCCCCCATCTTTCAGAATGGATGTCTCTTGCCTTTTTTGGGGCTCCTACATAGCTGTCGGGCTTCCCTGGTAGCTCAGCTGGTAAAGAATCCACCTGTAGTGTAGGAGACCCCAGTTCGATTCCTAGGTCAGGAAGATCCCCTGGAGAAGGGATAAGCAACTCTTACCTGGAAAATCCCCATGGACAGAGGAGCCTGGCAGGCTACAGTCCTTGGGGTCACAAAGAGTGACTAAAACACACTAAGCCCAGCATAGCACACAGCCCATATCCATGCCTCTATGACAGCATTTCCACACTTGAAGGCAGGGACTAGGTCATTCCCCTTTGTAACTCTCTCCCCTTCACACACACATACACACACACATACACACACACACACCCCATCACCACCACCTCCATCTCCACCACTGCCCATGCCACGGCTTTCAACACTGGTATCTTTGTGCCTTGTACAAAGTAGAAATTCAACACAAATTGTTTGAGTTGAATTGTTTATCTGTTAATAATTAACCTCTCACAATGCTGGTGCAGTCTTTAAATAATTCTGCCTGGTCAGGCAATGTAAGAGTTCTTCCACTTCCAATCTGGGACAATTGATTACAGACAATTCTACAGGAAGTGACTGACCCCCACTGCACAGATGTCTGTTAGCCGTGGCTATTGTAAGAATAACTAGAGGCCTTCAAATTCCATGTCCTCTCATGATCCATGAACTCCCAGAAAGACAGACACATAAAGGAGAAGTTTGTTTCAAAAAGCTTTGCAGTGTTAGCCAGCCTTTAAAACCTTATTTATTGTGTTCATAATACGTCAATTTAGGACTCGTGTTTGGTCAACTCTGCTGAAAAATGTTAGAACTGCAATCTGAGCTTCCTTTGTTGGTTTGAATTTTCCATAAAAGAATTTCTCCTATAATGAAAATAACCAAAAGAGCTTTCATTCATGAAAATATTCAAGGCATTCGAAAGCCTAGTACATGTAGGAGTACTTTTGTACTGGTCTTTTTGAAGAAAATTTCTTTTAACTCTTTTTTAACTGTATCAAAAGTGTTATGACAGATCTCTCAGCAATTGCCTCTTCACAAATGAACATAAAATAGACACTAATTTTTAAAAAAGATATTTTCATTGGGAGTGGACAAAAGTGGAGGGTAGATCAAGGTTAGTCTCACTCAAAGAAAATAAAGATCAAAATGCCTCCTGGGGTAATGAGCTGAAAGAAAAACAATGAGTTTTCCAAGGCCACTTTAGGGCAAATTTTCTACGGTAATTGCTGATTAAATGAAAAAATAAATATAAGCTTTTACTTGTTATTTGTTCTTCACCTGGCTTGTAGAAACTAAACCATACTTCCCCTAGTTTTATCCCTTGCTGACTTTGAAACTTAGTGAAAGACTTGCTCTTAAGTTAGAGCATTGGGAGCATGATTCCTTGAACCTTTAGTCACTCAGCAACTTCTAGGAAGGTGGTCTTTCAGGAGATCTTGGAAGAAAAAAGGTAAAATTTATTATAAAAGAGGAGAATGTAAAGGAGGATTATATTGAAGATAGGAAAGAATAGGATTACAGGTATTAATTTAAAGTGGTTTGGAATAGAATTAGATTCTTTTTGCTTCTATTTGAAACAGAAAAATAGTAGATGATTCCCCCATTAATCTATCTAACCATCTAACAAATATTTAGTTTGCATATGCTATGTGTCATAATGAAGAGTAAGTGAAAGTCTCTCAGTCATTTCTGACTCTTTGCTACCCCATGGACCATGCAGTCCATGAAATTCTCTAGGCCAGAATACTGGAGTGGGTAGCCTTTCCCTTCTCCAGGGGATCTTCCCAACCCTGGGATTCAACCCAGGTCTCCTGCATTGCATGCAGATTCTTTACCAGCTGAGCCACAAGGAAAGCCCAATGAAGAGTAAGAGTGGATAATTAAGATTCATAGAAGAAAATACTCATGTTATAGACCTATTATTTTGAAGAGCCTTATCCTATCATATCCTTTACCTTAAAGCATTTCATAATCCTCTGTCTTAAGGATCCCTAGATTTTTTTCAGGTGAATTCAGACTTAAATTCCAGCTATCACAAAATTTCTGGAATTTTCTGAGAATTATGAAAAGCAAAGCAGTCAAGCTGTGCAAATGACATTGGAAATTGCAGGACTGCTGATAACATTAATGTATTCTACATGTGGTCAAGTGTATGTTGTAAAACAAAATGTTTAACATACCTAAAAATTAAGATTTAAATAATAAAATTGTTACTAGTGTGAACATATGAGAAGAGGAATATTCTTTCCTGTCCCTAAAGTAAAAAAAAAAAACAAAAAACAAAAACATAATTCGTTTAGTCATTAAGAGTACACACTCAAATAGCAAGGAGAGACCGTTTTACCTCCAAATCAACAAATGCCATTTTATAATGATAGTGACTATTTTCAGTAGGAGTTCTTGAAACTAAGCATTCTCAAATAACTGTCAATAGGAGGGTAAATTGATACGGTCTTTCTGGAGGATATTTTAATACATATATGAAGAACTTTAAAAATATTCATTCTTTCTAATCAATTCTGTGTTGATGAGTGAGAGCTACACAAAAAGGTAAGTCCAAGGCTATTCGTTACCACATTTCTTACAAGAATAATAAAACATCAAAAACCATCAAAATGACCAAGAATAGGAGATGGTTAAAAATTTAGGTTGCATCCATGTTTTGTCACATTTTAAAGCCATTAAAATCACATTGTGGAATAGTTAATGAATGGAGAAATATTCATCATATGCCAAGTGAAAGAAGCACAAATGATATAGCAGTGTATGACACACATGTTGTTAGTCTGTTCAGACTATCAAAGCAGAATACTATGGACTGGGTGGCTTAAACAACAGAAATTTATTTCCCACAGTTCTGGATGCTGAGAAGTCCAAGATCAAGATACCAGCCAATTTAGTTCCTGGTGAGAACTTTCTTCCTGGCTTGTGGAAGGCAATTACCTCCTCTCTGTGTCCTCACATGGGAGAGAGAAAGAGAGAAGAAACTTTGGTGCCTCTTCTTATAAGAATATTAATCCTATTGGATCAGGGCTCCATCCTTATGACTTCATTTAGCCATAATTACCTCCTAAAGGCCCTGTTTTCAAACATGATCACACTGAGAGTTAAGGCTTCAACATACAAATGGGGAGGTATTGAGAATAGGGACAAACATGCGGTGCATAGCAACATGTGTGTTTACAAATACACGTCGTGTTTTATAAGTACATGGAAAGAGGCTTGGAGCATATTTGTCAAAATATTAACAGTCTTTGCCTTTAGGTAGTAGGATTGGAGGTAATTTACATTTTTTCTTTCCTTGTGAGTTCCTGTCATTTCAAAATGTTCTGTGACGAATGTGTATAGTGTTTGCTGGAGAAGGAAATGGCAACCCACTTCAGTATCCTTGCCTGGGAAATCCTGTGCACAGAGGAGCCTGGCAGGCTAGAGGCCATGGGGTCGCAAGAGTTGGACGCAACTTGGTGACTAAACAACCATCACCATTACATTTGTAATACAACCATCACCATTACATTTGTAATCAGAAAAAAACACTCTGCATAGTATGTATGCTTTTAATCTCACTGCCGTAGCACCAATCCTCAATGATCTGACCATGTGCAGCACAAAGGCAGGTCCTGGAATGCCTCTGAGCAATATATGCACAGCACAGTAAGGATCAGAGATTTGCTGAACTTCCCAGGGAGCCCGTAAAAGGTAATACAAAGACAAAGCTTTCATGGGATTTCAAGAAACAGCTACTTCTCCAGGAGAGCCTTATTATAAATGGGATTTTCGAAGACTATGAAAGCCAAATAAGAATAACTAATGCTAGAGGGGCACTTTTAACTTTTCCAAAGCACACTCACGTTTATTAATTCATTTGATCTTCATAACAACTATGCAGGCAGGGCAGCTATTAGTATTCCTTTTTTAACAATGAAGACAGAAAGGTAGAGAGCAATTAAGAGGCAAACCCAGATCACATAATCAGCAGAGCAGAGCTGCACATTGGACCCAAGTCTCTGGTTCTGGGTCCAGAGTTCCTTCTGCCGGTACCCTCTCGCTCACAGGACTCTTTCCATGGTAGAGCCTCATGGTAAATCTAGGATCTTTTCAGTTCCTATTAAAACAAAATCCCTCAGGTTTCTTGTGGAAAGAATGATGCCAAGTAGGGCTCTAAAAACTAATACAATTCAAAAGGCAAAATACAGCTTCCTTTCACCCAGACTGGAGGCTTTGCACCTATAATGTGTTAAATATATGATAGTTTCTGGGTTTTAGAAGGTGTCATCTTTTTCCACTAAGTATATGGTGTTGCTCATTTGCTTTAAGACCTGGATAGGTAACAACTCTTTAGGAGTGAAGTGCAGTGAATGTTCCCCTGGTAAAGTGCTTAGGGACAATGCTCATTTAATTCTAGGTTGAATAACTAAATGTGCAATGTAAGATTACACAGTCCTAACCTCTATCTTAATTAAGGAAGGGTTTCCTATCTAAGGACATTGTTTTGTACACTAGGTGACTTCACAGTTCTACCCAACTGCAGTATAAAAATATGAATTAATCATTTTTGCTTTAAATGCTCAAATATGGCAGTTTGGGAGATAGTTTAAAACTCTATTTTTAATGAACTGATTTAACTATAGATATTATAACTGCAAATAAAGCACATTTACAAAAAGCTGTTGTCTTTAGAATTGTAAATCTGGCAAGGTTTTTAGCAGTAGAGTCTTAGATAAATAAAAAGTTGCATCTTTTTAAACTGCGGGTGTTAATTGGGCTTTTCTTATCATCAAAAGGAGTTAAAAGCAGATGTTGATTTGAAATAACCACTCATTGTGGTCCGAAGAGATGGCATTTTTTTGATGCTTTTATTTGTTCTGATTTATTATCAACCAGATTTACCTCCTGGTCACATACTTATTCTGACTTGGAAATATCAACCAACAATAAGTAATTCAGGAGATAACTATTCGTAGAGAGGAAGGGGCCAACAAGAATGTCACCAACGTGTTTTGTCAGTGGACTCTAGTCGTGTCAAGGTGAGATAAACTAATCGTTTCACCTTGATGTGCTAAATTAAGTAGTGTGAAGAAATCAGAAGACAATGGTGAATAAAATGAGCTGAGTGAATAACTTGCTATTTCCTTGCATAAATACATTTTTTGTGATGATTAAAGCTTAGTGAATAAGTTCAGGGGTGGGGGCGGAGGAGGCAATTATTCCGCACACAACAGGAGAAAGCATCTGTAATTATTTCATGATAACTATTTAGAGTCAAACAGGGAAACTTATCAGAGGTTTGTGGCTGAATCCAGTAAGCCAGGAAAGGCAGAATTTGTCATTCTGGCTCAGAAAACTTGAGTTCAAATCCATCACTTTCAGAATGACCAAAAAACAGAAACATGGTCATTGAATAGAAGCTCACGTATAAAAAGAATAAATGGAAACACTGACGGTGGTAGGGTTTGAGGCAAGCTGCTGAGGAATAAGTAAGAAAGCTTGCTCTCTGCTTCCTCTTGTGCTTCACTCTTTCCCCTTAGTTCTTTCCACTTTGAGAACAACATTTATTGGACATTAGACTAAGTTCAGGTACTGTGCCCATGGGCCTCGAGGCTGCTAATGGAGAATTCCTGCTCTCAGGGAATTTCAGGGAAGAAGATAATCTCATTAGGTGAATTCCTCTTTTAAAAAATTAATTAATTAGTTTTTGGCTGCACTGGGTCTTTGTTGCTGCCTGCAGGCTTTCTCTAATTACTGTGAGCAAGGGCTACTCTCTAGTTGCAGTACTCAGCCTTCTTACTGCGATGATTACGTGAAACAGTGGGAGATTTTGTTTTCTTGGGCTCCAAAATCACTGCAGATGGTGACTACAGGCACAAACTTAAAAGATGCTTGCTTCTTGGAAGGAAAGTTATGACAAACCTAGATAGCATATGAAAAAGCAGAGACATCACTTTGCCAACAAATGTCCATTTGGTAAAAGCTATGGTTTTTCCAGTAGTCATGTAGGGATATGAGAGTTGGACCATAAAGAAGGCTGTGTGTGTAGAGCTGATGCTTTTGAATTGTAGTGCTGGAGAAGACTCGAGAGTTCCTTGGACAGCAAGGAGATCAACCAATCAATCCTGAAGAAAGTCAGTCCTGAATATTCATTGAAAGGACTAATCCTGAAGCTACAGCTCTAATACTTTGGCCACTGATGCAAAGAGCCAACTTGTTGGAAAAGACCCTGATGCTAGGAAAGATTGAGTGCAGGAGAAGAGGGTGACAGAAGATGAGATGATTGGATGGCATCACTACCTCAATAGACATGATTTAGAGCAAGCTCTGGGAGACAGTGAAAGACAGGGAGGCCTGGTGTGCTGCAGTCTATGGGGGTAGCAAAGAGTCAAACATGACTTAGTGACTGAACAAGAACAACAAGGTGAATTCTTGCTTTAGTTAAGTGTTGCCCAATCAGAAGAGTTTCCACAACAGACTGGATATTAAAAGCCATACTCAGAGGAAAAAAATACACATTGTTAATTAAAGTGCTACTGAGTGACAGCTCTCTTCTGGGATCGTCTGATTTGTTGTTGTTCAGTCACTCAGTGGTGTCCAGTCCTTTGCAACTCCATGGACTGCAGCATGCCAGGCTCCCTTGTCCTTCACTATCTCCGGAAGTTTGCTCAAACTCATGTCCATTGAGTTGGTGATACCATCCAACAATCTCATCCTCTGTCACCCCCTTCTCCTCCTGCCTTCAATCTTTCCCAGCATCAGGGTCTTTGCCAATGAGTCAGCTTTTTGCATCAGGTAACCAAAGTATTGTAACTGTAGGTTCAGCATCTGTCCTTCCAATGAATATTCAGGATTTATTTCCTTTACAATTGACTGCTTTGATCTCCTTGCTGTCCAAGGGACTCTCAAGAGTCTCCTCCAACACTACAGTTTTAAAGCACTTTGGCACTTGCCTTCTTTATGGTCCGACACTCACATCCATACATGACTACTGGAAAAACCATAGCTCTGACCAAACAGACTTTGTTGGCAAAGTGATTTCTCTTCTTTTTAATATGCTGTCTAACTTTGTCATAGCTTTCCTTCCAAGGATGAAGCGTCTTTTAATTCCATGGCAGCAGTCACTGTCTACAGTGATTTTGGAGCCTAAGAAAATAAAATCTGTCACTGCTTCCACTTTTTCCCCTTCTATTTGCCATGAAGTGATGGGACCAGATGTCATGATCTTAGTTTTTGAATGCTGAGTTTTAACCCAAACGTTTTCTGTCTCCTCTTTTACCCCCATCAAGAGGATCTTTAATCCCTCTTCACTTTCTGCTATTACAGTGGTATCATTTGCATATCTGAGGCTGTTGATATTTCTCCCAGAAATTTTTATTCCAGGTTGTGATTCATCCAGCCAGACATTTAGCATGATGAACTCTGCATAGATGGGGAAACAGTGGAAACATTGTCAGAATTTATTTTTTTGGGCTCCAAAATCACTGCAGATGGTGATTGCAGCCATGAAATTAAAAGATACTTACTCCTTGGAAAGAAAGTTATGACCATCCTAGATAGCATATTCAAAAGCAGAGACATTACTTTGCCAACAAAGGTCCATCTATGGTTTTTCCAGTGGTCATGTATGGATGTGAGCATTGGACTGTGAAGAAGGCTGAGTGCTGAAGAATTGATGCTTTTGAAGTGTGGTGTTGGAGAAGACTCTTGAGAGTCCCTTGAGATCCAACCAGTCCATTCTAAAGGAGATCAGTCCTGGGTGTTCTTTGGAAGGAATGATGCTAAAGTTGAAACTCCAGTACTTTGGCCACCTCATGCGAAGAGTTGACTCATTGGAAAAGACTCTGATGCTGGGAGGGATTGGGGGCAGGAGGAGAAGGGGACGACCGAGGATGAGATGGCTGGATCGCATCACTGACTTGATGGACGTGAGTTTGAGTGCACTCCGGGATTTGGTGATGGACAGGGAGGCCTGCTGTGCTGCAATTCATGTGGTCGCAAAGAGTCAGACATGACTGAGCAACTGAACTGAACTGAGCTCTGCATATGGGCTTCCCTGATAGCTAAATTGGTAAAGAATCTGTCTGCAATGCGGGAGACCCTGGTTTGATTTCTGGGTCAGGAAGATCCACTGGAGAATGGATAGGCTACCCACTCCAGTGTTCTTGGGCTTCCCTTGTGGCTCAGCTGGTAATGAATTCTCCTGCAAGGTCAGAGACCTGGGTTTGATCCCTTGGTTGGGAAAATCCCCTGGAGAAGAGAAAGGCTACCCAGTCCATTATTCTGGCCTGGGGAATTCCATGGACAGTCCATGGGGTCACAAAGAGCTGGACATGACTGAGCGACTTTCACTTCACTTCACTCTGCATATAGGGCTTCCCCAGTGGCTCAGTGGTTAAGAATCTGGCTGCTATGCAAGAGTCACAGGAGACACAAATATGATCTGTGGGTTGGGAAGATTCCCTGGAGGAGGGCATGGCAACTCCCGCCAGTGTTCTGGCCTGGAGAATCCCATGGACAGAGGAGACTGGCAGGCTACAGTCCTTAGGGTTGCAAAGAGTTGGACATGACTCAAGCGACTTAGACATGTGCACACTCTGCATATAAGTTAAATGAGCAGGGTGATGATATACAGCCTTGTCATACTCCTTTCCCAATTTTGGACTGGTCAGTTCCGTGCCTGGTTCTCACTGTTGCTTCTGGAGTCTCCTGAATGGCAGGCAGATTCTTTATCGTCTGAGCCAGCAGGGAAGCCCTGTCTAGTCTGTCTCTCCCTCAAATGCACATGTATGTGCATCTCCATGCACATGGGGACCCAGATGTGCAAGTATGAGCATGTGTGTGTGCACGCATGTCCATCTGTACATACATTTAGCACATCATGGAATATTGCAAGTCCCAGGGCCTATGTCCAGGACCTTAGCAATCCTGCCTTTGCACCACTCTTCTGTTTCTCAAGTTGGTGACTTTCCACTTGTAACGGAATGCATTTTCCCATTAAAATTGGGCAACGTAGATTTCAGTGTCAAACTGGTTAGCCCTTGGCTGTTGGCTGCAAGAGTTTGAACTCTGGTTTTCCCTTAGTGCCATCTGATGTGTCATGACTTCTGCAGCTGCTGCTGCTGCTAAGTCGTTTCAGTCGTGTCCGACTCTGTGCGACCCTATAGACGGCAGCCCACCAGGCTCCCTCGTCCCTGGGATTCTCCAGGCAAGAACACTGGAGTGGGTTGCCATTTCCTTCTCCAATGCATGAAAGTGAAAAGTGAAAATGAAGTCGCTCAGTCGTGTTTGACTCTTCGCGACCCCATGGACTGCAGCCCACCAGGCTCCTCCACCCATGGGATTTTCCAGGCAGGAGTACTGGAGTGGGGTGCCATTGCCTTCTCCAGTCATGACACTCTACTGAACCCAAAAGAGGGGTGTGGACCAGGGCTGCACAGAAGAAAGTCTTCCTAGAGAAGGTGTTGTCTAAGTCAAGAACTGAAGGATGAGTAGGAGTTTGGCTGGAAAAGACAGAGGGGAGGGAGTACTTTTCAGACAGAGGCCTTGGCAAGGGCTATTTTAGAGGTTAAAGAAAGGTATACATTTAAGGAACTTGTGTTAGTTGGCTAAGGCTGCCATAACAAAATACTGCAGACTGGGCGGATTCAACAATAGAAATTTATTTCCTCACAGTTCTGGAGGCTGGAAGTCCAAGATCAAAGGGCTGGGAAGGTTGACTTCCTCCGAGGCCTCTCTGACTTGCAGTTGGCAGCCCTCTTGATGCCTCTTCAAGTGGTCTTTTCTCTGTGTGGTAGCATCCCCGGTGTCTTTTTTTGTGTCTAAATTTTCCCTTCTTATAAGGACAATAGTCAGATTAGATTAGGACTATGCTGACTGTCTCATTTTAAGATAATCACATTTTTAAAGACCCTGTCTCCAAACACAATCACATCTGAGAAATGGGGAGTTATGGCTTCAACCTATGAATCTGAGGAGGGGAGACACAGTCCAACCTATAACAGAGCTTAAAGCAAAATTTAATATCATTTGACCATTTATGAAAAAGGAAGTACTTGCCTGAATTCTACAAGCAAACCACAATGTCAAACGCATCAGCAATTTGGGGAAACTCAAGAGAATGCATTGGTTCAAACGACCCTTTGAGGCTTTCTCTTCTTTTCCCTCCAAATGGAACTGAAGACAATAGTTTGCTCACATGACTTGAACAGCTGGGCTTAAAAAATCTCAGCAACTCAATAGAAGAAGTCTCAGGATTATTTTGTTAAACAAACAAGTGGAAATCCTTGCTATTTATTCATTTACCTTTTTGTATTTGTCTTAAAATGTTTTTATTGGAGTATAATTGCTTTCCAATGTTTTGTTAGATTCTGCTATACAAGAAAGTGAATCAGCTGTGTGTATACATATATCTCCTCCCTCTTGAACCTTCCAGCCACCTCTTTAGATCATCACAGCACACCAAGCTGAGCTTCCTGTGTTGTACAGCAGCTTCCCACTCTCTGTGAGATCAATACCAGACAATTCTTCCTGTCACTCAGGGTGAACTGACAACACTATGGTGAATGATTCTTGTCCCAGAATCTGGAGTGACATCAACACAAAAAGACCTGTTGAGCTAGGATGGCACTGTGTAGAATCACTGTTATTAACATGAAAGGAGGTTCATGCATGTTTAGGGCATGTGTCTGTGTAAATTTGTCATGAGAAAGGTTCTCACAGGTGAGGTTCAAGGCTTAGCAACAAATGATTATGGTTTAGCTCCAAGAGAATGACCTCTGCCTATGCTGTCAACAGCCTTGGATTCAAGAACAAGTTTTCCTGCTTTCTGTGATGCTTTCCAGGTGGCACTAGTGGTAAAAAAGCTGCCTGCCAATGCAGGAGACCCTGGAGAGGTAGGTTCCATCCTTGGGTCAGGAAGATCCCCTGGAGGAGAGGACATGACAATTCGCTCCAGTATCCTTGCCTGGAAAATCCCATGGACAGAGGAGCCTGCAGGCTATGAGGCATAGGGTCACAAAGAGTTGGACACAACTAACGTGACTCAGCATGCGCTTGATGCTGGTGTCATTCCTGATGCAGGCATTCTATGGTTCTATACCCCTCCTCCATCAAGTCATGTCTGAAAGGAATCACAGCTAAAGAGGTAAGGCTGCAATTACTCCTTGTCCACGTCGCCAATCATAAATGATGAGCCAGTGTCAGAAAGCCATCTTCCTGTGCCCTCAGCCCTGTGATCGTGAGGATGGAACTCTTAATGCGAGGACGCCTGCTTTTGTTTTCTGGGCCTCTAGGCACTAGGCAGTGAAACCGTGCAAAACTTGGAAAGCTCTCGTCTGCATGATTTATGGCTGGAGCCTGTTCTTTATTCCCTCACTTTTATAAGCACCAAATTCCGTTAGAAAACTGGGGGAAAATCTGCCAATCCTGGGCTATTTTGGGGTTTCTTCATCATCTCTTGACCTTTGATTTGACAAGCCAAATAACAAAATGAAAAATGGGCTCTGTAGTGTTGACCATGATTGCAACCAGAGCAGGCGGGGGAAACAAAAAGTCACACCATTTGGTGTAAAGGATTCCCAGCTAGTGGCAAAGGAGAAACTTGAGGATTTGTGCACAAAGTCCCAGTAAAGTAAATTATTTTAGGTATGACAAAGTATGCTTCTAATTTGCACCTATCTTTGTGGGATAGAAATGGAAGCTTAAGGAATTGTATGCCATTTTAAGTGGCCGTCTATATCAAGCACATCTCAAAGGGTAATTTTGATGTCCTTGGCTTCTATGAGAGCATGGCTATAATATAGCTGGTGTTACTAATATCCTTAAGCTAGTCCACAAAGCTAACATTTAAAAATTTTGCTTACCAATGATCCAGATGTTCTTTATTGAGTTGTAATTATGTATGAACATCAAGGTATTTCAGTATTGTTGACGGTTTTCCATTCTTGCTATATATAAAATGTCTAAATTTGAAAGGGAAAGCAAAGTAATGAGGAAATTTGCAAAGCACAGAAATACATTCCCCTCGTTCCCTTCCTGAATTTTTCTTGCAGGTAAAGAAGAAGGTGCAATGTGCAAGTTAATCTATTTAAATGAAACTGTAGCTTTTTAAGCTTTGAGGAAAACTATTTTTCAGACATTTACATGCATAAACAATTGCCCTATGAAAGCTAAACTTAGTCATACAATCTACCTAGATCTTGAGAACATGCGCATACATTAAACCAGCTCAAAATTAATAAAACTCTCTAAATTATGCATGGCGCAGAGGGTGAAAAAGTTGATAACAGGAACTGCTGTCTGCCTGGTGCTATGAACTTGGTAATGCACAGAGAGCAAGCCTATGGCTATGCACTAGAGAAGATCATAATAAGGTATAATTGTTGCTTGCTCATTTGTTTGAACTCCAAAACTATATCAAATAACACTTAATTATACACATAGAATACCATTACAGCAAAGAACTCGCACTTGAATTGCTCAGCATAAGTGAGGACATTTAATATTATTTGGCTCCAATAGGTGCAAAAAAAGATACAAAGTAACAGCTGCTAATTAATCTGGAGTTCTAGGTTTGCAACCTCAAAAGAAAATCTAAAGAATATTTCCTGGAGTTTGAATATGCAAAGTTTTAACAGCTCCATCTGGTGCCGTGCCCTCTGATTACCCAGAATGTTGGCTGGCAGTTTGAGGGACGCATTTGATAGCCAGCCAAGTTTAAAGGTCTATTGGAGGTAAAACAATGCCCACCCTTTAACAAGAGCGCCATTGTTCCTTAACCATGAAGCTCTCTGGCTTATTTGAATGTCAACAATTCAGAAAAGTTGATGTTTGGAGCCATCAAATAAAATGTTTTTGTGAAACAGTTTATTATTTCAGTGGTAATTATTTGAATCATTCATGGTAAAGGATGTTTGCTAATGAGAGCTTGGCACTGGAAATTCCAGAGAGACTGAATGCTCTTTGTGCTGACAAAAAGACCCAAATCACTGGAGAGCGACTGACTGGACAAATCATTCATCTATGCAAATGCCAGCCGAAATGGTCAGATGCATTTATTACCCTCCTCATTATAGTAAACAAGGCAGGAATCGTGACTGGCAGTTATCAACTTGCCCTGAAGTGTGATTTGTTCTCCTACCACTATTTAAATGAGAGGAAAAAAGGCATGCCACCAGGGGCTTCATTGGTTTATAAAAGAGTAAATGTCACATAGCCCAGTGCTTAAAGACTTTTGATTGACAAATGTTTTATTTGACATATCAAACAATGATGGTTTTCATATCAAATAGTCCATATTTGTTAGCAAAAATCTTAACCCCTTGAAGTTTGGCCAATGCTTTTAGCTCACTTCTGCCAAAGCTTAGAAACTAGAACACAGATGGCAAGTTACATTAAAGGCAATACCAAATATCTCTACACATAATGTGCAAAGACCTAAAAATACTCTGCATTGGGTGACAGAAATGACACAGTGTTTTATCACAACACATATAGTGTAAAATGTTCTTCTGAACTGATAATGCAAATTAAAGTGATGTTGACCTACTTGCACTTACTAAGTATTCTTCTGCTGTTTAGTGCAAGATAAGCTAAACATTAAAGAATTTATACAGCATATGTCACAGTGAAATCTAAATTGTCTGGTGTAACTCTTCTTAAATGTCACAACAATGTCACAACACACTCAAGGTTTCAGGGCTTATAGTTAAAGCCACAGTACCCTCATATAACCTCTAGTTCTCGTGTGCTCAAAACTTTTCCCTTCTTGTTTCCTGGGACTTAAGTCTTGTGTGCATTTCCACTCAGCGAATATTTACAAGTATACCTCAAAACACCTGAAACCTGCCAGGCGGATATGTGAGCTTATGGAATCTGTAAATCCAGGATGTGATTTGACAAACGCCACAGGACAGCCTGCTTTCGGGACTTTTAGGATGGTGTATTTTTCCATGTGCTTTCCTTCCTTTGTTGTTTTATTTTCAGCTGTCACCGCGGCTGGTAGTGAGTGTCTCCTCTTTCTTAGAACCAAGATGGAACTGTTCATCTTGAAAAGCTAGGAAATAACTGCAATCATGAGAAGAGGTTCTAAACACACCCCAAACTGTGGTATGCTTTCCTTGCACAGAAGACAACACTAAATTATCGTTTGAGGATCAACTACTGGTTAGCGGTTTTCATTCCATTGTTTTTCAGTTGGGTAAACTGACACATTTTTTGAGCTGTATATTATTACCTTAAACATAAAAATAAATTTAAGTCATTTTCATTGATATAATTTGAGCATCCTAATGAGCGTTTTATTTAAAGAAATAGTAATGTTCTTCCCTTTAAATATATGGTTGTAAAAACAGAGGTTCTCGAGTAAAATCATTCATGTCATCTTGGATCTAAACTTTCTCTACAGAAGAATTTCCACTTTTGTAAGATGCAATCGCAAAAAGTAAACATGATTATTAGGGGAGAACACTTTGTCCCCAAAGCTGCTCTTTCCTCCTATGTGGCGTGTGTGCTTGGTCATGTCCAACTCTTTGCTAACCCATGGACTGTAGCCCGCCAGACTTCTCTGTCCATGGAATTCCCCAGGCAAGAATACTGAAGTGGGTTGCCATCCCCTTCTCCAGGGGATCTTCCTGACTCAGGGATGGAACCCACATCTCCTGTGTCTCCTGCATTGCAGTCAGATCCTTTACCGCTGAGCCATTTGGGAAACTCTTGGCCTCTATCATCCGCATCACTCAGGGGCCTCTCTGGGTGATGCGCTTGGGAAAACACTGAGTTTCTGTCTCTGCCTATTGCTTTGGGGGTGAATCTCCTGGGGTGCATCTTCCTGGGCTGCCTGGAGAATGCGTGAGCTCTGATGTGCCTCTAGAGTGGGTGGGTTGGATCTCCAACCCCTCCTGAGATTGAGTAAATCTGCCTCATAATTCAGGCTGTAGCATGAGGAAGCCCACTGTTGAGTTCATACATGAATGTTGTCACCTTCAGTAGTTTTATCAGAAATGTTATCACCTTCCCCTGACTTCTTTTTTTCTTAATCAGTTTGGAACTGGAGTGAGGAGGGGAAATATGTTAATATTAAAGTGCAATAAGGGCCATTACATTAATACGATTGGGGGAACATATTTCTTCTCAATGCAAGTGTCCAAATGCGTTAGGAGAGCCTAGAATTCAGCTGACTCTATTCAGAGAGGTTGGGGTTGAACAAAGAAAGGACAGAACACAATAGGCCCACAGGAAGCTTTACTGAGGGGTGCTTGGGCAGGATGGCGAGACAGGGGAAGCCCCTCCCAGCAGGAAACTTTCCCAAGATAGCAGCACAGAGAGTCTACCACCTAAAGGGGACAAGGGCCAAAGGGGAAATCGGAGGGGTGCTTGGTGTCTAGTGATGTCCCTCAGCTTCTAGGCGGCAAGTTTCTGAGTCTGAGCTATGAAGGGCAACAGTGGTGTGACGTCTTTTCTAGTTACAGGTTTTGTCTTATTCATGGTTCACAGATCCTGTCTGCAGTTTTGTGGGGTGCGTAAAGTAGGTAGGCTCCAAATGGCTAAAAATACGGTTCTGTGGACTCTATTTAAAGCAACTGGATGTGTGAGAGTTTGAGTTTGGCGCCGGCTGGCTGATGGTCTGAGTCTGCAGTGAAGTCATAACTTTGGGGCCATTTTAGGTGAATGAGTAGGGGCTATATCTTGCTCATTGACATAACCCTGACTCCATCAGGTTTTGTTTCCTTTGGAGGTAAAAAAAATACCTCTTTAGGGCTAATGCACTAGCCTTTGCTCTCTAATCCCCAGGAATGTCTCTGGGGGTGGGAGTTTGGGGCTCAGGTGGGAGTGCCTATAAAAGACCCAGAGTGAAGGCACTTTTCTCTTCAAATGAAGACGACTCCTAAAATCACACTAAGTACATGGCTGTAATTTCCCTTTTCTTCTTTCTGACTGGGAAGCTTCCTGAGGACAGGGACAGTTAAACAGATAACCCTTTTCAAGCTATGATTTTTGCTTGGCTTCAGTTAATGACTGCAGTTCTTTGACACAGAGATTTACATGTGTGAATCTGTCTAATCAAACTTGAGTTAGTCAAACCCTGCCTTTTGGGTTGGAGCTATCATAGCAATTTCTTGTTTGCAAGAAATAATTATAATCTTTGCCAAAGGGCTTTCACCAAAGAAATGGTTTCATTTTGTCTGACAATCACTGCTGATTGCTTGATGCTATGTATTATATGATGTTGCTGTTCTGGTTTGCTCCCTAAATACAACCCTCATTTTCCAACTACAAGTTTGTCTTCATCCAGCTGACTCTGCCTTTTGAAATTCTGCCTTCTGAAATGTTAGCATGGTCATCTCTACAGGATAAGGTTATGGGCAGCCTCGTTTATGTTGTCTTTATGCTTCGCCATGTTTGTTTTATAATTAGGAAAAGACTGTATATGAACACATAGAAAATATGCAGATTCAAATGATCTCATCAGTTGCTTTCTGGTTTCCCTCTTTTTACTACTGAACTAGTAAAGAGAGAGAGGGAGGTATAATTTCTATACAATGTTGTGTTATTTTCTGTTGTACAATGAAGTGAATCAGCTATGTGTATACACATACCCCTTCCCTCTCAGACTCCCTCACCAGCATTCTACCTATCTTAAGTCATCACAGGACACTGAGCTGAGCTCCCTGTGCTATGCAGCAGGTTCCCACTAGCTGTCTATTTTATACATGGTCGTGGATTTCTAGAGAAGGCAATGGCAACCCACTCCGGTACTCTTGCCTGGAAAATCCCATGGGCGGAGGAGCCTGGTGGGCTGCAGTCCGTGGAGTCGCTAAGAGTCGGGCACGACTGAGCAACTTCACTTTCACTTTTTACTTTCATGCATTGGAGAAGGAAACGGCAACCCACTCCAGTGTTCTTGCCTGGAGAATCCCAGGGATGGGGGAGCCTGGTGGGCTGCCTTCGATGGAGTCGCACAGAGTCAGACACAACTGAAGCGACTTAGCAGCAGCAGTGGATTTCTGTGAAACCTAATCTCCCAATTCATCTTACCCTCTCCTTACCCCACTGTGTCCACATGTTCATTCTTTACATTTGCCTCTCTACTACTGCCCTGGAACTAAGTTCATCTATACCATATATGTTATCTCTGTTGATTTTACTTTCAAACTTGTGACTCTTCTTGTCAGTGCAAGATGGTTGCCAAATGCCCTTGGCTGCAAGATTTCTGGCTCATGCCTACTCAGGAAAGTGTGGGAGTATTTGTTCCAACACTCTCCTTTAAACTCCTGACATTTATTTTGATTAGACCAGTTTATATTATGAGCTTGCCTTTGAACCAATCACAGTGATTATGAAATTTGCCATTTTGATTGGATTATACCTGGGTCTACCCCTTAGGAGCCTTCTCTAACCTGTGACTGTGAGAGCTAAGTGTGGAGAAGAGGTGCATCACTAATCAAAAATTATCCAGGCAGGGTAACAACAAATGTCCACTCTGTCTTTCTGGCCATCTTCATGGGAAGTGACCAAAAGAAGAGTTACTAAAGTCATAATGTTGATAGTAGTCTTAGGACTCTCTCAGTGAATATCTGAAACACCTTTGTTGTATTGGCTACATAGGTTTTCATCATGGAGAATTTTGAAAATGAACTTCATATTGTTTAACATAGAGCACCCTTGAGTTCACGACAGTTTATTTCCTTTTAGCCTTTGAAGTATATGAATACATATGTGATCAGCCTAACTTACCTTTGGAGGGCTAATTAACAATGATAACAATGGTAATTATCAATGGCAGTAAACTCTTCAGACTCCAGCAATGATTTTTCCATCCTACTTATGTTTTTGTTGGAGTGTGGTTGCTTTACAGTGTTGTGTTGGTTTATACAGTGAAGTGAATCAGTCAAATGTATACCTATACCTCCTCTTCCTTGTACTTCCTTCTCATTTAGACCACCACAGAGCATTGCGTAGAGCTCCCCATGCCATACACTTCCCACCTTGCTTATATTGTCCAGTAAATTATGATAGAAATTTTATGTCACATTTGGAATATTTAGCTAAGATTTTTGACAAGAGAAGGAAATACTTAAATTATTAATATATTACATTTAATGAGATTAATGCTTAGAAAATGTGGTGTATGTAATCTAGATGGCTCTGGGACTAAATTAAAAAGTAATAATTTATTAAAACACATATAAAGTTCTATAAATCATAGACACCTGCTAAATCAAGTATTGATAGACCTATAGTAAGAGAGAGACTGACTATCCAAAAAGATAATGGCCAGGTTATAAATACCAATAAAACTCAGACCCCAAAATCTGCAGCAACCAGAGCAGGAAACCAATACATTATCTGCGATAACTAATCTATTAAACCAACATGCTGTAAGTTAGCCTTGTACTCAGACCACTACCTCCAGTAACCAACCCAGAAAGCCAAACGCTAACCTCTGTAACAAAACAGCTAGGGCATGACTAATAACTGACTTCCCCAATAGCTTCCCCAATTGTTGTCCCTACTGTCAAATGAAGATCGACCAGAGAAATATATACTCTTAACCAATCTCAAGGGTTTTAAAGCCCCACTGAGGTTTCCCATGCCAACAGTCTTCAGTCAAGGCATACCTGAAAGTTCTTTCTTTTTCTGTTATAAAGTTTTCCCACTCCTCTGCCTGCCTTTGCCTCTCTGCCAGAATGTAAATAATGGTGGCTGACTCTCTTGGTATATAACAAGTTTTTGCATAATTATCCTCTGTTCTCATTTGAATGGTCTTAGTTTTTTCCCACAACAGTTATCTGAGATGTCACACAATTAACTAATGCATGTATCCTATAGTGTTTGTTAAGCATGCAAGGAAAACTGTAATGCTGCCCACTTAATATTTATTAGTTGCATAGTATCAGTTATTTAAAAAATATTTATTACTTCTATCAGGGTCTTCATCTTGGTATCTCTATTTTATAAACGGAACAACCTAAAACTGCTATACTGAGTAACCTATAATAACTAAAAGGCAGACTTAGAATTCGAACTTGACATTTTCGTTTCACAACTTATCTTTAAACAAACATATAATAGGGATTGTAAGATAAAAATATAGCTAGAACTAGATTTCATTTTTTTTTAAAATCAAAATCCGAGGAGAGACAAGATTGAAGTTTATAAAATAAAGAGAAGTATGTTTACCAGGGGCATCCTTTGATATTTGAAAGACAACATAAGGCAAATGAAAGAAATCGTTATTTTATTTGGCTGGTATGAAGTGTATTTCTTAGTTGCTGTGTTCTTTGCACTGGGAAAGGATAAAGGTAAGTAGAAGAATTGTGTACTTAAATGAAAACCAAAGGCCCAGTTCCTGTCCCAGGACTGATCTTATCTACCTGAGTAACCATGGTCAAGAAACTTCACCTCTCTGGACCTCAATTTCCTCATCTTCTAAAATGAAGTTTCTAACCTCCATCTGCCAGTCTATCGTGAGGATTAAATGAGATAACATGTGGCATCTGACCCATATTGTTTTCTTTTTTCCTCTCTGCTCATAGTGCTGTCACTCTCAGAATCATAGCTGTACATTGATTGTATAGAATCATCTTTATTTACTTGCCAGTCATCCTTTCCAGATTGTACTCCTCTAAGATAAGCATGGAGTCTTACTCGTCATCTCTGTACAACCAGTGCCTGATGTGATACAAACACTCTGCTAGTCAAGGGCTAGTCAGATACAGATGAATGTGTGATGTGTGATCTGGGACTTCAGGAAGCATATACTATATAGTATATAGCATGTACAATCCCTACTATATAGTATAGCTTCCTGAAACCCCATATCTTTATATATATATATATATATATAGAGAGAGAGAGAGAGAGAGAGAGAGAGTAGCATGCATGATCGAATGACTAGAAGAATCACACAAGATAACAAATACTTAAGGGATAAAATGTGTGGCACTGAGTAGATTAAAAAAAAAAAGATAAGTGAAGTTAGGGAACACATAATTGAGGATGAATGAACCATGAGGTAGATCTTGGCAAAGAAGAGGAATTGTGGGGCCAGTTTCTTAAAAAATTGAAGTACAATTGTACAATGTTACAGGGGTACAATATAGTGATTCACTGTTTTAAAGGTTACACTCCATTTATAGTTTTATAAAATATTGGCTATATTCCCTATGTTGTATAATATGTCCTTGTAGCTTATTTTATACCTAGTACTTTGTACCTCTCAGTCCTCCACTCTTATCTGGCCCCTCCTTGCTTCTTTCTCCCCACTGATAGCTAGTAGTTTATTCTCTGTATCTGCTTATGTTTTGTTATAGTCACTAGTTTGTTGTATTTTTTATATTCCACATATAAGTGATATCATATAGCGGTTGTCTCTCTCTGAGGGCATAATGTCCTCCAAGTTCATCCATGTTGGTGTGCAAAGAAGAGGATTTTACTACTAAAAGGAAGGTGCAAAATGTAATGCAAGAGCAAATGCCCATGCATAGAGGTAAAAAAAGACAAAATGTCTTGGAGGAATGGTGAAATGTGATATTAACAAGCAGAATAGCCATTAGGGACTGCAAAAAAAGATTGCATGGTTATAGCCAGATCACATGGGGCCTTCAGTTTGTCAACAGGTATATTTCTGAGTACCTATCCATGCCTATGGTAGCAACAGCCTACATACTCTGCTAAACCCCCTACACCCCAATCCTTGCTGTTTCTTGAACATTATAAGCACCATCCTGTCTTAAGGCCTTTGCTTTTGTTGTTTCCTCTGCCTGAAATATTCTTTCCCTAGATATCTTTTTGCCTCTTTCCCTCACATCCTTCAGGTTTATGCTATGTCACCTCCTCCATGAGGCCCACCTTGATCTCCATATTTAATATAGCAACTCCTCCACCCTGCTCCTTTTCCTAAATCCTCCAGAGCCTCCTCTGCACTTCCTTATTCTCAAAGCTCTAATGACCTCCTCACATATCATAGATTGATTTATTTATTATGCTTGTTGTTTTATATCCTTTCTCAAGTGTAAACTTTATGAGTAAAAGGTCTTTGTTTTGTTCACAGACGTAGGCCAAGTGTCTGGCACACAGTATCCCCTCAATAAGGACTCACTGAATGAATAAATGAAGAAGTGGACAATATCCAATTTTACTACAATGAAAACAAGATTGCGGATTCAAATTGAAGTAAATCCTTTGCCAACCAATGTTAGGAATATTGATGTTTTAGCTTCCCAGTTTAGTATTCTGACCACTTTGGTAATACATTCTCAAACCTAAACAGAATTTACGTATTTACTCTACTGAAAGTCACTTGAACTCTATAGAGGTAAGGGTAAAAAGAGAAGGTAATGGTGGCTCAGTGGTAAAGGATCTGCCTGCCACTGCAGGAGACGAGGGTTCAATCCCTGGGTTGGGAAGATCCCCTGGAGAAGGAAACAGGTACCCAATGCAATATTCTCACCTGGGAAATCCCATGGACAGATGAGCTTGGTGGGCTACAATTCATGGGGTTGCAAAGAGTCGGACATGACTTAGTGACTAAACAATAATGGGTGTGAAGATCCCAAGACTTCACACTGACATTAGTTGATGCCAAGGAGACAAAGGCAGAACAGAAAACTTTGCATCAATGAACTTTGTTTCAAGTATGTTTTAAGAAAGCCTGAAGTCTTAATTCCGTTCCTCAGAAACATAGAAAGGTCAGGAAACTGTGACAGAATTTTTTGATCTCCCAGCTGAAGTTTCCAAATGTTTTTCAGATATTTAAATGTGGATAAAAGGTCAAACTTCTTGAACAATAAGTTACAATCGGGTTTTAAAACTTGGTGCATCGAACAGTTATACAAACTAAATCACCATTCATCAGGGAGCAAGAGTAATGAAGAAACAAAAACTATGGCACTTAAACCTTGTTGGCACAAATGGCAATTTGGCAGTCAGCTCAATTCTGGACAAGAAAACTTATTTTCCCAATGATAATGGTTGTTGCAAGTATAATGAGACTTTTGTGCCAAATGGAAAAATAATTTAGTCATACAATAAAAATTCAAATTGAAGTTTCTTATTAAAATTAATAATACTATTTATCCATGGTATTCCTGTCATATGACACTGGTACTTTAGCTGGAATTAAAGTTGGAAGACAGGAGTCATCTTAGCTATTTCCCACCTCCCCCCATCATACATTGTATTCTATTAACCAATCAACAGAGTTCATAAGTTTTTCTTTTATTTTAGATTCCACATATAAGTGAGATAACACAGTATTTCTTTTCTGTCTGACTTATTTCATTTAGCATGATGCCCTCAAAGTCCACTCAGTTCAGTTCAGTTCAGTCACTCAGTCGTGTCCGACTCTTTGCCACCCCATAAATCGCAGCACGCCAGACCTCCCTGTCCATCACCATCTCCCAGAGTTCACTCAGACTCACGTCCATCAAGTCCGTGATGCCATCCAGCCATCTCATCTTGGGTCGTCCCCTTCTCCTCCTGCCCCCAATTCCTCCCAGCATCAGAGTTTTTCCAATGAGTCACCTCTTCTCATGAGGTGGCCAAAGTACTGGAGCTTCAGCTTTAGCATCATTCCTTCCAAAGAAATCCCAGGGTTGATCTCCTTCAGAATGGACTGGTTGGATCTCCTTGCAGTCCAAGGGACTCTCAAGAGTCTTCTCCAACACCACAGTTCAAAAGCATCAATTCTTCGGTGCTCAGCCTTCTTCACAGTCCAACACTCACATCCATACATGACCACAGGAAAAACCATAGCCTTGGCTAGATGGACCTTTGTTGGCAAAGTAATGTCTCTGCTTTTGAATGTACTATCTAGGTTGGTCATAATTTTTCTTCCAAGGAGTAAACGTCTTTCAATTTCATGGCTGTAGTCACCATCTGCAGTGATTTTGGAGCCCCCCAAAATAAAGTCTGACACTGTTTCCACTGTTTCCCCATCTATTTGCCATGAAGTGATGGGACCGGATGCCATGATCTTCATTTTCTGAATGTTGAGCTTTAAGCCAACTTTTTCGCTCTCCTCTTTCACTTTCATCAAGAGGCTTTGTAGTTCCTCTTCACTTTCTGCCATAAGGGTGGTGTCATCTGCATATCTGAGGTTACTGATATTTCTCCCGGCAATCTTGATTCCAGCTTGTGTTTCTTCCAGTCCAGCATTTCTCATGATGTACCTTGCATAGAAGTTAAATAAGCAGGGTGACAATATATAGCCTTGACGCACTCTTTTTCCTATTTGGAACCAGTCTGTTGTTCCATGTCCAGTTCTAACTGTTGCTTCCTGACCTGCATACAGATTTCCCAAGAGGCAGGTTAGGTGGTCTGGTATTCCCATCGCTTTCAGAACCTTCCACAGTTTATTGTTATCCACGCAGTCAAAGGCTTTGGCATAGTCAATAAAGCAGAAATAGATGTTTTTCTGGAACTCTCTTGCTTTTTCCATGATTCAGCGGATGTTGCCAATTTGATCTCTGGTTCCTCTGCCTTTTCTGAAACCAGCTTGAACATCAGGGAGTTCACGGTTCACATATTGCTGAAGCCTGGCTTGGAGAATTTTGAGCATTACTTTATTAGCATGTGAGACGAGTGCAACTGTGTGGTAGTTTGTGCATTCTTTTGCATTTTCTTTCTTTGGGATTGGAGTGAGAACGGATCTTTTCCCGTCCTGTGGCCACTGTTGAGTTTTCCAAATTTGCTGGCATATTGAGTGCAGCACTTTCACAGCATCATCTTTCAGGATTTGAAACAGCTCTACTGGAATTCCATCACCTCCACTAGCTTTGTTCGTAGTGATGCTTTCTAAGGCCCACTTGACTTCACTTTCCAAGATGTCTGGCTCTAGATTAGTGATCACATCATCATGATTATCTGGGTCGTGAAGATCTTTTTTGTACAGTTCCTCTGTGTATTCTTGCCACCTCTTCTTAGTATCTTCTGCTTCTGTTAGGTCCATACCATTTCTGTCCTTTATCGAGCCCATTCTTGCATGAAATGTTCCCTTGGTATCTCTAATTTTCTTGAAGAGATCTCTAGTCTTTCCCATTCTGTTTTTGTTGTTGCAAATGGCAAGATTTCATCCTTTTTTACTGCTGAATTTTGATGGTGACTGCAGCCATGAAATTAAAAGATGGTTGCTCCTTGGAAGGAAAGCTATGACAAACCTAGACAGAGTATTAAAAAGCAAAGACATCACTTTACCAAGAAAGGTCTGTATAGTCAAAGCTATGGTTTTTCTGGTAGTCATGTATGGATGTGAGAGTTAGACTGTAAAGAAGGCTGAATGCCAAAGAATTGATGCTGTCAAAATATGGTGCTAGAGAAGACTCTTGAGAGGCTCTTAGACTGCAAGGAGATAAAATCAGTCAATCCTAAAAGAAATCACCCTGAATATTCATTGGAAGGACTGTTGCTAAAGCTGAAGCTCCAATACTTTGGCCACCTGATGTGAAGAACCAATTCATTGGAAAATTCCCTTATGCTGGAAAAGACTGAAAGCAAAAGGAGAAGGGGGCGACAGAGTATAGGATGGTTAGATAACATCATGGACTCAATGGACATGAATTTGAGCAAATCCTGAGAGATAGTGGAGGGCAGAGGTGCCTGGTGCGCTACAGTCCATGGGGTCACAAAGAGTCGGACATGACTTAGTGACTAAGCAACAGTAACAACAATATATGTATATGTAAGTATACATTATATTATCAACCATATATGTATGTATACATTATATTATATACTATAATGATTATGTGTGTGTGTGTGTGTGTGTGTGTGTTTGTGTGTATGTGTATAAACTTTCCTGGTGGCTCAGTGGTAAAGGGTCTGCCTGCCAATGCAGGAGATACAAGAGATGTGGGTTTGATCCTTGGGTTGGAAAGATCCCCTTGGGAAGGACATGGCAACCCATTCCAGTATTCTTGCCTGGAGAATCCCATGGACAGTGGTCACAAAGAGACATGACTGAGCACATTCACTATATGTATGTGTGTGTGTGTGTGTGTGTGTGTGTATATATATATATATATATATATATAAAATATGTATATATATGTATGTATATATATTATATGTATATATATATATGTATGTATACATACATATATATATATAATCACATTTTCTCTATCCATTCATTCATAGATAATGAACACTTAGGTTACTTCCATGCCTTGGCTATTGTAAATAATGTTGCAATAAACATGAGGATGCACGTATTTTTTCAAGTTAGTGTTTTCTTTACTTCAGACAGATACCCAGAAGTGGAGTTGCTAGATGACATGGTAGTTCTATTTTAAATTTTTGAGGAATCTCCATACTGTTTTCCATAGTGGCTGCACCAATTTACACTTCCATCTACAGTGCACCAGAGTTCTCTTTTCTCCATATTCTCCCCAACATTTGTTCTTTGTTGAATTTTTGATAATATTCAAAGAGAAGGGGGTGACAGAGGATGAGGTTGTTAGATAACAGCATGGACTCAATGGACACGAATTTGAGCAAACCCTGGGAGATAGTGGAGGACAGAGGAGACAATTGCATAGGCAATATCTCATTGTTCTTTTGATTTGCATTTCCTGATGCCTCGTGATGTTGGGCAGGGTTTCACAGGTGGCTCAGTGGTAAGGAATCTGCCTGCCAAGCAGTAGACATAGGTTCGATCCCTGGGTTGGGAAGATCCCCTGGAGAAGGGAATGGCTACCCACCTCAGTATTCTTGCCTGGAGAATTGCATGGACATAGGAGCCTGGCAGGCTATGGTCCATGGGGTTGTAGTGAGTCAGACATGACTGAGTGACTATACAACAGGAGCGGCAGGAATGTTTGAAAACAGCCCATGTTTTCTTCTAGGAGTTGTTCTGGTTTCAAGTTAGTGATTTTTCTTTCCTTTCCTTTTATCACTGCTACACCTTAATTGGGGTCTCTAGCTTTTGTTTCTTGTTTAACTGGGGCCTGTGACTTGTGGCTTTCAGAATAATCTTAAAATTCCTATTCCAACATTCAACTTAATAAAGATGTATTAGCCCCTCCTAAGTGTAGTCCACCATGCTAGGTGTTACTCTTTTGTATTTCCTACTAGCAGATTTCAGACTAACAGATTCTCTCTCCTTCTCTCATCCAGCATGGAATATGGGCATCTTATCAGCTTCTTTCTAGCACATGTCAGTTTTGTCTGAATATCTCTTACCCCAAAGCCTCTCCATTCCCACTGATACTATCTTAATCCATCCAGTTTTGCCTTAATTAATGCACTAATCTCCTAAATTGGCATGCATTTTTGTTTCCCTCAGTCCTCATTGTGTGCAGAGCAATATTTTAAAAATATAAATATTAGTCTGCCATGGCCCTTGTAAATTCCTTCAATAGCTTTCCATTACCTCTAGGATAAATCCAGCCTTCTTAACATGCTTGGATTATTTTTCTTGCACTGGCCTTGTCTAACTTTATACGTTGGGAGTGGATGCTTAGGTGTTTTTATGAGGGGCATCATTCTCATCTCCTCCCTGTGTCCCAGACTCAAACATTCTGGCTAAGAGAGAGATGGAGCATTGCTAGCCCAGAGCACATGCTTCTTTCTATAGCATCACATCCTGGCCTTGCAAAGAATTGTCACTTTTCTAAAGCAGTCTGGTTAAAGATTAATATTTTACTGAATTCTAGAGTAGGAACTGAGAGCAGGTTCTTTTCCTCTAACCAAATGGATTCTCTAAGAACTGCAACTCACTAACGCCAGAGCAAACTCAGGCAAGCTTCAGTGCTTCTTTCCAGCCTCCCTCAGACCCCATGGGTAGGGAAAGGCTGCATTTCCAGCCCAGAGAACAGTAGAGGGTTTTATTTCTCATGTCTCCAAGCAAGATGCAGTACTAGCTAGATGTGATGGTAAGAAAAGAGATTGAAGTAGCATCAACCCAGGAAAGATGAAAATGCCCCTTCTGAGCAGAGAAGAATCAGCATTTCAGCCAGTGGGCATTGCCTGTTACTTAAAGATGTCTGGATGAAAATCATAGTGTTTACACTCTTCTCATGCTAATTGGGTATAGAACATGTTCTTTTTTTTTTTTTTTTTTAAGTCAATCTGTATGATTGGTATCCGTTATAAACCCTAAACACCAAGATTCAGTAGACATGCCTTTTTGGGAAACATTTTGTGTGTGTTGTCAAATATCATTGCTGGGAAAGTTAAGTGTGTCCTTGTGCAATTCCACTGGAATGAGGCATTTAGAAAATTGTGCCTGGTGTTTCCTGGACTTCACCCTATGCACCTTTACCTTTTTCCTGTCTTCTTCTTTATATTTTCTGTGTAATAAATCATAAGCATGAGTGCAATGCTTTCTTGAGTCTTTCAGCAGGACATTCACCCTGGTAGTAGTCTTGGAACTTGTGACATGGCTGCCTAGGCATAGAAACCACCAAAGGGTATTTTAAAAAAGTAATCACATGTATATTGTTACCCTGCTTATTTAACTTATGTGCAGAGTACATCATGAGAAATGCTGGACTGGATGAAGCATAAGCTGGAGTTAAGATTTCCGGGAGAAATATCAATAACCTCAGATATGCAGATGACACCACCCTTATGGCAGAAAGCGAAGAACTAAAGAGCCTCTTAATGAAAGTGAAAGAGGAGAGTGAAAAAACTGGCTTAAAACTCAACATTCAGAAAACTTAAATCATGGCATTGGGTCCTATCACCTCATGAAAAATAGATGGGGGAACAATGGAAACAGACTTTATTTTGGGGGGCTCCAAAATCACTGCAGATGGTGACTGCAGCCATGAAATTAAAAATTGCTTGCTCCTTGGAAGAAAAATTATGACCAACCTAGACAGCATATTAAAAAGCAAAGACAGACACCTTTGCTAACAAAGGTCCATCTAGTCAAAGCTTTCGTTTTTCCAGTAGTCATGTATGGATGTGAGAGTTGAAGTATAAAGAAAGCTGAGTGCCAAAGAATTGATGCTTTTGAACTGTGTTGGAGAAGACTCCTGAGAGTCCCTTGGACTGCAAGGAGATCCAACCAGTCTATCCTAAAGGAAATCAGTCTTGAATATTCACTGGAAGGACTGATGCTGAAGCTGAAACTCCAATAGTTTGGCCACCTGATGCAAAGAACTGACTCATTTGAAAAGACCCTGATGCTGAGAAAGATTGAAGACTGGAGGAGAAGGGGACGACAGAGGATGAGATGGTTGGGTGGTATCACCTACTCAATGGACATGAATTTGAGTAAGCTCCAGGAGTTGGTAATGGACAGGGAAGCCTGGTGTCCTGCAGGGAAGCCCTGCAGTCCATGGGGTAGCAAAGAGTCAGACATGACTGAGTGACTGAACTGAACTGAATCATAAGTTTAGTTCAAGCATCAGCTTTTCATTGAAATTTATTACATATGTAACCAATTTTCATCACCTCTTATAGTTTAATGCCTGGTTCATGGGTCTACCTCTAAGGCTGTCTGCTTCACATAGTCTTTTCCCCAATTAGCGGTGGCCACAGTGAAAGGTTGTTTTCACGTGAAGTTGAAGCACATCTCATCCCAGCTTTTAAAGGGAGAAAAACACAAAGCAAGACAAAGCAGTTCAGGAGACATTTTTTTAGAAGCGGGCAAAGTACACCGCAGACCCTGCAGTCTTTATGGGCTTGTGAAGCATGATCAGTACCTCCCTCTTCCTTCATCCTATGAATTGTATGATGAACTCAGCTATAAATAAATATCCCAGACTAGAGCACATCCTCAGTGTGGTTCCAGGTATGAGGAAGGTAACATATTTCTGTCCTGCCCCAGTTTGGATGCTCTTTTTATATTGAGCTGGATCACTGAATTTTTTTTCCTCTGTCCCCCACTGATCAGGTCTTCAGTCATCTATGTTCAATGAGCACTTCTCTACACCAGATCTGTGATGCCAGTTCCAGAGAATGAATGGACTGCATTAGCAGTTGCTTGATCAACTGTATTTTTTCCTGACGTCATGCCTTGAAATGCCTGCTGTGGCTGCCTGCTTTCCCAGGAGTGGGGCTCTCATACCTGAGCAGTGCTCTTGCTCCCTGCCTTGCCTCCCTGTGGTCTGTCTATACCTACTCTGGTCCAGGGCAGTTACATGGGAAGCGCTTTACATCTCACGCTACATTTCTGGGGGGAGGGAGTAGACAGAATTGACTGAAAAAGGCTCTGCACAAAATGTATGGCATTTATGATACCTTGTGGCATCTCAGGGATTTATTGTTTAACCATTTCACTAAATATGGATTGTCTGCATTTTCCTAGTTTAAGTGTATCAAAATAAATGCTCTTTTTTCATTACAGGACTGTAATATGATTTTCCTCTTTTGATCTATTAATGCATTTTCTACTATCGAACTATCCTTGCATTTTTAAAATTAACTTTGCTAGGTCATTCTGTAACATTTAAAAATATTCAAAGTAAACGGGCTTATCTTTTGCTTAAGAGTTTTGTGTCAGTTCTTTTAAGGGCATTTGGTTTGAAGTTTGTATTCTCCTTGTTAGAATGGATGCTAACTTCATATGAGGGAGAGAAACAGTTTCTTTCTTTATCTATGTTCTGGACCAGTTTATATAACATGGAAAAAATTTGTTCCTGGAAAGTTTGAAATAATTCATCTGTAAAACCATCTGCGTCCTGCACATTTTTGAGGAGTAGTTCTGTGACAACTTTATTTTTTCCATGAAAATTGATTTATTTAGATTTTCTACCTCGTCAAGGGCCAATTTTGGTAATTTATATTTTCTTAGACTACTGTTCATTTCTTTCTGATTTTATTATTATAGAGATGTGCAAAGCATTTTCTTGGAGTTCTTTTAATATCCTTTCTGTTCTCTTTTTCATTTCTATCTTTGTGTAGGGGCATTTCTGGCAGCATAATTGCTTCTTGTATGATTGTTACGAGTCAAGTCATTTTTAGATAAATTCTTTAGATAAAGTCCTATAGAGAACAGTGTTAAGAATTAGAGCTCTGGCCCTAATTGTACTATCAAAACACAATGTTAATCATAAAAGTATATGCAAGGAAATTACAAAATATAGGTAATTAGAAGCAAATATTTATAACTCCATAAAACAAATATTTAGAATAAAACATATATTGCAAATACTCCTTTTTTGAGTTTTTTCTCTGTGGAATTACACTAGGTAAGTGTTCTTAAAATGAATTCAGAAAGTTTGGATTGAGATTGCTTTTCTCTGTTTCTTGAAAGTTTTCTTGAAGCAAAATACAGGTGCTTTTTGTTGATCAGGGTAAGATCTTCTGCCTTGAGAATTCCATTGTGCAGAGTTTTTTGAATAGGAAATTCTGGACATTAGAGTTATTTTCATGATAATTCTATATGACTGATCATAGGGTACAAAGGGTAGAGATGAATCTGGAGAGAGAGGCAGAGAGCTTATTATGATGTGTCCTGTATGTTATGTACCATCTACAAAAATTTGGGGCTAGATGCTTATAGACAATGGAGAGCCATTGAAAAGTTTTAACCATTAGTGTAAATGATCATATTGCATTTTATAAATGTAAGTCAATGTGAGGCGTGGATTAGAAGGAAGAAAACATGAAGGCAGAGGTACCAGTTACAAAGTCAGTTAGAAGGCAGAAGGGATAGATTCAAATAATATTTAAAAGATGAAATGGCAAGTCTTAAAGACCAACTGAATGTGAAGAGTAGAGTAAAGGGAGATATTTTTATATTGGTTTCCAGATCACCCATAGCATGAATGATTGGGTAAATGATGGCATCATTTGTTAAGGTAATTTGGAAAAGGAACAGATGTTAGTGGGAAGATAATAAATCACTTTGCACATATTGAACGTTCAGTGAATGTTCTATGGAACCTTCAAGAAGAGCTATGTGTGGGAGCCAGCTGTATAAACTAGTCTAAAATTCAGCAGAGAGGTTTGAGTTGGATCGTGAATTTTGGCACAACCATAATACACTAACCAAAGGTATGAGATGAGTTTGCCTAAGGAGTGTTTTGTGGAAGAATGAAGAGGACCCAGAACCAAACCTTGGGAAATACCAAATTTAAAAACAGTTATATTCAAATATAATGTTTCTCCACTCCCTTCCCACGTTAGGTCCTCTCTTCTGATGAATATATTTTCAAATGCTGGGGCTCAAAACTTCGAGTCATATTCCCCCCTCTCCTCTTGAGTCCCCTCTCATTAAGTGTCTCCTCTCTGTCCCTTACTGTCCATTCTCTCTGCCCCTTCCCTAGGGCCCTAGCATCAGCCACCTGGCAAGAGCCCTCCAGATACCAAAAGCTCTTTTACCTGAAATCGTTTGGGTCAATGGCTTGTCAACGTTGTTTTTAAGTCTGTTTAAGCAAGGAATTATAAAAATACAAACATTCATATACCTTCAGTTCAGTTCAGTTGCTAAGTCGTGTCTGACTCTTTGCGACCCCATGAATCACAGTATGCCAGGCCTCCCTGTCCATTACCACTCCCAGAGTTCACTCAAACTCATGTCCATCGAGTCTGTGATGTCATCCAGCCATCTCATCCTCTGTTGTCCCCTTTTCCTCCTGCCCCCAATCCCTCCCAGCATCAGGGTCTTTTCCAATGAGTCAGCTCTTCGCATCAGGTGGCCAAAGTATTGGGGTTTCAGCTTCAGCATCAGCCCTTCCAATGAACACCCAGGACTGATCTCCTTTAGGATGGACTGGTTGGATCTCCTTGCAGTCCAAGGGACTCTCAAGAGTCTTCTCCAACACCACAGTTCAAAAGCATCAATTCTTTGGCACTCAGCTTTCTTTATAGTCCAACTCTCACATCCATACATGACCACTGGAAAAACTATAACCTTGACTAGACGGACCTTTGTTGGCAAAGTAATATCTCTGCTTTTGAATATGCTGTCTAGGTTGGTCATAACTTTCCTTCCAAGGAGTAAGCGTCTTTTAATTTCATGGCTGCAGCCACCATCTGCAGTGATTTTGGAGCCCCAAAAAATAAAGTCTGACACTGTTTCCACCATTTCCCCATCTATCTGCCATGAAGTGATGGGACCAGATGCCATGATCTTTGTTTTCTGAATGTTGAGCTTTAAGCCAGCTTTTTCACTCTCCTCTTTCACTTTCATAAGAGGCTTTTTAGTTCCTCTTCACTTTCTGCCATAAGGGTGGTGTCATCTGCATATCTGAGGTGATTGATATTTCTCCCGGCAATCTTGATTCCAGCTTGTGCTTCTTCCAGTCCAGCGTTTCTCATGATGTACTCTGCATAGAAGTTAAATAAGCAGGGTGACAATATATAGCCTTGACGTACTCCTTTTCCTATTTGGAACCAGTCTGTTGTTCCATGTCCAGTTCTAACTGTTGCTTTCTGACTTGCATATAGGTTTCTCAAGAGGCAGGTCAGGTGGTCTGGTATTCCCATCTCTTTCAGAATTTTCCACATATAGCTTAAGAACCTATATATTTACACTCATTCATCTTTTGATGTAGCCATGATATTTTCCTGACTCTTGATCCATTTATTGCTGTTCTTTATTATCCTCTTGAAGCCATATCCATAATGAATACTAATAACAGTAATAATAAGTCTTTTTGTAATACTTTCAATGTAGCCGAATCTTTTGTATATCCTTTTAACTCAATCCTTACTGCAGTCTATGAGGTAGGTACTATTATAACCCTATTTACAGATAAGGAAATTGAGGCACATAAAGCTTATGTAAATTACCCAAAGTCATAGATAACAAATGGTAGAATTGGAATTGGATTGATTAAGTTTAGCTCTGTAGATGCTTGATTATTGTGCTGTACTCTGAAAGTGGAAAACTCTTACAAAGTAACTTGACTATAGAATCTTTCTTGTTGTTCATTTCCACGTCCCTGCCCAATCTTTTGCCTGTCTCAGCCACCCTTAATCCTACAGTGTTTATTACACTCTTAGTCTTTCCCAAAGCAGGTAGTTTGGTTTTCAAAGAAACAACCACTCTCTTTCATTTTACACTCAGTTAACTTTGTCTTAAAGCATTTAATTAAATAATGCGATAGCAATTAAAGTTCACACACATTTGGTAGCAAACATCCTGACTCTTGGTCAGCAGGCAACTTATCTGGAAGGAGGAGGAGGAATACAAGGGCATGTTAGAATATGTCTTCCTGGCCTCAGCATCCAGAGATTTGAGAAGCAGCATTGACAGCAGGGCCTAATGAGGTATTTCAGTTAACAGGGGTCAGTTAAGAGAACTTCTACTTTCTCTCAGTTTCCAGTCTCTTGCCATTCTGATCCATTTTGCTCAGGGCTTTCAGACTGAGTCGTTTTTCTGAATGGTTATGTTGCTTGCTCGATCAGAAACATGCAGCCATTTCTCCAACGCCATGGAACAAAGTCCTGAGTCCATTAGAAAATCTAAATTCTTAGCATGGCATTTAAAATCTTCAATGATTTATCCCAAACCATCTCTCTAAATACATTTGCCTTTTCCATGCTCCAGAAATACTAACCTTTATTGAGCTTTGGTTTTGGAAACTCATGATCAACTTTATTAATAATTCCCCTAAGCAGAGTCAAGGCTTCCCCAGTGGCTCGGTGGTAAAGAATCAACCTGCAATGCAGGAGATGCAGATTTGATCCCTGGATTGGAAAGATCTCTTGGAGGAGGGCATGGCAACCCATTCCCGTATTCTTGCCTGGAGAATCCCATGGACAGAGGAGCCTGGAGGGCTATGGCCCATTGAGTTGCGAAGAATCGAACACCACTGTAGCGACTGAGCATACACCCACGCAAGCAGACTCCAGATTTCTGTTAAGTCCTCTGCCCCTCTGTAAATTCTAGAAACTGCATAAGGGGTATAAGAAAGGGTCAGAGAAAGGCAGAAACAAAGCATGCAGGATCTGTTGGTTCTGTGATCTCTCCAAGGCTTAGGGGCAGATCTTCCTGATATGACTAACGTAAAAATTTCTGGTTCAAAGATGCCCTTCAGAACTTTGCCATTCTTCCCTCCAAGAGGTAGGATCTCTGTTTTCTGGTCATAATTTTGAGCAGGAGCTTGTTAACTACTTCGGCAAATAGTATATGATAGAACTGATGTTATATAACTTCCAAAACCAGGGAATAGAAAGGATATAGTCTCCATTTGACTCTCTCCCTTAGGATGGTTGCCCTTTGAACTCTACCACCATATTTTAATGAACTCAAACTAGCTTTTTTTGGCTAAGAGACCACATGGAGAAGCCCAAGTGGAGAGGAATTCCAGCCCCAGTTGACAGTCAGTATTAACTGCATGACATGTGAGCAAATGAGCCTCCAGAAAATTTCAGACCTCAGCTTTGAAGTCTTTCAGCTGAGACCCAGAAAGTATAGGATACAGGCAATCTGACTCCACTATACTCTGTCCAAAAGCCCAACCCACAGAATCTGTGAGCATGATTAATTGTTGTTTTTCTCCATCAAATTTTGGAGTAATCTGTTGTGCAGTCACAGTAACTGAAATAGGCCTTTTGTACAAATAAAGTAAATAGTATGTTTAGGGATCCTTGTCCCAGAATTTTAACTTAGGAACGGTTGAAGAAGTCCCTTCATTTGAGGACTACTTGCTCAATGCTCTTATCCCCAGCTCCTACTCTCATTTACTACTGGGTTGCACTGGACTATGAAGTGGTACCTGGGGCCAGGACTGGCAGTCTCAGTTGACAGCCCGTCACCCCAGGGCCCTCCTGTGACCCCCTTGCCATCTTCCCTTTGCTCTAAGCTTGTCAGCTTGCTGCCAGGTCAGTATTGCCAGATACTTCTTCTTCCCTCTTGGGCACTCCTTAGGCTCCCAGTCAACAATGACAATGTCAGTTACTACCAACCTCGGTCATCTTGGGCCATTTGAAGCTCTGAAATTATTGTGTATGTGCTTCCTAGAAAACGACTCCTGCTTTAGAATTTCTTCACATACTAATCTGCATTCAAAAACAATATTTTCACCTCATGGATAAAAAGGAGGTAAAATGATCACAATATGCTGTAAACAAAAAGGTAAAAAAAGGATTGGAGATATTTTGCTTCTCTTGGCAGCTCTCTCCCATCACCAGTGCCAAAATTCTTCCTGCCTCTTTTTGCCTCTGCAGGCTTTTCTTCATGTCCTTGCCTTTGCCTGGAAATCCCCAGAATTGTGAGTGAGTGAGTGAGTGAGTCGCTCAGTCGTGTCTGACTCTTTGCGACCCCGTAGACTATACAGTCCATGGAATTCTCCAGGCCAGAATACTGGAGTGGGTAGCCTTTTCCTTCTCCAGGGGATCTTCCCAACCCAGGGATCGAACCCAGGTCTCCCGCATTGCAGGCGGGTTCTTTACCAGCTGAGCTATCAGGGAAGCTCCAGAATTGTACCTATCTTTTTAGCTCAGTTAAAAACTTGTTGTTGTTTATTCACTAAGTCATGTCCAACTCTTTTGTGACCTCATGGACTTCACAAGACTCCTCTGTGCATGGAATTCTCCAGGCAAGAATACTGGAATGGGGAGCTATTTCCTTCTCCAGGGGATTCTCCTGACCCCAGGGACTGAACCCACAGCTCCTGCTTTGCAGAGCATTTCTTTACTGCTGAGCCACCTGGGAAGCTGACCAGCTCCTTTAAGTAGTCATGCTTGGTTTCATCTTATCCAACTTTATGCTCCCTCAGAATTTTGTTTATAATACTTTAAAATCCTCTTCTTGTGGTTAAGATATCTGCACACAGGGATTATGTCCTTGACTAGATAGTGAGTCTCTGTTAGTGTTTATTTCCTTAGCATTTAGCAGAATGCCTTTCACATAAGAGATCCTCAATACAAGCTCATTGAGTTAAATTTATAAATGACAAGGAACAGTGAAATAATATGATAAGGTTATCATATTGTAATAAAGTTTATATGATATGTATGTATTTCTTATATATTATAATAAGCTTCAGAAATTTAAAACTTATCAGATCCTTGACTTGAGTTTGGTGTATATGTGTACTGAAGTATAAATATATATATATATTTACATATATAAATCAGTATCTCATTTCCTTCACATTTCTGTAAATTATTGTTCTTACTATGGGGGCTTAACTTTGCATTTAATTTCAGAAATGACTTCAAGGAACTTACCTGGGAGAAACAAGGAATTTTAGTGATGGCAAATTATCACACACACCTAGTGTTTAATTTGGATAGCTGGTAGAAGTGTACCCTCATTATTTGGTTCTGATCAAGAATTAATAAACCCTTACAGCAGCTAAATGTGAAATCATCAAAAAAAAAAAAGAAAGTGATAGAAAATATGACAAGAAGAAGCAAGAAAAAATTTTCTATGTTTTAACATAATTTTACTTAAAGTTAAAAAGTGTTATTAGCATATTTCTATTTCAAAATATTTGCTAGATATATTGAATAGCTTCTATTTTGGGAGTGAGATAAACTACACAAAATAATTGCTTAGAACAAGTACACATGAATGAATTGTTCCTTACTAACAATATGATATACATCTTCCATTCAAAGATATTAATATCAATCCTTTCATTATGCAAAATTTTTTCCAGCCACAGCATTTCAATTAACATACCCATCTATTTCCATATGAACATGGATCTGTGCTAATTTTACACTAATTCCTAAGATGAATAATTGAGATATTGGATGCAATGTCTCAAAAAACTGAATCTTGTTTGGTGCTTGAAGTAACAAGTCCTGAGCCATGAGTTAATCAAGAAAACTATACATAGGTCTTCATTAACATATCAAGAATCAGCCCACCAATAACAAAATCACTGAACATGCACATTTAATGGTGCAAAATTCAATCACACTTAACTCAGCCTGAAAATATCAGTATCTTAATAATTCCTTGTGTTTATATAGACTAGAAACTTCCTGTGGAGAGAGTGAAGTTCTTTTGCATATCTTTGATTAACCACATTTAAGAGCAGATGCCATTATCCACACTTGACAAAATATTAAAAAGGTGAAGTAACTTAGCCAAGGTCATAGTGCCAGAAAGAGATCTAAATCAGCTCTAGACGTCTTGGCTGCAATTAACACTCTTCTGAAATCAGAAGTAAACAGGACAAAATATATTTCTACATGTGGATGTTTCCAGGATATTATAAGGTCTCAAATGGTGCTGTCACCAACCTCTGCCTCCCTCCCAGTACTATAGGCAATGAATGAGGACGTGTGAAAAGGGAAGGGGGCACGCAACAGCAGTTTTGAAGCCTTAATTCTGGAAAAGGATATAAATGGAAACCAGAGAAGTTTCTATGTATCCAACTACTGTGAACTGTGGCTTGGTCATAAACATTCCATAGTATGATTCAAGGACTGCTGTAACATGAACATCTGTGATCATGGAATCAGGCACAAAGCACCCAGTTATAACACAGACCCCTTTAAAAATGCTAGAGGATGAAGGTTGCGATGTATGTGGTTCTGGGGAGCCCCAGATGCTGGTCAGTCATTGGGATAAAGGGTAGAGAAAGTGTGAAGGGGAGATGAAATTGGCAGAGTTGTCCTAGGCTCTTGGTAAGCCCACAGTCTTTCCTCAGATGTAACTTTGAGGCCTGGTTAATATTTGTACCTGGAAAGAGAAATAAAAAAAGAGAGAGAGAGAGAGAAAGAAGGAAAAAGAAAGATTCAAGTTAGGGTCATGCTGTTGTATGGCAGAAACCAATACAACATTGTAGAGCAATTAGCCTCCAATTAAAAATAAATTTTAAAAAAGTTAGGGTTGATACCAGATCTGGATTGGAAAATGAAAGGCATATCTGCCCTCACTCCTCTGTCCTGTGACACTGGAAGTGAAACTTGTTTGTCACCCTGGATTAGATGCTCTTTATAAATCCTTCTAGTTCTATCATAATTGTATCTTGCTTAAGTAAAGAGGTGGGAGGGGGGTTTAGGATTGGGAACACGTGTATACCCGTAGCGGATTCATGTTGATGTATGGCAAAACCAATACAATATTGTAAAGTAAAATAAAATAAAATCTGAAAAAAATAGTTTTTGACAATTATAGAACAATAAAATTTATTCCCCAATGCTCTAGTCTGTTAAATGCCCTCCCTGAATATGTGAAAGTATGGTTGTTCTCTTAAAGGGATAGCTTAAGGCACATAAAGTGCTACAAGGTCATCTCAACAGCAACACGTAAAAGAGCAAGATGTGCTCTGTTTAGATATGTCAACAGCAAAGCTCACAGAGAACGTGAACTGACTTCATTCAACCCATTTCCAGAAGACGAAGGTATATTAGAATCCTGAAGGGAATAAGGCAGAGAAAACTTTGCCCATAAATCAGCAATTACTGGTAGTTGGTCAATATCAAGGTTTGATGAAATGCCAGAGCCCACTAATGATATGAGACCATTAAGTCTTTGGTCCCAAAGTCACTTGCTCAGATTTACCCTGAAGCTTTCTGGGCTTCGAGCTGTTGCTGTGAATAACAAATCTTTTTCTTCTGCTCTCATTTCTGTGCTGCACTTGGGCTTGGTGAAAACAAAAGCAGGCCAGAGAACAGCCCCTAGAGACTGACATTACTGGTTGAGAACTTTGACACATAGAAAGCTAAACTCATCCAGTTCATGCAGTCTTGGCCCATGCCAGAATTATAGCTACAATACTCTGCTAATACTGACTGCTGGCTTCCTCAGTTACCTTGCAAGATGAATCAGAGACAGTGTTCTGAGACTGTAGGGATGCCCACTTGTGGCATCACTTATAGATTTTTCTCTTGCACTGGCTCTTTCAGTAAAATGAAAATAGAATCTGGACTTGGCTGTTATTGTTTAGTTGTTAAGTCATGTCTCGAATCTTTTGTGACCCCATGGACTATAGTCCACCAGGCTCCCCTGTCCATGGGATTCTCCAGGCAAGAATACTGGAGTGGATTGACATCTCCTTCTTCAGGGGGTCTTCCAGACCTAATGATCGAACCTGCAGCTCCTGCATTGCAGGCAGATTCTTTAACACTGAGCTGCCACTACTTGGCCTATTCCTAAAGAAATTTAAAACCATCTAAAGGTTTCACACACATGTTTAACAAGATTCTATCCATTCAATACCTTGTTTAAGACTTCAGTCAAAGTTGAAATACTGTTCTGTAATATTGGTACTTGGTCTTGCCAAATCCTCATCATTCAGATACAATATTCACAAGTGAAATGGCCTAAAGCGTTCTCTTCAAAGTGTAGGTCAAGGCTCAGTAGCATCCACATTGCCTGGAAGCTTGTTACAAGTTCAGAACTCAGGATCCACCCAAAATCAGAATCTATACTTTAATATGATTTCCAGGAGATTCAAATGCTCATTAAAGTTTGGGAAGTACTGGCATATATGACTTTTACTATTTTTACTACAAATGGTATTTGTCAAGCATTCCCTGAAAAGAATGCCTACTTAGATTCCTACTTACAGTAAGAGGCACAGACAGAACTGAAATAGAATAAACCACCAAACACAATTTGTATGTGAGGTCCAACTCTCAGTCTAAATGAACATAAATGCTTATTAGTGAGAGAATAAAAATACTGATATTGTCCTCCCCCCCAAATGGCCCCTCCCATCCTCAAAATATGACCTTCACAAAAAGTAGCTCAAAACCCCACTCTTTTGAATTTCAAATACTTGTGTTGTTTCCCTAAAGAAGTACTTTTGAGTGATTGCATTAAGTTTGTTTTCTTGCTGCACTAAAGACTATGAAAAAATATTCATTATTAGGGAAAGAGAACATCCAAATATGAAATTAGCTCAAGACCTCTCATCCTACAAAATAGTCCAACACTATATGAATAGCAGTCTACTTAGGAAACAGTAAATAAAGTGCTTGGTTCCATAACAGATCGATCCCACTGACCATTGTTAAATCTTGCTTGGCCCATCTCCAAGATGTTTGTGCTGTCCTGGCAGCCGCAGGCATTCTCAGGGGGCAGGAGGCCAAGAGGCAGGCGGAAGGGGGACTGCTGCCAGCAAACCATCCTGGCTTTTCACCTCTTCTTTTAATGACTTGCTTTGTCAGTTATTTGATTTGGAGGAAAGACCCCCTACTCTAAAGCAATCAGATCTGTCACCATTAAAGGGTGAAATGATAAACAAAACAAAAAAAATAGCAAAAGGATAGTGTATAATAGGGAACTTTATCCTTGGTAACATTTTGAGAAACCCTTATAAGAGGAAAGTCAATTTCTCCTCAAAACTTGGAAAACTTCTACAATTTATAATCAGAAGAAAGAGAAAGAAGGGAAGCTATTTTTTAAATTTGTTCTCCTATATTTCTTTGACATGGAGGATTTTTTCCCCGTAAGGTACTGAGGATTCTAGTCAAAAAATCCCAAACATTTATAGCATTATAAAGAGTGATACTTAAAAATGCACTTTTAGGGAGCTTCTTGTCAGACGACGTTTGTCCCTTTACACACTATCCAAAAAAGAAACATAATCTGTTGCCTCTATTTGATTACATCATAGCAAATGGGCTTCCTAGGCGGCTCAGATGGTAACGAATCCACCTGCAATGCAGGAGACCTGGGTTCAATCCCTGGGTTGGGACGATCCCCTGGAGGAGGGCAAGGCAACGTACTCCAGTATTCTTGCCTGGAGAATCCCCATGGGCAGAGGAGCCTGGGGTCTACAGTCCATAGCGTCGCAAAGAGTTGGACATGACTGAGCAGCTAAGCAGAGCAGAGAGGTGAGAAATACTGCTGGATGAAGGAAATGCATCATCAAAGGGTACTGAGTTTGGGAGAAGCTTTGTAATAAAGATTCATCAATTATTGTAAAGATTTCCTTTTAAATTATGCAGAATAAATTATTCTTGGGGCATGTATACTCACTATATAGACGATATTATTTAACTTATTTAACTTGATGGGGAAAATATGTAAGAATCATTGGTAAAAATAAGATACACTTCTTTATGTTCCAATGGATATAACCTAGGAAAAAATACTTCCGTATTTTTCTTTTAAATAAATACACACTTTATGTTACAGGGGGGCCAGGATATCCACACTTGTGCCAGGGCACAAATAAAGGAATGGATACTGAGTGTTTATCTGGATAGTTCAGTCCCCCCAAGTCTTCTACTGAGGACAAAACAATTGTGAAGGATTAAAAACGTTGAATTATATGGAACATTACTACTGAAACTCTCAGAAAGTCACATGTTACTTTTGCTCTATCTGTATGGCAGAGAAACTGATTTTTTTCTATTGATTACTATGTCACCCTGTGAATAGACCACAGGGATCTGCCTAATGCAGACACAAAAGAACTCTTTCAAAAGCATCTCCACTTAAAACAGGAATAAGTTGAAAGGAGAGAGATTGTAGCTTCATTTGGGCTTCGTGGAGGTCCTGACCACAATCTTCATTTTCAAGCTGTGTGTTCCATCTATCACAGAACCATAGGTGTGAAGTTACCTCAGGAAGAGATCTATTCTGTCCACTGCTTCCAGGTGGAGTTTCTCTTTTATCCTCCACCACTGACAATCTTCTATTAATGCTAAAAATTTTAAGTCAATGATCCAAGCTACAGAAGAAAGAACAGTACATGTGAAAACATTAAAAAAAATTTTTTTTGGCTGCACTGAGTCTTTGCTGTGACTTTCTTTAGCTGTGGTGTGCAGGCTTAGATGCCACGTTGCATGTCACTAGACCTTAGGGAAGTCCCCTAAAATATATTTTTTAAGTATTTCAACATATCCCTTCTAGGCCTATGTAAATTGTCTAAAGGTTTATCTGGTTATTTTAAACCATGTTACTGGTTTGTAATTAGTATTCACTTATTATTGGGCTTCCCTTCTTGCTCAGATGGTAAAGAATCTGCCTGTGATGTGGGAGACCTGGATTCAGTCCCTGGGTTGGGAAGATCCCCTGGAGAAGGGAACAGCTACCCACTCCAGTATTCTTGTCTGGAGAATTTCATGGACAGAGGGTCCTGGCAGGCTACAGTCCATGAGGTCACAAAGAGTTGGACACAACTGAGCAGTTTTCACTCCACTATCAAAGACATCAGCAGTTGTAAGTTAGGAGACTTATATTCAAGTATTGGCTTTGCCAGAAATTTACCATAAGCCTTTGATTAATTATTCACTTTTTCTAGGCTTTTCTCTCTTCTGATGACAATGGGAAGGGTTAGACTAATGTGAATTTGAAGGTTCTATTCTGACATTTTGTGCTGAAAAGACTCAATTTCTGATCTTCAACACATTTTAATAAATATTAATAATATTCATATATTTGCATACTACTTTATAGCTCACAAAGTGCTTTCACATGTATGAGTTCTTTTAAACCTCCCCACTGCCTGTGAGTTAGGCATATTTCATAGACCCGAGGACAAGCTCAGATAAGTTGTAGCTTACCCAAGATCACAGAGTTACTTACATAGAGGAGCAGGATAGACAGGTCTTCCTACTCCCAAGTTCAATTTTCTTTCTATTGTATTCAGCTCCTTCAAGGTTATGACAGAAAGACAGAAGCATAGTAAAGGTTTTGTTAAATCATAAAATAATAACATGGTATCATTAAAAAAAAAAAAAGACTGGATTTAAAGTCGCAGAAGTAGGTTTCATGGACAGTTCTGACACTTTGATTTGGGGAAGTCACCCAACCTCTCTGAGTCCCAGTTTCCTTATCTGTAAAAAGGGGATTTGGACATGACTTTGGGGCTTCTTGCTTAAAATTAGTATTTTCTTTTTAATATCTGTGACTATATCTAGGGAGAAGACTATATCTAGACTAATTTTGTGACACATTAATGTTAAATTGAAGCTTTTTACTAGATTGTAAGAAGTTAAAGAATAGTACACGGAGAGACCACTTCTACTGCTGATTATTCATGCTTTTTCACCAGCTGCATATTAAAAATCTTGGACTAATATTAGAGTGAAAGTCATTTTCCAACAAACTAGTTAACTTAAAATTTCACAGAGGGGTAAATTATTTTGGCTGAGTTATGTAAGAAATGTATAGGATTGCATTTTCTGAGAGGTCTTGACAGAAGAGCTTGTTTAGGAACCAGTAACAGAAAACCTAAGGGTTTTCTCTTCACCTGCCTGTGAAGACATTTTGGGTCCCCTGGGAAGAATGATGAATGAGATTTCTGCCCCTCTGGTATATTATCTCATTGCCATGCTTACTCCTTGCCATGAAAGCTTATTACAACTGGTAGACATTTCTTTCTAAGAGGAAGAAAAATCACTTGAAAATAGAGGTTATGATGGTGAGTGCTTCAAGAGTTAGAGACAAAGAAGAGTTTTGAACCTGCTGCTTCTTTGCCCGCCTCCCCATCTGAGTAGAACATTGTAACTTTTGAAGCTAACATAGAATAGATCATAACCAGCTTGCTGAGCTGGTGACTTTAAGCACAATTAAGCTTTGTTGGGACTTTCTTTATTTGTAATAGCACAGTTACGGCGTGGGATGCTATTCAGTTGCAAACAACAGTCCATTTAATAACCAGGCATTAGTTCATCTATCAAATCAGCGCCATCATGAACTGATAAGTATCACCCTTTTCCTTGGCCTCACTTGGCTCTTCTGCCCAGCAAACAAAGCATACAATGGCAAGGCCCATGAGATGAGAAGGTTGGAGGGAGAACAGATTGAACAATGATGATCAAAATTCCATTTACTCACAGAAATGGAACTTTGCCCTAGTCTTTTCCTTTCTTTAAATATAACCTTGTATACATTCCAAGTAGGACTTCAAATGCCTTTAGAAACAAAACTAAACCAAAATACTACATGAAACAACAGCACCAACTACTACATTTCTTACACACCGAAAGAAGAGAAATGTATGGGAGGGCAAACAGAAGAAAGGCACTGAAAGATATGAGGAAGAATTCCATGGCATCATCCCTTCTAATAATCAAAGCTAAAAACAACTCACTGTTGATCACGAGTAGAATAGGTAAATAAATTATGGCATATTTGGGCAACAGAAACTCAATAAACTCCTACACTTAACAACATAAATAACTCTCCCAAATCTAATGTTGAGAGAAAGAAGCCAGATTCAGAAGAGTGTATCATGTATGAACCCAACTATATAAAGGCAAAAGTTAGCAAAATGCCTCTCTGGTGTTAGAAGTCAGGATAATAGTTACCTTTGAGGAAGTATAAACAGTACAGATAGGGTTCTGAGTGCTAGTAATTAATTTTTTTATCTGAGTGGTGAATATATGAGTATGCTCACTTTTTATTAAACTCGACTTATATTTTGTGCCTTTTCTGAATATATTTTAATACTTCAATGGAAAGTTTATTTAGAAATTAAATGAGAACCTGTTTTAGGAAGACTGAGTCTGAGTATTTTATGGACATCAGCTCAAGTCTCGCTGGCAACCATGAAAGGGTCAGTTTCATTTACTTGTAATTAATTTATTATTTGCAAGCCACTCTTTATTTTAGAATAGATCTAGATTTACAGAAAAGCTCCAGTGATGGTACAGAGAGTTCCCTTATATCACTCATCCATTTTCCCTTTATTGTTAACATTGTTTGTTAAATAGTATGTTTGTTACATCTAAGAAACTAACACTGGTACATCACTATTAACTAAATTTCATTCATTACTCTACTACAATTAGTTTTCCCACTAATGTTCTTTCCATGTTCCAGGATCACATTAAAAAATACCATGTTACATGTAGTGGCCCCGTTTCCTAAGGGAGAGAGCTCTGGTCTGTGAAAATTTCTCAGTTTTTTTTTTCCCACGAAAAAAATTTGGCATTGTGTTCAGGTTTTTTATTAGGATACCTGGACTTTTTGATGCTTTCTCAAGGTTAGACAGGGTTTATGGGTTTTGAGGAAGACTATCACATAGATGAAGTATCCTTTTCATCACACCATGTCAAGGTACATGCTACCAACTTGGCTTATTGCTAACAGTGTTAACTTCCATCTGACCAAGATAGTGTTTCCCAGATTTCTCCACAGTATAGCTACTTTTCTCTCCTTTTTATATTCTTTGGAAGCAAGTCACCAGATGCTGGCTACACTCAAGGAGAGTTGAGGGTACAATGGGGATTAAACTTCAATTTATTTAAAAATTTTCCAGTTTTGTATACAATTTATACTGTACATCATATATTAGTTCCGTTCAGGTATATAATTTAAGAATAAATATACTTACTATTTTGCCTCTTTAGGAGTAATTTCTAATAGCAAGTAATGTGTAGTTTTACTTCTAATAGCAAGTAATGTGTAGTTTTACCTTTTTTCATTATTAAATGTTTTCCATCTTAATGGAAACCGTGCAATATGCAAGGTAAATATGCAAACTAAAAAAAGGGTAGTATTGTATCTATTGAAAATACATTAAAATGATTAAGGGAGACCATGAGAGCATTTTCTTCAACAGAGGTAATAATCACAGGCTTTGGAATGTTGGGAGGGAGATGAGCCTGCAAAAAGGATTTGTATCTGGGACAGAAGAGTTTTGCAAACTTGGTGAAGTATGCCTTTAGAGCACCTATTATTTTTGTTCCCCTTTTCTTCTGAGAACATTAACACCCATAATCCTTGTGCATCCTCTCACCCAACAACTCTAGACTGAAGAAGCCCTAGCTCTACTACACTACTGATGGCAGGCCGATTAGAGGAAGAGATTATTTCCACAGCACATGTGCAACCACTGCCCCTTGAGGAGTAACTGGCAATTCGTAGGGTACCACTCAGGCCAGGACTGCACTAGGAAGCTCCTCCCCTCAGCCTGGGAGGGGGCGGTCCAGACGCCGACGTGGCCCCGCCCCGTCCCTGGCTCCGCCCCTCAGCGCGGCCCGAGCGTCTTCCTTCCGGGTCGCCCTGGGCCGGGCTCGCCGCGGTCTCGCCGCAGCGCGGGAGCCTGGGAGCCGCCCCCGCGCCCCGGCCTTCCCGCGCCGTCTGGTCGCTGGTGAAGCCCACGGCGCGCGCCTCTCCCGGACCCTACAGGGTACGGCCCTTCCTTTACTTCTCCCTCCTGGGGGTCTCCGTCTTCTTTCGGCGCTGGGGCTGGGCCGGGCCCGGGCGGAGCCGCTCTTTGGGGAGCCGGGGCGCCCGGCAGAGGTCCCTGCTCCGGCTTTCCGCTCCCCCGCCGCCAGCTTGCGTTTGCTGGGCTTGCTGGGGACCCTGCAAGCATCTAACTTGCCTCCGGCGCCGCTTCTCTGCACGACTGTCTGCTAGGCGTGAGGCGTCGCCCAGTGCGGACGGCGCAGGGTTGTTTACACTGCGGGGTTGGCAGGTAGCGCTGACCCTGCAACCCTGAGTTGGCCACCCTCCCGCCTGGGTACTTGTTGCTCCTGCGCGTGCTACTTTGATTTCTCTTTGGCACCCGATGGTTTTCGCCTAGTCAGGCCCGTGTCTTAATTCAGAACTGCCACGAGATGCCCGGCAGCAGCCCTGTTTCTGTGTTTAGAGCTATCATTAGAATGCAGTGAGATGATGAGCATTCACTTGGCCTCATTGTCAGCCTGTTTGCAGTGGGAGCGGTTTTGGATTTCCTTGATGGTTTCCCAAATACGTTCGTTGCCACAAAGCCTCTCATGTAGTCACTAGTTAAAATATACAAGTAATTAGAAAGTCAAGATGCTATAAACCTGTGATCAGGTAGTTGAGGGGGCGTCTGGCTTTATGCCCTGGAGGACTCCCTAAGTGCGGGGATCTTGCTTGCTTTGATGTGTTAGAGGACACAGGCTGCCTTTACTGCTTCTTGGCATGCAGTCTTTGGTGTCTTAAGTTCAGAATATAAGTACATTTCCCCCCCTTAAAGCTCACTTCATGCTTGTGTTGTCCTGTATTACATATCGTACCTGTTGGCTGAATAGAGGGAGATTTTCCTGAGACACCAAGGCTTCTCTAGTCCTTTATTAGATACTAAGCTCTTGGGGGAAAGGGACAGTTATATTTAATCTTTCTAGTGGTACTGTGCATCACCCCATAGTAGACACTCTACTTGTTCATTGAATTGGATCCTTCTTTCCGCACTTCCTTTCAGAGTACCATTTTTTTTCTTCCCTTGCTCCCTTTTTACTACTCCCCCAAAATTTGCTTTTTCTGGGCCCTGCATTTTCATACTCTTCCTTTTTATTATGGACATAAAAATCAAAGAGGTCAAATCAGTATAAGATAATTATATCCATTTTACCAGCACCCATGATCTAATCCTGTGTATGAGGCATCTTAAAATGTTGCTATTTATCTTTTACTTCTAACCATGGCCAGTAAAGGGAAAACTCCCTCTTATTTCTTTACTGTGTTAGTTTCATTGCCACATCCTCTTTAACTTTTGCTGTGAGGAATGTAATCAGTTTTAACTTCATGGGTCTAACTCTGGTATCCTCTTAAGAATGGTGTTTTGCCACATGAATTGTGTATAAATATACTCCTTTATTTTCTTCTAGTACTTTTAATAGTCTTATTCTTCATATTTGGGCTTCCCAGGTGGCTCAGTGGTAAAGTATCTGTCTGCCAATGCAGGAGATGCCGGAGTTACAGGTTTGATCCCTGGGACGGGAGGATCCCCTGGAGAGGGAAATGGCAACCCATTCCAGTATTCTTGCCTGGAAAATCCCATGGAAAGAGAAGCCTGGTGGGCTAATCCATGGGGTTGCAAAGAGTTGGACATGACTTGGCAACCGAGCATTCTTCATACTTAAGTCTTTACCTCAGTTATATTTAATATAAGCAAGGAAATAAAGCACCCCTTTTTCTCTCATAGTTGTTAGCCATTGTCCCCACCAGCAATTGTAGAATTCCATTTTCCCCTACTGATAGCAAATACTGTTTTATCTGAGGCCCTAATTCTAGTATATTCTTGAAACTTTTACTGAATTAATGTTTTAGCAATCTCTGGCTTCCTGTGCTGATACCATGCTGCTCTTATTACTTTAGTTTTATAATGTGTTTTAATGTCTAGTGCTTCAAACAGTGCCTGGCATATTGTAGACATCTCTAAACATTTTTGAAATGAACTCATTTAGAGAGGGTAACTTGACTCCCTTTTTACCCCTTCCTCTCTACCCTACCTCTTCCTTAAAGTGTCTTGCCTCTTGAAATTATTTAGTTCCTTAGTGTGAATGCTTATACACGGTATTGCTGGGTCAAAAGTTATATACCTTTTTTAAAAAATAAAAAGTTACATATGTTTTAAATTATGATAGATCGTTCCATATTTCTCTTCAAAAGGTTGTTGTCAGAGTCAGTTTACACAGTTTCTGAAAATGTTGCCTGCTGTTGCTGTATCATTGCCAGGAATTGTCAAGATTGAATTTTACCCTATTTGTAAGCTCACAGTTTCATGGATGCTGGTAGAAGACAGGAGCCAGCAATAACAGTAGCCAGAGATTATTTAAACTAATAATTATTTAAATTAGATAAGTTTAGATAATTTTATCTAAGTATCTAAACTTTAGAAAGTTTAGATAATTATTTTAACTTACTTTATATTGGAGTATAGCAGATTAACAATTTTGTTGTAGTTTCAGGTGGACAGCAAAGGAACTCAGCCATACATATACATGTATCCACTCTCCCCTAAACTCCCCTTCCATCCAGGCTGCCACATAACATTGAGAGAATTTCCTGTGCTATACAGTTCTTATTGTTTTTTAGTTGCTAAAGTCTTTGTTGGTTATCCATTTTAGATATAGCAGTATGTACATGTCAGTCCCAAACTCCCTAACTATCCCTTTCCCCAGCAACCATAAATTCATTCTCTAAGTCTGTGAATCTGTATCTGTTTTGTAAATAAGTTCATTTGTGTATTTTTTGAGGCTTCCCTAGTGGCTCAGTGGTAAAGAATCTGCCTGCAATGTAGGAGATGTGGGTTTGATCCCTGGGTACAGAAGATCCCCTGGAGAAGCAAGTGGCAGCCCACTCCAGTATTCTTGCCTGGGAAATCCCGTGGACAGAGGAGCCTGGAGGGCTACGGTCCATGGGGTCCCAGTCCATAGGATTTCAAAAGAGTCAGACACAACTCAGTGACTAAATGACAACAAATAATTCTTTTAATATTTTGCATATAAAAAATGTCCTATGATATTTCTCCTTCTCTGAGTTTACAATCTCTAGGTCCATCCATGATGCCGCAAATGGCGTCATTTCTTTATTTTTAATGGCTGAGTAATATTCCACTGTATATATTTACCACGTCTTCTGTATCCATTCCTCTGTCGATGGACATTTAGGTTCCTTCCATGTCTTGGCTATCGTACACAGTACTGCAGTGAACGTTGAGGTGCGTGTATCCTTTCAGACCATGTTTTCCTCTGGATATATAATTTCCCTGGTGGCTCAGGTGGTAAAGAGTCTGCCTGCAGTGTGGGAGACGTGGGTGCTATGCCTGGGTTGGGAAGATCCCTTGGAGAAGGGAATGGCAACCCATTCTAGTATTCTTGCCTGGAGAATCCCATGGACAGAGGCATCTGGTGGGGTTCAGTCCATGGGGTCACAAAGACTTGGACATGACTGAAGCGACCAGCACTTCCACTTCACTTTCATATGCCCAGGAGTGGGATTCTGGGGTGATATACTAGCTTTATTTTTAGATTTTTGAGGAACTTCCATACTGGTCTCCATAGTGGCAGTACCAATTTACATTCCCACCAACAGTGTAGGAGGGTCCCCTTTTCTCCACACCCTCTCTAGCATTTATTGTTTGTGGATTTTTTGATGATGACCATTTTGACTCGTGTGAGGTGATAACTCAATGCAGTTTTGATTTGCATTTCTCTAATAATTAGTAATGCTGAATATTTTTTCATGTGCCTTTAGGCCACTTGTGTGTCTACTTTGGAGAAATGTCTGTTTAGATCTTTCACCTATTTTTTTGTTGGGTTGTCTGTTTTGATGATACTAAGCCTCATGAGGCTGTCTAAAAGGGTTGTGCAAGCTTCCTGATGAGAAGGACTGGCAGTGAGAAGAACTGGTTCTTGCTCTGGGGGTTAGGGCCTTGCTCACTCAGTTCAGTTCAGTCGCTGAGTCATGGCCGACTCTTTGCGACCCCATGAATCGTAGCACGCCAGGCCTCCCTGTCCGTCACCAACTCCCGGAGTTCACTCAGACTCACGTCCATCGAGTCAGTGATGCCATCCAGCCATCTCATCCTCTGTCATCCCCTTCTCCTCCTGCCCCCAGTCCCTCCAGCATCAGGGTCTTTTCCAGTGAGTCAACTCTTTGCATGAGGTGGCCAAAGTACTGGAGTTTCAGCTTCAGCATCATTCCTTCCAAAGAAATCCCAGGACTGATCTCCTTCAGAATCTGATCTCCTTGCAGTCCAAGGGACTCTCAAGAGTCTTCTCCAACACTACAGTTCAAAAGCATCAATTCTTCAGCACTCAGCTTTCTTCACAGTCCAACTCTCACATCCATACGTGACCACTGGAAAAACCATAGCCTTGACTAGATGGACCTTTGTTGGCATAGTAATGTCTCTGCTTTTCAACATGCTATCTAGGTTGGTCTTAACTTTTCTTCCAAGGAGTAAGCGTTTTTTAATTTCATGGCTGTAGTCACCATCTGCAGTGATTTTGGAGCCCCCCAAAATAAAGTCTGCCATTGTTTCCACAGTTTCCCCATCTATTTCCCATGGAGTGATGGGACCAGATGCCATGATCTTCGTTTTCTGAATGTTGAGCTTTAAGCCAACTTTTTCACTCTCCACTTTTACTTTCATCTGGCTTTTTAGTTCCTCTTCACTGTCTGCCATAAGGGTGGTGTCATCTGCATATCGGAGGTTATTGATATTTCTCCCGGCAATCTTGATTCCAGCTTGTACTTCTTCCAGCCCAGCGTTTCTCATGATGTACTCTGCATATAAGTTAAATAAGCAGGGTGACAATATATAGCCTTGACGTACTCCTTTTCCTATTTGGAACCAGTCTGTTGTTCCATGTCCAGTTCTAACTGTTGCCTCCTGACCTGCATACAGGTTTCTCAAGAGGCAGGTCAGGTGGTCTGGTATTCCCATCTCTTTCAGAATTTTCCAGTTTATTGTGATCCACACAGTCAAAGGCTTTGGCATAGTCAATAAAGCAGAAATCGATGTTTTTCTAGAACTCTCTTGTTTTTTCCATGATCCAGTGGATGTTGGCAATTTGATCTCTGGTTCGTCTGCCTTTTCTAAAACCAGCTTGGACATCAGGAAGTTCACGGTTCATGTATTACTGAAGCTTGGCTTGGAGAATTTTGAGCATTACTTTACTAGCGTGTGAGATGAGTGCAATTGTACAGTAGTTTGAGCATTCTTTGGCATTGCCTTTCTTTGGGATTGGAATGAAAACTGACCTTTTCCAGTCCTGTGGCCACTGCTGAGTTTTCCAAATTTGCTGGCATATTGAGTGCAGCACTTTCACAGCATCATCTTCCAGGATTTGAAATAGCTTCACTGGAATTCCATCACCTCCACTAGCTTTGTTTGTAGTGATGCTTTCTAAGGCCCACTTGACTTCACATTCCAGGATGTCTGGCTCTAGATGAGTGATCACACCATTGTGATTATCCGGGTCATGAAGATCCTTTTTGTACGGTTCTTTTGTGTATTCTTGGCACCTCTTCTTAGTATCTTCTGCTTCTGTTAGGTCCATGCCATTTCTGTCCTTTATCGAGCCCATCTTTGCATGAAATGTTCCCTTGGTATCTCTAATTTTCTTGAAGAGATCTCTAGTCTTTCCCATTCTGTTGTTTTCCTCTATTTCTTTGCATTGATCGCTGAAGAAGGCTTTCTTATCTCTTCTTGCTATTCTTTGGAACTCTGCATTCAGATGCTTATATCTTTCCTTTTCTCCTTTGCTTTTTGCTTCCCTTTTCACAGCTATTTGTAAGGCCTCCCCAGACAGCCATTTTGCTTTTTTGCATTTCTTTTCCATAGGGATGGTCTTGATCCCTATCTCCTGTACAATGTCACCAACCTCAGTGCATAGTTCATCAGGCCCTCTATCTATCAGATCTAGTCCCTTAAATCTATTTCTCACTTCCGCTGTATAATCATAAGGGATTTGATTTAGGTCCTACCTGAATGGTCTAGTGGCTTTCCCTGCTTTCTTCGATTTAAGTCTGAGTTTGGCAATAAGGAGTTCATGATCTGAGCCACAGTCAGCTCCTGGTCTTGTTTTTGTTGACCGTATAGAGCTTCTCCATCTTTGGCTGCAAAGTATATAATCAGTCTGATTTCCGTGTTTACTATCTGGTGATGTCTATGTGTAGAGTCTTCTCTTGTGTTGTTGGAAGAGGGTGTTTGCTATGACCAGTGCATTTTCTTGGCAGAGCTCTATTGGTCTTTGCCCTGCTTCATTCCGTATTCCAAGGCCAAATTTGCCTGTTACTCCAGGTGTTTCTTGACTTCCTACTTTTGCATTCCAGTCCCCTAGAATGAAAAGGACATCTTTTTTGGGTGTTAGTTCTAAAAGGTCTTGTAGGTCTTCATAGACCTGTTCAACTTCAGCTTCTTCAGCATTACTGATTGGGGCATAGACTTGGATTACTGTGATGTTGAATGGTTTGCCTTGGAAACAGAGATCATTCTGTCGTTTTTGAGATTGCATCCACGTACTGTATTTCTGGCTCTTTTGTTGACCATGATGGCTACTCCATTTCTTCTGAGGGATTCCTGCCCGCAGTAGTAGATATAATGGTCATCTGAGTTAAATTCACCCATTCCAGTCCATTTTAGTTCACTGATTCCTAGAATGTCGACATTCACTCTTGCTATCTCCTGTTTGACCACTTCCAATTTGCCTTGATTCATGGACCTGACATTCCAGGTTCCTATGCAATATTGCTCTTTACAGCATTGGACCTTGCTTCTATCACCAGTCACATCCACAACTGGGTATTGTTTTTGCTTTGGCTCCATCCCTTCATTCTTTCTGGAGTTATTTCTCCACTGATCTCCAGTAGCATATTGGGCACCTACTGACCTGGGGAGTTCCTCTTTCAGTATCCTATCATTTTGCCTTTTCATACTGTTCATGGGGTTCTCAAGGCAAGAATACTGAAGTGGTTTGCCATTCCCTTCTGCAGTGGACCACATTCTGTCAGACCTCTCCACCATGACCCACCCCTCTTGGGTGGCCCCACGGGCATGGCTTAGTTTCATTGAGTTAGACAAGGCTGTGGTCCTAGTGTGATTAGATTGACTAGTTTTCTGTGAGTATGGTTTCAGTGTGACTGCCCTCTGATGCCCTCTTGAAACACCTGCCGTCTTACTTGGGTTTCTCTTACCTTGGATGTGGGGTATCTCTTCACGACTGCTCCAGCAAAGTGCAGCTGCTGCTCCTTACCTTGGACGAGAAGTATCTCCTCACCGCACCCCTCCTGACCTTGAACATGGAATAGCTCCTCTAGGCCCTCCTGCGCCCACGCAGCCCAGCCACCGCTCCTTGGACTGGGGTGGCTCCTCCCGGCCGCCACCCCTGACCTCGGACACGGGGTAGCTCCTCTCGGCCGTTTTTGCGCCGTCGCAGCCTGGCACTCTCGGCCGCTGCCCCTGACCTCGAATGTGGGATAACTCCTCTTGGCCACTGCCCCTCGGGCATGGGGTCCTCCCGGCTTCTGCCCCTGACCTCGGACTTGGAGTAGCTCCTCTCAGTAAAACTTTAATCTGCTTGTCTGCTGCTGGGTGGGGCTGTGATCCCTCTCTATTAGTGGTTTGGCCTAAGGACCCAGCCCTGGAGTCTACAGACTCTATGGTCCGGCCTGTGGTGGCCTTCATGAGAGCTCACACCAGTTGGTACTCCTAGAACTGCTGCTGCCAGTCCCCTTGTCCTTGAGGTGAACCACTGCCACCCCACACCTCTGCAGACACCCTCCAACACTATAGGTAGGCTTGGTTCAGTCTCGTGTGGGGTCACAGCTCCTTCCCACTGCGTCCTGCTGTGCACAAGGTTTTGTGTGTACCCTCCAAGAGTGGAGTCTCTGTTTCCCCCAGTTCCATGGAAGTCCTGCAGTCGAATCCCACTGGCCTTCAAAGTCAGATTCCTTGGGGATTCCTAGTCCCTTTGCTGGACCTGCAGGCTGGGAATCCTGATGTGGGGCTCAGAACCTTCAATTCACAATAGTGGGAGAGCTTCTGTGGTTTAATTGTTCTCCAGTTTGTGGGCCACCCACCTGGCAGGTGTGGGATTTGATTTTATCCTAATTGCACCCCTTCTGCGGTCTCATTGACTCTTCTTTGTCTTTTAATGTGGGGTATCTTTTTTGTCAGTTTCAGCATCTGTGTGTTGCTGGTTGTTCAGCAGTTAGTTGTGGTTCAGTGCTTTCCCAGGAGGAGGTGAGCACAGTCCTTCTGCCATTCTTTTCTTCTGTCACTTCCTTTATCCCTGATTTCCGCAGGGTGATGTGATGAGGGCCAGGGAGTTCAAGCATATGCAGTAGATTAGATTATAGGAGTGAAACCCTGAGTTTAGGGAACCTGACTGTTCATAATAGGCTGCAAGCAAGTCTGCCTAACCTTTACCCTAGAGAGAGACATTATCTTTATTATGCTGGATAATAAAAAAAAAAATCTGTCCTGTACTCCAGAGGGAGACTTCTCTGTATCTGCCAAGAATGTTCACTGTATAAAGAACCTTTGAAAGGATAGTCTGGAACAGAGATTATCAGTGTCCCTGCTTATGAGATGTGCAGAAATGTGAGAGACCTGTGAAGAATTGTTCTGAAACAGTCACTGCTAAAATGATACCATTTTTTTACATTTTATGATTTTATGGATGAAAGGTACTTTTACTGTTTTAATTTTGCCTTTGTTTGCTTATTGATGGAGTTGAATATCCACTTGCCTGTTCATATTCTTTGCTTAATTTTGTGTCGATGTTCCTCTTTTTCATGTTAATTGGTAATAGCTCTTTATGTGTCATCTATCAGTGACTTGGTACACCATTGCTAGTATTTTTTCATAGTTTATTCTTTAAATGCTTTTTCTGGGAGCTTTTGCCATATTGTTTTTGTTGTCCAGTCACTAAGTGGTGCCTGACTCTGTGACCACATGGACTGCAGCACACCACGCTCCTCTGTCCTTCTCTGCCTCCCAGAGTTTGCTCAAACTCATGTCTGTTGAGTTGGTGATGCTATCTAATCATCCAGAAAGTTTTAATATGTATGTTGTCAGTTCTGTATTCTCTTCCTTTATGGCATCCTGAGTTTCTACCCCAAGGTTATTAAAATGCTCTTTGTACATATTCTCTGACTGGGTATTTTGTGTTACTTATTTAAATTTTAAAAAACTAGTTGCTTGAATAATACAGTTGACCCTTGAATAACATGGGTTTGACTTGCAGGAATCCATGTACGTGTGGATATTTTTCAGTAGTAAATGCTCAGTACTAAACAAGTCACTGTTGGATGAACCTAGGGATACAAAATTGTGGATAAGAAGGAACTGTGTATATACATGGCCAGTTGTAAGTTATACATGGGTTTTCAGCTGCACAGAAGGCTGGTACTCCTAACCCCTGCATTGTTCAAGGATCAACTGTGTTTTAAATTTACTTTTCTAAGTGTTTAGACATTTTCCCAAAATATTTTTGATAAGCTGTCATTTCCCTGTTTTTTGGCTTGACACATTCCTTGTACCATATCACTATTTACTGTTTTCTCAAAACTGATAAATCAGTAAGCAGAATATATTAGTCTCTTACTGTGACTATGAATTTGATTGGATTCATCTTTGTAGGTGTTTGTTCTTAGTGGATTTCAATCTTACAAAATATAAAATATTTTTTGCTCTGTTTGATGATTTCTGATATTACTATTGCCATCTCTGTCAGTTTTGTGTGTATTGGATAGATTTTTATTGCTCATATGTTTCTTTCAGTTACTTACATTGTTTTGTTTTACTCTCTCATAAATATCAAGCACCATTTAGTCAGACTTTTATTTTTCCTTCCAACCTTCGCCCTCCCAACCTGAGAGTTTGTGTTTATTATTTATTTTGTATTGTTAAAAAACTTTTTATAAAAGCTAATTATAGGTTCACATGCAATTGAAAGAAAGAATAAAGGAATATCTTATGTATACTTCATCCAGTTTCTTCCTGTGGCAACATCTTGCGTGACTATAACACTATAGGACACCTGCGAAATTGACATTGACCCAGTCTACACACTTTACTCAGATTTCCTCAGTTTTACATACCTTTGTGTGTGTGTTCTCTGACATTTTATGTAGATCTTGCCACCACTACCATAGTCAAAATATAGAATCACTCCATTACAAGGATCCCTTGTGCAAAAGGACTTACTTTTTCACAGGAAAATTTAACCTATTCGTATTTACTTTTTTTTTTTCTGCCATGAAAGTTTGGAAATTCTAAAATGATGTAGAACTGATTTTCTTTTGCCTTTATTCCTCCATTTAATGAGGCAAGACCTTGACCCTTTGCCTTCCCCACATTCTTGGTTCTATTATTTCCTTTTATATCACTTGTGTTTTTCCCTAACCATCCTTTTCAACTTTACTACTACTGCATCTAATGATTTAAATTTAACTATAAGGTCACTGGTCACTTGAATATTGTGTCTTCCTCTTTTAAAATTTCTTTAATTCATTTGTTTTTTGACTGGAATACTTTCTTGAGTAATGTTTTTAAGATGAGTTATGGGAGGAATACTTGCATGTCCAGAAATAGTTTCTGGCTTGTTGTTTGTTTTTCTATGTGAATAAAACTTTGAGTCAGTTCTTTTTCCTTTGTAATTTCTAAAATGTTCCATTATCTTTTAGCATTTTTTTGAACTTTCATCAATTTCAATCTCTTCTTGAATTCACTTTATATAGATGCTGGGTTTCTTGCATCTGTGTTCCTATTTTTTCATTTAAATCTTCAATTTATTTTGACTACAATGATTTTAATTTCTAAAAATTAAAAAAAGAATTAAATTAGCTTATACTTATTTTATGGAGCCTATGCCATGTGAATCCACACTAAAGATAATAGTTATTATTTAAAAACGCTTCTCCTATTTTTTGCATTAACTGTTGTTGGAGACCAGTTGCTCTAATTGGCCAAGTTGCTTTTTGGTCTTTAGGGTGGATGTCTACGGCCAGGTGAGTTGGCTGGGGCTCTGAGATCAGGCTTTGCCCTGAGCAAATGCATGGGCAGAACATGTCAACTCTTAGGTATTTTTCAGGGTGTGCTGGTCAAAAACTGACTAATAAGTTAGGATGCCCATAAACAGCCCAGTTCTGGGATACCAGACCTCTAACCTGTCTTGGTCCACAGCGAAGGAAAATAAAAGCATACAGAACAGTTTCATTGCCATAAGAATTCCTTTGTGTGGCCCCTTTGTAGTCATCAGACTCAATCCTGTCTTCTTCCCTAACTCCCCAGTAAACACTGATCTGCTTTCCTTCCCTATAATTTTACCTTTTCCAGAGTATCGTATACATGAAATTAAACAATTGTGTAGCCTTTGTGTGTGTCTTCTTGCACTTACAAAATGCATTTTAAGTCATCTTTGCTGTTACCTGAGTCAGTAACTCATTCTTTGTTATTACTGAATAGTATTTCACTGAATAGGTGTACCACTGTTTATCCATTTGCCTGTTGAAGGACATCTTGGACATCTCCAGATTAGAATGAGAATGAATAAATCTGCTCTAACATTTGTATACAGGTTTTTGTTTGAATAACGGAACTGATAGGTTTTAATACATTTGAGTAGATATCCTAGGAGTGGAATGCTAGATGGTTTGGTAAGGGTATATAACTTTATAAACTTTCAGACTTAACCAAAGTGGCTGTACCATTTTGTATTCCCACCAGAAGTGTTTGTAGCATCCAGTTTGATATCATCTTAGAATTGATTAATCTGTAACTGTTCTCAGATTTAAGATATTAAACACTATCTGTCTTAGGGTTGATTCTTTTGAAACTGCTCCCGAGTAAAACATTTGCCAGAACACACAAAAGTATGTCATAAAAGAAAAACAAATGATAAATTGGACTTAAAAATTGAAAACTTTTCTAAAGAGAAGCTATTTTCTAAAGATAAATCTATTATCAAGTAGATGAAAAAGCAAGCACAAATAGGGAGAGACTGGAAGAAGCTATTTGCGAAACATATTTAGAAAAGATTGTATCTAGAATGTATAAAGAACTCTTATAACTCAATAAATAATAAGAAAACAAAAAAATGAGTAATAAGACAATTAAAAAATGGGGAAAATACCCATTTCACTAAAGAAGATACATGTGGCAAATAAGGACATGAAAATAAGGACACATCATTACTAGTCAATTGAGAAATGCAAACTAAAACCATAAGGTATCATGACCCACCCACTGGATGGCTAAGGACTGACAATAATAACTGTTGGTGAAGATATGGAGCAACTAGAACTTTCATACATTGTTGGTGGGAATGTAAAATGTTACACTCATTTTGTAAACAGTTTGGTTCTAGAAACAACCCAAATGTCTATCAGCAGGTGAATGAATATGTCTGCTTATAGAGATGATTCAGCAATAAAGGAACTAATGACTGATAAACATAAGAGGGATAAATCTCAGTTATGCTGAGCCAAATAAATTAGACACAAAAGTACAGACATATTTCACTTTATGTAACTAGAATAAAAGGTAGTCTAATTTATAGTGACAACAAGCAGTATGTTTTTTTTTTCCTGGCACAGGGAGTAGATGGGTGATTCAGTTCGGTTCAGTTGCTCAGTCATGTCTGACTCTGCGACCCCATGAACCACAGCATGCCAGGCCTCCCTGCCCATCACCAACTCCCAGAGTCCACCCAAACCCATGTCCATTAAGTCAGTGATGCCATCCAACCATCTCATCCTCTGTCGTCCCCTTCTCCTCCTGCCCTCAGTCTTTCCCAGCATCAGGGTCTTTTCCAATGAGTCAGCTCTTCACATCAGGTGGCCAAAGTATCGGAGTTTCAGCTTCAACATCAGTCCTTCCAATGAACACCCAGGACTGATCTCCTTTAGGATGGACTGGTTGGCTCTCCTTGCAGTCCAAGGGACTCTCAAGAGTCTTCTCCAACACCACAGTTCAAAAGCATCAATTCTTCTGCGCTCAGCTTTCTTTATAGTCCAACTCTCATGTCCATACATGACCACTGGAAAAGCCATAGCCTTGACTAGACGGACCTTCGTTGGCAAAGTCATGTCTCTGCTCTTTAATATGCTGTCTAGGTTGGTCATGACTTTCCTTCTAAGGAGTAAGTGTCTTTTAATTTCATGGCTGCAGTCACCATCTGCAGTGATTATGGAGCCCAGAAAAATAAAGTCTGACACTGTTTCCACTGTTTTCCCATCTTATTTGCCATGAAGTGATGGGACCGGATGCCACGATCTTGTTTTCTGAATGTTGAGCTTTAAGCCAACTTTTTCACTCTCCTCTTTCACTTTCATCAAGAGGCTCTTTAGTTCTTTTTCACTTTCTGCCATAAGCATGTTGTCATTTGCATATGTGAGATTATTGATATTTCTCCTGGCAATGTTGATTCCAGCTTGTGCTTCCTCCAGCCCAGATGAGTGATTGGGAGAAGAGAAATTTTTTATTGGGTTGGTCAAAAAATTTGGGTTTTTCTGTAACATCTTATGGGAAGACCCAAACTAGCTTTTTGGCCAACCAATGTATCTTGGTCCTGGTGGTGGTTTGCATTGTTAAATGTCTTTGTCAAACCTATTGAACTGTACACTTAAAATGGAGTACATGTTTTAGAATGTAAATTATACTCCAAAATTAATTTAACAGTATTATGCCATTTAAATTAATTGTTCTTTTAGCCTGAATGGCTAGCAGTGACATACCTGTGGTTTTGTACTTGGATTTTTGTTAGGAAGGCTAACTAAATTCAGTTATTTTTTTATTAGGTAAAATACTTTTTATTTTAATGTACAAATATATCACTAGTATTTGGCTAAAATAAATTTACATTTACCTTACGGTTTTAAGAGCTAGAAAGGTTTTTTTTTTTCCGTTTTTCAGTGCATGCATTAAAATTATGTGCAACCAGATATTCTTAAATTTTAATACTCTAGGTTTTAGTTACATATATATCATGTGTTTGTTAAAGGTTTCGGGTTATTCTAATTTATAGTTCTTCCAACTCAGATGATTTATTCTTACTCATCATAAATAATTAAGAAAAATGTGAAACAGAGATAGCATTAGTGGCATTTGTAACTAAGGTACTTTATAGTATCATGCCTGTGTGACTAGAAACTTCCTTATTTGTCGCTTGTGAAATAGTATCTTTGGTAGGAAGATGGTTTCCATGTCTATTGTGTCAGAAAATTACAATTCACTTATCCTACCGCTATGTGGCTTTTTTTTTTTTTTAAACATTGACTCCTAAATTCCTTTTTCTTGCTACTAAAAGATTGCTTGTGAAATATTTCATAAATTTAGATTTGCTTGTTAAAGTCTAGGAAAGAAAGAAAAGAAATAAAGCATTGTACAGAACTAACCATTGTCAGTTGCTAGTTTAAGGTGGTTCTGAACCTCATCCTTTGTTTTCTGACAAGTTTATTCCTAGTTTCGCTTGTTAGGCATTTCCTGCTTCATCCTCACCATTTGCGCGTTAACTGAGCAGAAATTCTGAAGAGCCCATTGTGTTTCATACTTTTTGTATTTTCAAGGCCTACCTTGATTTCTGGGAGATTTTTGTTTATCTCTTTGGTTTTCAAGTATTTTCCCTGGCCTTCAGGTATTTCTTCCTGGTTGCTTCTCCTTTTGCTTTATTTGCCTGGGTTTTCAAATAGCCATAAAGCTGGATAGAAGGCTCTCTTTGTTCATCCACATGGTTCAGTTGAACTCTACTTGTTTATTCTGTGTTGGGACCTTGTTGATTAAAACCTATAGTCATAATAAAAATGTTTCAACTGGAGAAGAATTTACATAGAGGAAGAGAGAGGCACTTAATGTCATAATACTCCACCCGCAATAGTCTCCTTACTGACACTGCTGTATGTTTTCAATGTAGTTCATTGTGAATAATGATGGAGGAAGAGGGATGCTTTTGTAAGACTTGACCTTTGCCCCTCCCTAGTGTATCTAATAGCAGAAAAATATTAACCTGTCTTTTTTACCCTTACTGTTATATTACTGCCCTTTTTGGCTTATCTCTTCTCTTTCACTCTGAAGTTATCTCTCGCTTTTTAAAGAACTTTTTCATCCACAGTGTTTTCCAGTTCTCCGTAATCACCATATGGTCTTAACATAGATTTGGAGTGTTAAAAAAAATCATCATATTTGAGAAAATAGCTTCTTTTACCTCTCCAATCATGTCTTTCATGAATCTTTCCTTAATTTCAATCAGAGTTTCTTTGTGGCCAAGGTCAGGTCTCTTTTATGTATTCAAGGCTGCTTTTGTATTAACAGAAGTTACCACTTTTTTACATTCTCTTTGAATAGTAAAATTTCAATATATATATACTATTCCTTACTGGATGGCTTCAAGGAAGGTTATATATGTGATTCTTACCTATTGTGTTTCTGTTTTTATTATCCATTTTTCCCTTTTTCTCTGATTCAAGATATGGAACATTGTTTTTTGCTTCTTTTTTGGTGGAGGGGGGGTCCTGCTGCTGCTGCTGCTGCGTCACTTCAGTGGTGTCCGACTCTGTGCGACCCCATAGACGGCAGCCCACCAGGCTCCTCCACCCCTGGGATTCTCCAGGCAAGAACACTGGAGTGGGTTGCCATTTCCTTCTCCAATGCATGAAAGTGAAAAGTGAAAGGGAAGTCACTCAGTTGTGTCCAACCCTTAGCATGGACTGCAGCCTACCAGGCTTCTCCATCCATGGGATTTTCCAGGCAAGAGTACTGGAGTGGGGTGCCATTGCCTTCTCTACATGTGCCTTATCTTGAAGGGTCACTGGTTTATTTTTGTGTCTATTTGAAACTTATTTAATTCTCTTCTACCATCTACTCTGCTGGTCTCAAAAAAATGAATAAATGTTTACTGAGCATATATTGGCATGTGCTAAGCCATAAGGATATAGTTCTCATTAAGAAACATTCTTTTAACTTGAGGACTTTGTAGTCTATTATAGTAGAAAAAAAATATCTCAGCACGTAAGAAATGGTGGGCTTCCCAGGTGGCACAGTGGTAAAGAATCCGTTTGTCAGTGCAAGAAATGCAACAGATACGGGCTTGATCCCTAGGGGTTAGGAAGACCCTCTCCACCCCGCCCCCCCTCCTCCCCCCGCCCCGGGAATAGGAGGTGGCAACCAACTCCTGTATTTTTGTGTGGAAAATTCCATGGACAGAGGAGCCTGGTGGGCTACATACAATCCAGGGGGCCATAAAGAGTTGGACGTGACTGAGCATACACACGTAAGAAATGCACACAAAAAATAAGAGCAAGGAAAAAGTGAGTAGTGGATAAGGTCTGAACTTTATAGGTGAGTAAGAGGGTGTCAAACAGAGGAAGAGTAAGGGAATTTCAGAACCACATAGCCTCAGTGGGAGACCTGGAGATGCTGAGGTATGAAAGTACAGGTGCAGCTGAGCCGTGATAGGTGTTCTGGTAGGTCTGTAGGAAGGGTGGGTGTATGAAGTGGAAGACACAGGGAGAAGACTAGGCCAAGCTAAGTGGGAAGTTATTAAAAAGACAGCCTTCCTTTAATGGAACCTTTAAATATTTTAAAAGAATGAGGAGAGACGATCCTGAGGGAGGACACAGAAGTTACCAGAAAGGCAGGAGGAGATAGGAGAGCATGTGATGGCGTGGAAGCCTACAGAGGGCAGGCCAGGGGAAGAGGGTTGGTTGGGAGTGTCAGCTGCTATACCAAGTTCAAATATAACCCCTTTCTTTTCTTGACTGATATTTTCCTCCATTCCGCTATGTCTGGATTTCTAGACTCAACCTGAAAAGTCCTTTCCTCAAAGGAGTGTCTCTTGATCAGTTTCAGCAGGATTCAGAAATGACAGCATTTAAAGTTCAGCTTTTTTTCTGGATTTGTTACCACATTCCACCCTCTATGACATTTTGTAACATCCTGCAAGGCTGCCGAAACTCTCAGTTTTTTTTCTGTCACTTCGCTGATATGTCTCTGTGGGCTATTTTGCAAGTACTTATTGTTATGACTTGCCTTCAGTGTAGGACTGTGCCTTTTTGCCTAGCCTTTTTATCTTTTCCCATATCTTTTCACTTTAAAATAAGTTGAGAATCCTCTGCGGGGTTTTAAACTTGTTCTCCAGGTTCTTCCGCTGTACCATGAACCTAAGCTTTCCCGTTCATCGCAAGTTACCTCCTTTTGCTGATTTCATGAAAAGCCCCGTTTCCTTCCTCCTGGTTCCTCTGCCCTCTTCTCTGCAGCTCCTGCCATCCTGTTTCTCTCCGCCTCATCGGCTCCCCATCTCACTTCAAATCTCAGTAGTAAACATATGTTCTCCCTTGTCTATACCTCTTAATTTCTCTTTTCCGCTGTTATTGCTTTCTCTGTAATTGTATTATTTAACTTTGTTAAACATTTTATAATATGAAAGATGAGGTTAAAAATAAAGTTGTATTATAATAATAAAATGATGTCGCATAAAGCAAGTTGTTTCCCAAGGAGTATGAAAGTCTCCTGATACAGGTTAAAATGGCTGTTGTTTTGTATTCCTTGATTGTGCTAGTATAAGCGTTCAGTGTGTTGTGGGGAATTTCTTACTTTGTAATCATTGTTGACAAGTTATTGGATTAAATGAATAAAGATCATTGTATTTCTAATTCAGACATTTTTGTTAAATGGAAAATAGTGTTTTTATATGTTGTGTTTAATAGTAATGTAGTTTTTTGAATGAACTGGCAAAGAAAATGTCTCCCCAAAGGTGTATATTATAGTCACCCTCTTGGACAAATTTAGTGTACCAGACTAATATTTGTTTACTTGCATCTGGGGGGCGGAAATCATTTTGTCTCTGAATTCCATTCTCCTCCTAAAGAGGAGTTATTGTATCTTTCGCATTTGGTTCATTGCCCATTGGGATATTCATTGGTTATCACAAATTGCCTCAATGCCTTGGCAGAAGTCCAGACAGTACATGGACAATTTGAACTTGTGTATTGGTTGCTGCTGCCCACATGAGTCCTGAAACTGCGGCTCTATTCCCTTTTTCAGCTTCATTTCCCAGGGAAAAGTAGAGTGAGCTATCCTTTCTTCTCCATATGTTCGTCCTCACCCCCAGATACTGTTATGTGTCATCTTAGTTGACTGGGAAGGAGTTTAGAATCAGTGAAGGATGTTAACAATGGATTTGTACATTTTCCTTTTCTATTTCTATGCCATGTTTATTTAAAAAAAACAAACAGGTGTTAGCTGCATTATATTTCTCTAAATATTATGGCTGGTAAAAGAATAAATATATTAGGTTTTCTAGTGCCTTGCCTTCTTTTTGTCAGTATAGCTTTATCTCACAGAAAATTAAACCCTGTAGATTATTATTATCCATAGTTGAAAAAAATAAAGCATGTTTTCTACACCGAAGCTTGTTGAGCATACATATATTTATAGTACATATATAATACATGTATTTATAACTCTCACATATAATATGTATATTTATAACTCATCTTTATGTATGTTGCTGCAATGCAAAATTTTGCTTAACACCAGCTTAAAAATGATATTGCCCACATGACAGTCTTGCTGCTTTTGATATTATCCCATAAGCTGATGGTAAAAGCCAGCTGGGAAGCAGTTATAAAGTTTGTGGTTCAGTAGGTCAAATAGAATTTGTCTCAATCTTTTTGCCAAGAATGATTGTGCAAGTTCACATGAATGATGATATCTTGTTTTGCAGAGGTTTCTTTGGTTTTATAAAACTATTACTTTCTGATAAATACAGTTTTATAAAGAAAGTAAAAGGAGCTCCATTGCTTCAACTGATAGACTGTGGAGGGAGAAGTGATATCTGAAGATTATAGAGTCAAACCCATCCATCCACCCTGACAAATAGGTTTCTGTCCTTCCCTTGAAGATTTCCAGGAATAAAACACCCACAGTCTTCCCAAATTAGCTGAGATGTCAATCGAGTGGGATTTTCTGAATTTCACTTTTGCAATTTAATTTTATTGCATTAATTCTTTTTCTTTCAAGAAAGAGAGGGGCCAAGTAACTTCTTTGGGAAATTATGCTTCTTAATTTACCTAGGGGCCTATTTTGAAGTAAAATATAAGTGGTAAAAGAAAGAGCTATGTCATTTCAGGTTTTGGTGTTAAAGATTTGATTGATATTTGTGCATTGGTAAATTTTTTTCTTTGACAGATTTATCCTTGTGGTGGGTGGAATGTTTGAATAAAGAGGTGATATTCTAAATAATTATTTTCCCCACCTTTACAACCCATCCTATACTTCAGCACTCCGTGTTGTCTGTCCTGAGATGAATCTGATTCATTGACTCATGGTTTGTCAGGACGAGAACATGTAACATGTGTTGCAGAAGTACCTTATTTATTTCAATACATGCTTTTGTTCCTCTTTCCCCCCAAAATTCTCGTCCAGAGTGTTCTGTTGTGTCTTGCTCTTAGGGTGCAGGTTCTTCCATTTAGTGAGTCTGCCTACCGACCGTCATAGTGGTTCATTTTCTACTGTGGTCTGTAAGTTTGTGCTGTGATGCGTCTTTTGTAAGGCTTTATCTGCCTCTGCCAGTTCAGGACTACTGTTTCTTTTTAGATCTTTTGGCTTGGGGATGGTATAGCGATTCTCAACCGTGAAGGCAGTGTGAATCTAGGCCCATGCTCTGCGTGGAACTTGCCTAACAGGGTTCTGACTTCCCTCCGCTGACTTTCTCCCCACTGCCCACATTGATGTCAAGTATCCTTTGGCTTCCTGGCCAGTGAGCTAAGCTTTCATGTTCCTGGTTTCACAGATAGGGTGATTTCTCCTGAATTTTGGCTTTAGGAAGATTCTTCCAAATGGGACCTGTGGCTTGAAGTCACCTCTCTGCATGGGTGTTGAAAGTCCTCTTACTACAACCACTGAGACCTATAATGGGTTCCCGGAGTCATAGCTTCAGTTCCTATTGTCTGCTCTTTGATTTTCCTCTTTGTTTCTCACAACTGTAGGTTTTCCTCACTTGTTTCTAACTCAGCCCTTTATTTCCTGTTTTACTGGTTATATTTTGTCAAGCATTTCAGTGTGTTTGGATCTGGCCAGGACTGAGAGGCAGAAGGTGCCATTGTATGTGCTGTGCTAAGTCACTTCAGTCGTATCTGACTCCTTGTGACCGTACGGACTGCAGCCTGCCAGACTCCTCTGTTCATGGGATTCTCCAGGCCAGAATACTGGAGTGGGTTGCCATTTCTTCCTCCAGGGAATCTCCCAACCCCGGGATCCAGCCTGTCTCCTGCATCTCTTGCATTGCAGTGGGGTCATTTACCGCTAGCATCACCTGTGAAGATGCTGGTATCTCATCATCTTTATGTCAACATGTGTCATATTTTGTGTACTGAGTGCTTTGATAAATGAAGTCTTTGGCTATATTCCTTCCTCCAAGAAACTTTGTCCTAATGTAGGCCCTTGTGGAAACGAGTACATAGCTGATACAAAGGTGGTGCCAGATAATAAGCCTACTTACGGAATAAAGAGGTGGGGAAGGAATGGTAGAATCAGGGAGATTAAAGTACAATATGAAGGACGTTTAGCAGGTGACAGAGTTGACTGCATTAGATGTAAAGAAACGGGTCTAGCTTGAGGAGAGCCTTGAAATGTCAAACCAAGAGGTTTAGATTGTATCTGGTATGTAAGAACAAAAAGCCGTGAGAGGTTTTGGGTAGGAGAGATGTCTAATGTTTTATAATCTTTGTGTACTGTTTTGAAAGGCTGGCACATTGCTCTACTAAAGAAAAATTGCTGTATTTTCCTTCTTTTACTTAGGAGAGGTTAAACTCAAGGCTTCATAAGTAGAAAAATGAGTATGCTTGATTGCCTTGTTTGTGTAGCCAAGAGGTTAGCTGGTCAGTCCAGACAGGGGCCAGGTCTGTCGTGAACTAGGAGAGCTGGCTGAGAACAGGAGTGGCCACCAGGGAAGCCCAGGCCTCTTCTCACAGGGTCTTCTTGACTATTAAAAGTTACAAACTTCTTCAATTTTACAAATCACTATTTGGTCCTATTAAGGTATATCCACCCAGGGACACGTCTTACCCTTGGGCTTCCCTGGTGGCTCAGATGGTAAAGAATCTGCCTGCAGTGCAGGAGATTCAGGTTCAATCCCTAGGTTGGGAAGATCCCCTGGAGAAGGAAATGACAACCCACTCCAGTAGTCTTGCCTGGGAAGTCCCATGGACAGAGGAGCCTGGTGGGCTACAGTCCATGGGGTCACAAAGAGTCAGACATGACTGAGCAGCTAAGCACTTAGCATGAGCATATCTGCTGGCATGGTTTGACCCATAAGCTATGGGTTTGTAAACTTCATATAGAAAGAGTTCATTTATAATATTTGTGTTATATTCTATCATAAAATTTTAAAAATATATTAATTATTCAAAATTGTCCATGCAATTCAGAAAAACGTGACTGTTCTATTTGAGTGTTCTGTATCTAGTAAGTAGCTGTTTCTCTGTGATAATAATCTTGTTGGGATATTTGGCTTCCTAAGTTAGAAATAAAACATATTTTCTAAAACTCTTGTCTTACAGGTAAAAGAATGTCATATTTCAATATTTGCACCTGAAATCAGGGTGTACCTGTTAGGCCACATGGATGCGTGCCAACCTTTGCGTTTCCGATGTGTATCCTGTGACCGATCTGTCTAGGGTGAGTGATTTCTAAGAGGAGCTGGCAACCAACCAGATGCTAGCCAGCCATGGACTGCCCTCACAAATAATGCTGGGAGTTATAATAAATTAAACGCTGTCTGGTGATCTGTGATGTGTAAGGCAGTTAATTTAGTTGGTCTGGATTAACTGTCAGCTCTAGAAAACTATATTCCCATAATGTGAAATCTGTACTTAGCATGTTCAGAAGTGAGTCATAATTAACAATAGGGAATCATTTGTTAAAATGTGAAGTTATAAAATGCCTAAGATCCTTTTGGATTTACAGCAGTATTTTAGTGGCTTGCCATATATTTTAAATAATTTTAATTTTAAAAGTTCAAGGACTTAGTATTTCTTGAAGGATAGTTATAATTTTGTACAAAATAGGGTTTTTGGGGTTGTATGTCTTCCATTGCCTTATAATATCAGTTTTGCTTCCCATATAGCATAAAATTATATACATTTTCAATATTCAGGTTTCTTAAAAGTACATTAGATAGATAATTTAGAGGTTCACATTTACAGTGAATTTTTTGTTTTTTTGTTTCATTCTGGGAAATTACATTGGGTAAAAAGCCTGTTTGTTACCTTATCCATGCATTTCTCTACTTATTTAAATTATTTTTTTTTCACCAAGCCATTCATTTTTTTAGAACATCCTTCAAAGATTTCATGCGTCTTACTGAGGACACCTGACCTTTTGAAGCTTCATAATTCACACCTAGATGTCACCAGTCTTTCCCATGTTAACAGTTCTGACTATGTTTTATTATATGTGCCTTCGGCGCCGAGCCAGGACGGCTACAAGAGGAGAAATAATGAACAGCCATAGAACTGTAGAATCAAACAGCCGGACCTCCCCTCTAAATGCAGAGGTGGTCCAGTATGCCAAAGAGGTAGTGGATTTCAGCTCCCATTATGGGAGTGAGAATAGCATGTCCTATACCATGTGGAACTTAGCAGGTGTCCCAAATGTATTTCCGAGTTCCGGTGACTTTACTCAGACAGCTGTGTTTCGAACTTACGGAACATGGTGGGATCAGTGTCCCAGTGCTCCTGTGCCATTCAAGAGGACACCGGCAAATTTCCAGAGCCAAGACTATGTGGAACTTGCTTTTGAACAACAGGTGTATCCTACAGCTGTTCACGTTCTGGAAACCTATCATCCTGGAGCAGTCATTAGAATTCTAGCTTGTTCTGCAAACCCCTATTCCCCAGGTCCACCGGCTGAAGTCAGGTAAGACTCATTTTTTTTTAATGACCACATTTTATCGCTGAAAGATGGTGGTGGTTTCAATACTGGAGGTCTTTTTTCATTGAAAGCATTCTCTTAGGTAATTTAAACAAATTCAAATTTTAAAATTTTCCCTTACTTTTCTGATAGGGAAAGAAGGGTCAGATAAATTTAATGCATTCTTTATACCTATAATACCTCACCCCATAATAATCATGGATTGTGAGATTTATGTGTGAGTTTACTATAAATGAAGAGCATGGTTTGAACTAACTGGAACATGAGCCAATTTGAGAAGTTAGTTGGAAATATGATTTCTAACATATTTTCAAACAGGCATCATGTTATTGCTTTTAAACACTTTGGTTAACTCAAAGTCAGCCTACAGAGTAATACTTTAGAGGAGGTCCTTCGGGGATTAGCTTTAATGTTAAATGGATGTTTTTGTAACAAGTATATTCATTTAAAAATAAATGCTGCCTTAAGTGTTCATGCATTCTCCCTAAAAACCTATTTATTTACATCATTGATTTGCATCATGGTGCCTCTCTCTTCCTCTGTTGTTTCTGTAATTCAACCTCCTGATTTTTTAGAATCTAATTATTTGACTAGGTAATTATATTCAGTAATCTAAAAAGTACATAATGCATTCTTACACCCTGTTCTCCATGTGCCTAGGATCCACCCTGTACTCAAAGAAACCACTTTTATCCATTTCCTTTGCATTGTTCCAAAGTTTTGTTATGCAGATATAAACAAATACAAATATATTCATTTTACTTTTCTTTATACACAAAAATAAACACACTGTTTGCATTGTTCTACACCTGATTTGTTTCATTTAGTGGTATATATTGGATCTTTTCATATAAATGCAAAGAGAGCTTCCTTATTCTTTTCTACAGTTGCAAATAATGGACAGTATATGTATATGCCAACTTATTAACCACTCCCCTATTGATGGCTTCTCAGTCGTTTCCATACTTTGCTATTATTAGTGTTAATGCAGTGAATAACCTTGCTCTTGAGTCACTTTGCATGTGTACAAGCATGCATGTAGGTAACTTGCGAGAAATTCTGCTGGGCCAAGGGTCTGTGTATTTGTAGTGTTCAAATGTGCCAGACTTCCCTTCAAGGAGGCTCTACCTATTTGTATTCTCACCAGCAGTGTACGTGCATGTGTGTTTTACCAAAGCCTCACCTGTAGAGTGTTTTAAGAAATTTCAGCATTTTTGTTAATTTGGTAGGTGAAAAATGTTATCTCATGTTAACTTTAAGTTAAAATTCTTGTATCATCTCTGAGGTTGAATGTTTTCTCATGTTTAAGAGCCATTTATATTTCCTTCTCCTTGAACTATCATGTTATTAATATTTGTCCATTTTCTATTACTGTTGATCTTACCAATTTTAAATCTTTATATTGTTTCATTTATTCATTCATTAAATATTTGAGTGTCTACCATGTACTAAGCATTGTTCTCTGTTGCGGTACGTTAATGAACAATGAACAAAATAGACAAAAATCTCTGCCCTTATAAGCTTATTCTAGGCCAAGAGCAGTTTGTGGGCACCTATAAAACTATAGGAGCTCAACTGCCCATGGAGGAGGAGTAGGCACAGATCTGGTGTGGTTTAACACACTCCTCCCTTTGAGTTGAGAAGAGGTCCTTGTCTCCTCAGCTCCAAGGAACACCTCCCAGGCTACCAGGAAGCAAATACAGAATACAGCTCAGCTCAAGCTGGACACTGCTGGTATAATCTTTATTCATTCTTATAAGAACAAGTTTGATAATTCATTGTCAACAATGTTATTAATGAATCAGTTTTTTAAAACACAGAAAACCAGTATCCTTTATTATACAGACTTTTTTCTTTTTTCTGAAAGGGGATGCTTTGAATTTCTTTGAATAGGATGCTTGCTTATGTGAAAACTGTTTTGTTGGATTCTTTCATCCTCTGCCTCTTTCCTACAAAGCTATCTAGTTTTTCCTTGAAAAGATGAATCAGTATCTGGATAAGATATAACACTTAATTTCTGCATGACTGATGATGACTATAAATCATGCTCTTGGGTTCCTAGCTGAGAGTTGTAGTGTGTGATTGTGATGAAAATGACAACTTTATATTTACAGATATAAGTCTACTTTGCTTAACTGATTTTTAGCCTTATTCCACAGAAAACACCATTCATTTTTGAGGAAAAGAATATAACTAATATATATTACTGCAGGATAAAAAAGGGCCTAAAATTTTTACTGATTATGAAGTCAGTTTCATTGTTTAAAAAACTTGTTAGAAAATACCCCACAATTTGTATTAAAAAAACCCAATTCTTCTGCCCAGATTTAGTAAATGTTAGCATTCTGGTGAATCTTTAGACAGTCAAGAAACATTGATTGAACACCTTCTCTGCCCACTCACTGCTGGGAACAAAACAGAGGGCTGGACTGATGTGAGTCTTGTTCTTTGGGTTTTACAGGCCAGCCTGGAAAAGGGCTGGGGTACTGCTGGGTGCCTGTGCTGACAGAGGAAAGTCTGTGGGGCTCAGAGAAGTCCTCCCAGAGGAAGTGACTTCCTTGGGACTGAGGGTTGAGTAAGGCTTTAATTTGGATAGAAAAGGTGAAGTGAGAACAGCATGTGCAGAAGCGGAATCATGAGGTGAAATCCTGGTGTTCCAAGAAGTGAGACAAGTCCCAGAGTGGAGAGAACAAGCTGTCGAGGGGTCACAAGCTCTGGGAATTCATAGAGCTCTTGGATCCAGTTTCCCAGAAGCAGACCTGAGAAGACTGTTCCTCAGCCAAGGGTTTGTTAGGAAAGTGCTCCTGGAGAAACCAGGAAGGGAGCAGGGAAAGTGCTGTAAGGAAGGGAAGAAGGCAAGGATGCAGTGTCCTGTGAAGTCCCAGTCAGCCTGGGGCTGAGTTGCCAGGGAGCTGGACTCGGACACCCCTGCTGGTCTGTCTTGGGCTGTGAGCTGGGGGAATGGGAGGGGGATGGAAGTCTTCCAGAGACCTGCCACTCTGATGAAGAGGCTCTGGGAGCCCATGCGGTTCTCTATAGAAGGTTGCAGATCTGGGGTATGAGCATGGAACTACCAGGAAATAAGCTGAGCGTAAGAAGAGAAAGTCAGCTTTAGTCCACTGGTAGACATAATATATTGATAATAAAAGAGAACTGGTACAGTGTTGCCAGATTATTTACTTTGCTACCAATGTAGTTTTCATCACTGTCATTTCATAAAAGAAACCCAAGTTTATACTGAGAAATTAGCATGCTCAGAATCTCAAATAAAGAGCATTTGGCAGCTTTACATGTGTATGTGTGCGTGTATGTGTGTGTTCAGTCTCTCGCTCATGCCTGATTCTGACTCTTTGTGACCCTGTGGACTGGGGCCCACTAGGCTCCTCTGTCCATGGGATTTTCCTGGCAGGATTACTGGAGTGGATTGCCATTTCCTTCTCCAGGGGATCTTCGCGACCTAGGGATCAAATCTGAGTCTCTTGCACTGCAGGCAGTTTCTTAACCACTGAGCCACCTGGGAAGCCCTTATTTCCACCTTAGGGCTTAGCAAGTAAGAGAGTGTGTTGGAGTAGTTCAAGAATTTGTTAATGGGAAATGAATGTGTCCCAGAAAATTGAAAAGCAATCTTTCCCCATTTTGTCTGATTACATTTCTTATATTCGGTGAGTGAAGTGGGAAAGTTACAAGTAGTCCTGTAAGATCTCAGAGTCTTTTGACTTCTTGCCTAGTGTTCTACCAAGAGAAAAGAAAATCGTATAGAGTGTCCTGGTCCTGAGGATAAGATCTTAATAGATGCTTATGTAAGAGTCAGAAAAAAGGCAAGTGCAGGGTTACACATTGGAAGAGAGAGAGACAGGAAAAAGAGAAGAGAAATTGAGGTCATATTTAAAAAACTGATTGGAATAAAGCTATTTGGGGTTAAAATTTAGTGGTACTCTTGAGTGTTGAAAGCATTTTCACTATATAGTTTTGAAGTTTAAAGACAGCAGGGAGAAAGAAAATGGCTGTTACAGGATTTGCTGCCAAAGGAAGTTGCTTAAGCAGAGATTTCACGAATTGGTCATGATCTAGTCCCCTTGACTTTGTGAAGCATGATTTTGTCATTTAAGTCCGAAATAATCAGACCCTCTACTGGTTCTTTTTTAAGCAGATGCCAGTTTGTTAGTGCCCAGTAGTGGCGGGCTGAGAAACACAGGGTGAGTTAAGTATACCTCTTAGAATACTTTACTTTTATTCTTGTTTTCTTATTCTCTCCTTTCACTTTCAGCTGGTAAAATGAAACAGTGTTGGCAAGAGATCTTTCTTTGTGCTACTACTAGATGTACTTAGTAACCAGGAAAAATTTTGGATACAGGGAAGTAATTTGCATCTATGTGCCTAGCTTCCAACCTGAATATGTTAGAAAACTTGCTTTCTCCACTTTCTGTTGATAAACATCTCTCTTCCTCTCTTGTCCAGCTGCTGCTTCCTGGGAGCCCTAGAGAGACTTTCTCAGTGGGTAACAGCAGGTCAGCAGTTACAGAGACAGAGTGTCTGGTGTCCAAGCACTGGACACATAGTAGGCATTCAGTACAATCAAGAGAAGGAAAAATAAGTGGACTGGTGAAGAGAATGCTGATACCACCCCGGAATTAAGTGCTTCAAGTGCAGATGAAGCACAGTCTGATGGGGATTCCACAGTAAATTCTGTACATGCGACTGTAGATTTAAAATAATTGTTTGTCAGATTTGTCTAGTAGAGAAATATACTGTATGGGCAGATAAAGTTAGCATATAAATGTGCAGACTACAGAAGCCATGACTTAGAGCAGTTTAATCTCATCAGTGCAGCTCTGGGTCTAAAGGATTAAGAGAGTCAGGGCTGTCTCATGGAAAATTATGTGTAAGTGTGTATGTTTGTGTGTATTACGTGTACACGGGCATGCACATGTGCGTTTATTTGTATCTGCTTGCTTGCTTTCACTCACTAGTTTTTAAAGTTCAGGCTTTAGTTTTCTAAACAGAAAGATTTTGGCATAGGAAATACAACCAATATTTTAGAATAGTCATTATTTTGTAATAATATTTTATAGCCTATGAAAGTATTGAATCATTGTGTTGTACGCCTGAAACTAATGTTATAAATCAATTATACTACAATTTAAAAAATATATTGATATATTCTCTTATTGGATAGATATTTTTCTAACTTTAAAATAATATGGTCTAGTTCTGGTAGAATTTTAAACAAAAATTCACTTTAGTGCAGATACCCCTAAATCAATTATATTGGTCTCATAGTTAATGTTAATTTAAATGGCCACAGACCTATAAAATAATTTTTCATCTTTTTAGCACTTTTCTTAGTTACTTTTTAGGTTATCAAGAAAAATCAAAATAAAATATAATTAATGATACCTGAATTTTTTTATGTTTAGACATTTAAAAATATTTCTAAAAACTGATGATTTGATATTATTCTACTTTAAGTATGCTATCATATTTAAACTTATGATTTATGTATAACTATACAATATTTACACTATCTAAAGTCAGAAGCAAAAGTGATACTAAAATAGCATTAATGCTTACATGTTTAAACATGCTAGAAATGTTAAGGAAGTCATTTTAAAGTATCATCTTAACCTTGTCCATTTTGCAAAGTAGAGAGAGGGGGGGGAGACTTTAGTAGATTAATACATTATTTCAATAGAATATTTCTGCTCTAATCAATGCTTGTCTTCAAGCTTATATTTGTAATTTTATAATGTAATTTGCATTATAATACAGGTCCAGCTCTGCATAAAGAACATGTTTTGTCTGTGTCTTTATTTATTGCAAAGGACCTGGCAGAGGTGATTTCTATATTACATTTTCAGTGTTTCTGTTAAGCTTCATAAAAACTTCTCATTGAAGCTAAACAATAAAATAGGCTGGTTTTGTCCACATGTGCTATGAACCAGAGCAGGCAGTTATTTCACAGGGTCCTGAGTGGTCCTTGCTTCTTGGACATGAGAAAAACCTCCAACATCACTTGATGTCATTTTCCAGCAGCAACAAAAGGATGAGCAAAACCGAAGTCTGAGTTTTCTCATACTTTCTGCCATGTACCCCAGGATTCTTGGAAACAATCTGTCCAAAGTTAGGAAAGCGTTTCCCTACAAACATGGTTTTAAATGTTTCATACTTCTGTTCCTGTACAGCTAGCTCTGTTGAACTGCCTGGATCTTCAGTAGAGTGTTCAGATCAATACCATTGTTAGAAACCCTCAAGATTTTTGCATTTAGACTTTAGGAGCACTTCTTAATCTAGGCGGGCATTTCAAATTTGCTCTTCTGCCTTGTCACAGAGAGTGAGAATGCTCATCCTGCTCTCGTTTCCTCCTCAAATCTGCCACACCCTGCTGTGTTCTTGAACTCTTTCCCTGCCTCCCAAGGCTGGTTATACAGCGGGGCCAGTCTCTCTATTCCTACTTTCAGGTTGTCGCTAGATACAAATACTCAGAGTCTCTTTATATGTTTGATGGGTTTTATTCCTAGTGTTCAGGAGAGAAGTAGCAAATCTCGCAAATATGGGGTGATTGTAAGGGTTTTGTTAACTGTAAAAGTTCCTGCTGTTATTGTCAGTGATATGTTTACTGGAATCCCCACTGAGTTTCTGCCTTATGCTTTTATTCCTAAAAGTAGAAATTGCCAAAATTCCCTTCTCCTGAAATTGGTGCTGTATGCCTATCTTGCTCCCATCTTGGCTTAAAGACCATCATGGTACTTGTATGTCGATGACTTCTATAGTCTTGGCTCAGATTTCTTCCCTGAGTTTCACAGTCTTTTGTATATTTCAGTTTCCTAAATGCTTTGCTGTAGTCAACTTTTACATAGGTATCAATAAGTCATTGGGGCAAGGACATGAACTGACAATATACTAGAAGGAAGAAACTTTGATATGATCAATAAGCATATATATGAAAACATTTTAAGTATTATTAACAGTGAATTATAAATTATGTCACAGAGATATGGGTCACTATGAATTTAGAGATTATTATTTTTTTAAACAGAGAATACTGGGAACTCCCTGGTGGTCCAGTGGTTAAGACTCCAGGCTCCCAAGGAAGGGCCTGGGTTCAATCCCTGGTCAGGGAATACCACAACCAAAGATCCTGAATGCTGTAACTGAGACCTGGTACAGCCAAATAAATAAATATATACATAAAAATAGAGGATGCTTTCAGTGGCTATTCTTATATGCTGTTGGCATAAGCTCCTTTGAAAATAGTTTGCAGTATTTATTGGGAGACTTAAAAGTGTACTTAGACCTTGACATAAAATCTTTATTTAAAAGTTCTGCCAGTTAAAGTAAATTTAAACAGCAAAAGAAGTATTTGTTGAAGTATTTCTGTCTGTGTTTTTAATTTTCTCTGATATATTAGAAACAAGTATTAGAAATGGTTATTTATGCTAAATATGTGAGAGTATATATATTTAATGATGCTATATTATGAAGAATCTTTAAATAATTTTGGAAAATAATTTTATAAGAATATCTATGTAAAGACATGGAGTATGAGTTAGTCCTTGAAGAAAAGATGGGCTGATGATTGTAATTTAGACGTTTCATTGTGTGAAGAGGCAACATGAGCAAATACCTTTCTGTGAAAATAAATTTATTATCTGGAAAGTAATGATTAACCTGGCTGAATGGTAAAAGTTCATTTTGAAGAAATAAGAGAAAATGTTACTTACCTGTTAACATGTTAGCTAGTTGCCAGGTATGGAGGATACAAAGATGACTCAAAGATGACAATAATGGAAATTTAGGAGAAGGGCATATATGAGACAGTTTCATGAAAACTCTGATAAAACGTAAATGGCACCCCACTCCAGTACTCTTGCCTGGAAAATCCCATGGATGGAGGAGCCTGGTAGGCTGCAGTCCATGGGGTCACCGAAGAGTCAGACACGACTGAGCGACTTCACTTTCACTTTTCACTTTGATGCATTGGAGAAGGAAATGGCAACCCACTCCAGTGTTCTTGCCTGGAGAATCCCAGAGACGGCGGAGCCTGGTGGGCTGCCGTCTATGGGATCGCACAGAGTTGGACATGACTGAAGCAGCAGCAGCAGCAGCAGCAGCAGCAATGACTGGGTAAAAGAAAATCAAGGATAATGAAAACTTTGAATTTGTATGATGCCAGTAACAGACATGGGAAAGGAGACTTTACGAGGCAAGGTGGTCAGTTTAGTTTCCACAGTTGGTTTAGGGCACACACACACTTTCTTTTTTTTAAAGTTAATTAATTTATTTATGGCTGCAGTGGGTCTTCGTTGCTCCACAGGCTTTCTCTAGTTGCGGCAGATGGGGGCTTCTCTGTTGCAATGCTCGGCTTTCTTATGGCGGTGCCTTCTCTTGGTGCGGATCACAGGCTCTAGGCATGTGGGCTAGATAGTTGCAGTACATGGGCTTATTTGCTTCATGGTATGTGGGATCTTCCCAGACCAGGGATTGAACCTATGTCCCTTGCATTGGCAGGCAGAATCTTATCCACTGCGCTGTCAGGGAAGTCCAGGAGTGCTTGCTTTCATGTGCTTTAATACTTGGAGTTTACTTTTTCTGTAAAACTGAATGTTGTTTATGTACCTCTGACTAGTGATTCCAGTTTTTAACTGTGAAATCTGCCTAAAATTACTTTCTAAGGAGTTGTAAAAATAATTCAAGTAGTAAAAATATTTTAAGTATAAGGTCTATGGCATTTAGATTTAAAATTTTTTCATGTCCTGGTAATAATTATTGGTTCTATCTGCCTTGTTTAATGGCTTTGCTTCATACTGGAACATATTGGGCATGGGGCCCTAACTTTACAGTAACAGAAATGTCATTCTAAATGGTATTATAGAGGAATTTCTTTCTTTGGCAGATGGGAGACTCTTTGGTCAGAGAAACCTACAAAGGTGAATGCTTCCCAAGCTCGCCAGTTTAAACCTTGTATTAAGCAGATAAATTTTCCTACAAATCTTATACGCCTGGAAATAAATAGTTCTCTTCTGGATTACTACACTGAATTAGATGCAGTTGTATTACATGGTATGAAGGACAAGCCCATGCTTTCTCTCAAGACTTCACTTATTGACATGAATGATCTAGAAGATGATGACTATGAAGAAAAGGATGATTGTGAAATCGACAATCTGAACAAAAAGTTTAGCAGTACTGCTCTCAGGGAAGGGCCAAGCAATGGATATTTTGATAGACTACCCTATGAGGTAAGCCAAAGATATTCAGTAGCAATATTGGACATACTATCATTTTAAAAATATTTAGACATTAATGTTTATTTTGCTGAATTTCAGAGAAATTGGAGCATTAGTGAAGTATACATAATCTGATGTATTGTGTGTTTTGACTTTGGAAAAACTAGACAACATTGTATTCAGTAACTTCACCCCCTTTGTTTTGGATTGACTCTAGTGATTCTGGACAAATTCTTAGATATATGTTGTTTTATCACTGATTAATAATAACCAAAATACACAAAGCAGTAATAAATTACACTCTACTTTAATTCACAGTTACACAGTGTAAGCATGGGCAATATGTATTTAACGGGATACCAGTTATTTTAAAGATGATTTGTTGTGAAAATAGTATTAATATGGTTGTGAGAGGAATCCTCATTCTGTTTAATAGTGCACAGTTTCTCCAAGTGTAACTTACTCTTCTCTACTAACTCTATTCTGTGTTATTCTAACCAGATATAATTTTTGGTCTAGGCAGGTTCAGGGAGGCTTTACCTAAAGTCTTGTTTTCGGTGTGTCTCCACAGGGTTGTTTCTAGGGTATATTTAGCACTCCTGGCTCCCAGACATCAGATGCCATTAGCACATCTCCTGGAATGGGGGTGGGGCCAGGCATTTCTGGCCCGCACTGAGAAGAGCTGTGTGTGGTTTAAAATATCAATAATATAATCAGATCTTTTCAAGAAAATTTTCTAAACTCAAACTACCATGGAGAGGGCTGTCATGTAGATGAAACTGACCAGGAAATCTCTGAGGATATTCATACTCTGAGGGTATAAATAAAGGGTCAAGAACAGAATTCTAGAATTACTAACATCCAAGAGTCAAATACAGGCGGCCAAGTCAGAAAAGGCACTTGGGACAAAGATGAGAGTGTCTTAAAAGCAGCGATAGGGAGCTAAAGAGGTATAGAGAATGTAAAATGGGTGTGGTCAGCCACACTACTGCAGAGCTCACTGACAGTGGCCCCTGCTTTTGGTCATTGGGAGAGCTTTGGTAATCCTTTACCATTATCAGTTCAATGGAACTATGACCATAGGTAAGAGATGGGAAAAACTTTACCACATCTGGTTAAGCCATCAAGGAGAGGGGAAGAAGCAGAGACAAAAATATTTGGTGTCTGAGCATAAGCAGAAAAAAAAACTTCTGTTAATATACTCTAATTATGGGCTATAATGTGGATAACACTGTTCACCAGTAATGAATAATGCTTGGCATCCTGACTAACACTCCAGTCCTTCATGTCATATTCAGAGAAGGGCATATCAAAATGAGGGAGAGTATGACATTTTTATAGATATTATTTGCTCTAATTTATCATTTAAAAGGAGAAAAGATGGGTGGCAGAAGATGCAACAGAGTAGGAAGGTTGCTGTTGTAACACAGGTTGGGAGAGATTTCAGCATGTTTTTATGCTGTAGGGAAGGAGACCGTAGAGAGTTAAAGCTTCTGGTACATGCAGGGGGTTTAGTCAATACAACAAAGTCATGTGGAAGAACTGGGAGATAGAATCAGTCGTCTTGAAGGACATTAAATAGCCATGATGAAAGCAGTGCAATGTATAGAGGGCTAATGCTCCAAAACACCAAGTGATTTCACAGTGAGTAAAAGGAGAAACTGTTTTTTAAAGTTACCCAAATTATAGGTACTTCAAGTCATTTTAAGGGGGAAAAAAACCTCCACATTTAAATAAATAAGCCAAGTGATATCATCTTTTCATTGTTGAAAATAATTGTATTATGAGTGGAATGAATTTTGAGGGCAGATCAACTTTTCTGAGAGTCCTTTTCTACACTGCATGGTGTCAAATGGTACTTTAGGATGTTTTTGTTGTTTAGTCGCTAAGTCATGTCTGACTCTTTTGTGACTCCATGGACTGTAGCCCGCCAGGCTCCTCTGTACGTGGGATTTCCTAGACAAGAATACTGGAGTGGGTTGCCATTTCCTTCTCTAGGAGATCTTCCTGACCCAAGGATTGAACCCATGTCTCCTGCATTGGCAGATGGATTCTTTACCACTGAGTCACCTGGAAAGTCTTAGGCTAGGATGCTGCTGCTGCTAAGTCGCTTCAGTCGTGTCCAACTCTGTGTGACCCCATAGATGGCAGCCCACCAGACTCCTCCATCCCTGGGATTCTCAGGCAAGAATTGGAGTGGGTTGCCATTTCCTTCTCCAGTGCATGAAAGTAGAAAGTGAAAGTGAAGTCACTCAGTCGTGTCCAACCCTTAGCGACCTCATGGACTGCAGCCTATCAGGCTCCTCCGTCCATGGGATTTTCCAGGCAAGAGTACTGGAGTGGGGTGCCATTGCCTTCTCTGTAGGCTAGGATACCCGGATATAAAAACATGGTTGACAGACACTAGCTACTGGATGAGTAATGATTAACAGGTATTGTGGGCCTAAAGCCTGTTATTTTTCACTTAATCAAAATCCAAAAGTGCTTTTTCACATGCCAATGTCATGGTCTCAGTAATTTCATTATTCTTTTTTAATTTTGATATTTGCTTAAAATATAACATTAGGGGGCTTCCATGGTGTCTCAGATGGTAAAGAATCTACTTGCAATGTGGGAGTCCCAGGTTTAACCCCTGGGGTTGGTAAGATCCCTTAGAGAAGGGAATGGCAACTCACTCCAGTATTGTTGCCTGGAGAATATTAAGGATCAGGAAATGTTTTCACACAGTACACATCTTTTAATATTGGTGACTTTTGTTTGGAATGATGCCAGCAATTGCTGGGAGTTATTTAAATTACAAATCATCTGGAAAAAAATAAATTATTTATCCTCTGGTAAAGGGATATATTTAAGTTTTAATGCTTCTTTGTACTAACTGCTTTAAAATTTTACTGAAATGACTTTTAATATTGTAGTTAAAACAACAAATATTTAAGGTCTTACTGTTGCCAAGCCTGGATGGATCATAGGTTCCTTCAAACGTTTAAGAAGTGATCACAGTCTGTGTTATTTAAACTCTTTCTTAGAATAAAGAAAAAGGAAAGTTTTTAACTTCTTAATGAAGCTGATATAACACTATAGCACATAAAAATGAACTTACAGACTGATTTTACTTCTGCATCAAAATATAGTGAATAGAATTACTTAAAAATAAAAAAAATCATTCAGGGTGTATTCCTGGAATTAAGGGTATTTAGGTATTAGATAATATATATGATAATGTACAGTACTATAAAATGGTAACATAGTCAAAGGAGAAAAATTCTACGGTCATCTCAGTAGGTGTGCAAAATTGGTTGACAAATGGCAGCTGGATAGAAATCCAAATTTTTATCAATGTCAGTTTAAAAGTAAATATTAAGCTAGCCATGAATTGTCTGCTACCAAGTATTAGTAACCGAGAGCTAACGTCATATTTAATTATCAAACACTAGAAATGTTCAGTATGGTTGTCACTAGCCACATGTACTGTTGAGTACTTTATGTCTAATCTGAAGTGAAATAAGCTGAAAATATACGCATAAGATTTCAAAGACTTAATATGACAAAAAAAGATTTAGTTTCTCTAATAATTTTTATGTTGAACACGTTGAAATAATCATTTTAATACCTCTCATCAAATAAAATACATTAAAATTAGTATCACCTATTTTTGAATTTATCTTATTTTTTAATTTCATTGAGGAATAATGACAAATATAATTGTTTGTATTTAAAGTGTACAACATGGCTTGATATACACTGTGTAGTGATTACCAAGATCAAGATAACAGACACATATATCACCTCCCGTTTTTAACTCTTTTGTGTGAGTGTTTGTGGTGAGAATGCTTAAGATCTACTCTAAGCAACTTTCAAGTATACAGTACTATATTATTAACTAGAGTCTTTTGACTTCTAACAACTTGTAGTTACTAAAAAAGTTTTAAATTACATATGTGCCTCACATTTTTGGCTCACATACAAATTAGAGTCAGGAACAAGACAACAATTTTACTTAACATTGTTCCAGATATACTATCCAGTGCTGGAAGATGGGAGAAAGAAATAAGAGGCGTGATTTTTGAAAAGAAGGCTGTAAAATTATTGTCATTTGCAGACAATATGATTATGTATTAGAACACTCAGGAGAATAGACCAAAAACTATTCAGAACAATAAGTAAGTTGGCAGGTTACAAAATTAATAGATAAAAAAAATCAATAGATTTAAGAACTCTAGGATCAAAAAAAATAGTTAAATGATAAATTATGCCATGCTCTTGAGTAGGAAGACACAACAAAGAGATCAGTTTTCTTTAATAAAATCTATGTGTTCAATGAAGTTCCAGGTAAAATGCAAACATAATTTGTTTACTTTTTAATATAAAAGTTCACCTAAAGACTATGAAAATACTCAGGAAAATTTTGGAAAAGAAGAGTGATGGAGGGAGCCCTAGTCCCACTAGAGAATAAAACAGATTACGAAGCCATAGTACCGATATTTGTGGGTCAGCAATGAAGGTAGATTTTCATTTGCAACCAAATAATCCAGTACATTCCCACACATAAACTTTTTTTCAATATATTTATTTTAATTGGAGGCTAATTGCAGTACTGTGGTGGTGTTTGCCATACATATGAGATGAATCAGCCACAGGTGTACGTGTGTCCCTTCATCCCGAACCCCCCCCCTCCCCATCCCACCCCTCTGGTTGTCCCAGTGCGCTGGCTTTGAGTGTGCAGTTTCATGCTGTGAACTTGGACTGGTCATCTGCTTCACATATGGTAATATACATGCTTCAGTGCTATTCCAGCAAATCATCCCACCTCTCCCTGTCCCACAGAATCCAAAAGTCTGTTCTTTACATCTGTGTCTCTTTTGCTGTCTTGCATATAGGGTCATCGTTACCATCTTTCTAAATTCCATTATGTATGCGTTAATATACTGTGTTGGTGTTTTTCTTTCTGACTTACTTCACTCTGTATAATAGGCTCCAGTTTCATCCACCTCATTAGAACCGACTCAAATGTGTTCTTTTTTATAGCTGAATAATTTCCCATTGTGTATATGTACCACAACTTTCTTATCCATTCGTCTGCTGATAGACATCTTGGTTGCTTCCCTGTCCTGGCTATTATAAACAGCGCCGCAGTGAACATTGGGGAACACGTGTCTCTTTCAGTTCTGGTTTTCTCAGTGTATATGCCCAGAAGTGGGATTGCTGGGTCATAGGGCAGTTCTATTTCCAGTTTTTTAAGGACTCCCCACGCTGTTCTCCATAGTGACTGTACTAGTTTGCATTCCCACCAATAGAGTAAGAGGGTTCCCTTTTCTCCACACCCTCTCCAGCATTTATTGTTTGTAGACTTTTTGATGGCAGCCATTCTGACTGGCGTGAGATGGTACTCATTGTGGTTTTGATTTGCATTTCTCTGATAATGAGTGATGTTGAGCATCTTTTCATGCCACATGTAAACTTTTAAAAAGACAGAACAGAACTTATTTGACCCAGTGGGCTATTGCTATGGGAGAAATAAATGGAATAGAATAGAGACCAACAAGAAAGAAAGAAACATTGGAAACTCCCTTGGCAAGAGTTACATTTCTGTAGTTAAAAGCAAAACAAACAAAACTCTAACATGACAGTGCCCTGCTATTTTTGTGCTGTTTTTTTTTTTGTTTTGTTTTTGTTTTTCCTTTTCCTGCCTTTCAGGATGGCAACATTAAAAGTATTGATACTAGTCTGGATAGGTTATGAGTGAATGGGTACTTTTATACACTGTTTGTATAAATTGATGCAAACATTCTGAAGGGCAATTTTGTGTTTGTATCAAAACTTTTAAATGCATGAAATTTATCCCATGATATATTTGCAAAATTTACCAAGATATGCATACATACACACAATGATATTGCAGTGTTATTTACAGTAGGGAACAAACCAGGAAATACATCAATGAGAAATTAGTCGAATTAGTGGGTCACATCTACAAAGTGGCATGGGGTGGATTTGTGTGTGCAAATGTAGAAATATCTACATCATTCAATGAGAAAAGCAAGGGGAAGAACAGTGTTTAAAGTATCATTCTTTTGGTGCAAATCCAGGAATAGAATTTCATACATATTTATCTGGAAAAGAGCAGAAAAACTGTTAGCAGTGTTTACCAAGGGGTTGAGGGATTATTAGATTTGAGGGTAGAGAGGGAAAATCTTATCATTTTCTACCTGCCTTCAGTGTTTGGGTTTTCTAATATTTTACGTGAATTTTCTCTTGTTATTTGTTTAATATTTTGCATATCGACAGTTTGCATGTCATCTGGATGGTGAGAGTTTAGACTAATTTTTAATTTCCCTGTATTTCCCTGTTTTTATAACACAAACACCCACACCCCTTAATGTTATTTTCAAAAGTCAAGTTCACATGTTAAAAATAAATAATAAAAACACCCCAAGCCTTCTTATACTTAATATGTGTATAATCAATGTGCATTTTTATATGTACTTTTTAAGCTTATTTTAAATATATTGTTGTCACTCTTTGTTATACTTTGGCCTCAAACAGGGTTATTCTGACCTGAAAATAATACCAGGCTTACATAGTTAAATAAATTGATGAAGAACATTTAGGTTAAAGGGCATAATCACAAATCAAAAAGTATAGCTAGATAAATGCACGCGTTAAGTGAAAAAGTCATCCTTCTCTCTCATCTAGAGGTTTCTTTTTTTACCATTCAGCAAATATTCGATTTTTTTTCTTTGTGTTTCTTGGTTCAGGATAGGCTCCTTAGCTCTGATTATTTGAAAATTAGTTTAGAAGCTCCCAACTGTTCACCATTAAGAAAAAACAAATCTTGAACTACTAACAGTTCAAAGAAACTATTAGAATTAGAGATAAATATCTTTTTGTTTCCTCCTCCTTAATACTCTTTTGGTATCTGTTAGCTACCCCATCATCACTGCCAGTGGCTTTAAGCAGGCTTCGGATTCCTGGAATTCTGCAGTTTCCCTTCCTGCCTCCAGGAGTACCCCCTGCAGTGATCCTTCTAAAACACAAATCTGACTCTGTCACTCTGCAGCTCAAATCCCTTAGAGACTCCTCATTGCTTTTGGCGTAAATCCAGTCTCCTCTGTGAGACTCTCGTCTTTCCTCTCCCCAGTTTTGCCTCCCACTCTTTAGAGTTGAGCCTTCGTGGTCCAAGTCTCCTTTTACTGTGGTTAAGCCTGTGTCTTGTCAGGCTGTAGTGGCAGCCTATGCTCCTAGCAAAGTTATTAAAACAGTCATTGTCCTTATCAACATCCCACTGAACTCTGAAAACCCTGAAAGGGGGAGCTCTTCTCTCACCAGTGATAGATGTGTAATCGATGTTCAGTAAAGGTTAAGTCTGTGACAAATTGTATTATTCAATAGATTACCAATACATACTTTTTGCACTGTTAAAAAAAAAAAAAGAGTAACTAACGTGAATTGAGTATCCAGTGAACACTCTTGAAATGTAATATATATAGCCTTATGTATGTATGGGTACTACTGATGTGGATAATTCTGTTGAATATTGATTTATTTAGTATGTGAAAATACTATTACAAAATGTATGATACTGTTGTTCTTTATTAGATCATATCATATGCTTCATAAAGTGATACCGTTTTTTCAGTCTGGGTGAACTTGGTTTCTCTGTTTTATGTAGCTCATTCAACTGATTCTGAATCATCTTACGCTACCAGACCTGTGTAGATTAGCACAGACTTGCAAACTACTGAACCAACATTGCTGTGATCCTCTGCAGTACATCCACCTCAATCTGCAACCGTACTGGGCGAAACTAAATGACACCTCTCTAGAATTTCTGCAGGCTCGCTGCACTCTTGTGCAGTGGCTTAATTTATCTTGGACCGGCAATAGGGGATTCATCTCTGTTGCGGGATTTAGCAGGTTAGTGCCAAACCTCGTTGAGGTTATTTCACCAGCAGACTGTACTTGCTATATAGTAGTTAACATAATAGAAGTTTGAAATTATATACCAGGTACTTTATAGAAATCAAGAGAAATACATTTGTGTATCCTGTTCAGAATGCTTCTGGTTACAAAAGTGGATGAGTTCATTTCACCATCCTCTTACATCTCAGCTTCATAAGATGGAGGGGAAATTATGTCCTTTACCTCAAATTTTTCAAAATCCCAAGTAACTTTCAACAGAGGTCCTTTTTTTTTCTTTCTCATATTTTCAGCACAGATGATTAACACATTTTAAGAACTATTTCCAAATCAAAATCTACCTCTCTAATGTGATTTGTCAGAAATGGAAAACAATTTATTATAGAACATTTTTAATTAAATCTTAATTACATGTGCAATACATCACCCAAATTTAGAAGCTCATTTAAACTAATTATGTTGAAAATGCAATTGCATGTTAAATAGGCGACCACACTTGCAGACCTGCCCAGGTGTTTCTGCTCCTTTCTATTTAAGCATTTAGTTTCCTTACTATTAAATGTCACCTGTTAAACATTTGAAAGCCTGCACGCGTGCATATTCATTTAGCAACGCCATAGTCATTTTTTCTTGTGATACAAACAGGTGTTTTTCTCTTAACCTTGATGATGGTTATTCTCATTGTAAGTTACAGTATAATCCATTTCATTAAGTTAAATAATGAAGAAATAGACACTTTGGGGAAATTACCTGTTATTTTTGATTAACGAATAATCGCCTATCATGTTTTTAGAAGTTAGAATGAACTACAGCTTTCCCTACACACATCCCCAGTGGATGCATTCCTACACAGTGGCTTATGAATTAGAAATTTGTATTTTGAGCTTTGTTTCCCCTTGACTTAGAGTATAAAATTAAAGATGCAGTTCCAGAAATAAATATTTGATACCCTTAGATTCAGATGAAATCATGTTTGAAATAGCACCAATGTGTTCAAAATGCTAATATTAATAGTTTGTGCATCAAAATAAAAAAACACAAGCAATAATAGCTTACAGCACATGTTGAAACCATGGACGCACTGGGTTTCTTTCTTTTCTGCCGGAAACAGAACTAGAGGAAGGGGTTCTTAGATAAAGTGTTCTGGGATTTGAGGGTCAGAATCTAAAGATTCTGTAACATGCTATGTATACAAAATTCTTTTTATTATGTAAATTTGCTTAAGGGGGGATATATATATATATATATATATATAAAATAGTAGGTATTATATATATGTAAGAAAATGAGTTTCTTTTTGGCAGTGTAATTTTGGTGAATTTTGATAGAATCCACATTTTGAAAATTGCTGAATTTTTGACAGCTCTCCATTGCAACACAGCTTAGTCCTTTCTGATTCCCTTTCTCCAAACACACCCTTCATTGGCAAATTGTCCTCACTGCTAATGGGACCAAGAAGAACTGAAGCTAATGATGACTGTGGGTATTCAGAGAGTGCACTATGGATCATAAACCAAGACTAACCGAGAGCAGGTAGAACCATTGGTATCAGTAAGCATTATTTTACATTCTAAGGGCTTTGGAGTATTTCAGTTCCCCTCATAGCTCTTTCTTCAATGTTTCCCACTATTTGGGACTTATTATTTGTTTGTTTTCACTGTTGGTGTGTAGTGTGTAAAGCATTATGGTGAGTATTGTGGACCACGTGAAGAGGTAGATGATATAGTTCCTACAACAAAAACGATACAGATATAAAGATAAACATTTAAACATGTCATTCCTATATTTTTATAAATAAAATAGCAGGGAGGCAGCTAATGAGTAAAGACATTAAAGAAAACATTGGTAATGAATGACCAAGTCCAACTTCCTAGGCAAAATGTGGCATATACCCATAGTATAATGAGTAAAATATAAAGATAATATTAAATCAGTTTTTAGAAACTCTCTTTTTGTAGCTTCTTCTGGCGCATGAGCAGAAACATAAGTTGTTAGAAGAAAACTTCACAATGCTATTTTAAGAATTTTAGACTTGCAATGGATAAGGTTAAAGCTCCAATCTACTTTCTCAACAGCAATTTCTCTTCCATTTTCAATTCGCCCCTTTAGTTGCTGTGGAGCTGTTTGAATAATCACAAAAGTACATACATAAATTTAAGTTTTCTGTATTTCACAGGAGTATTTCAGCCTATAAAACCATGTATCTTGATAGCATTCCTTTGAGCATAGTCATTGTTCCCATTAAGAAAAGAAAAAGTTGAAATAACAGAGAGAGAGTCTTTTTGGGGATGGGAGATACTGGAGCTTTGCCTACTGATTACTGTTGGCCCCCTTGACTTGACTGCTGAATTGATAGTCATTATGGCTTGTAGGCAGCATTCCCAGAATAAACAATAAATATTCATGGCTTGATTATTAATGAATAATCTATGAGTAAGTGTGGTCTATTTATGCTCATTACTGTGAAGAAGGCTTATTTATAATACTTTAAAGGGAAAAAAAGTACATTTTTGAACTAGAAACTGATGATGATGAGTTGCCTTTTGAGCAAGTCTTTGGGAAAAGTTTGATATAGGTAATTTTTGTTGCCTAAAAACCTTATCCTCACAAAACTGAAACTGTTTCACTGTACTTTAAAGAAGTTAGGAATTTATTTTATTCAAAATAGCAGGGGAAGTGGAATCCTGAGAACTTAAAACTTTTAATCAGTTATTAAAATCCTATTCTATCTACAGATTTGTGATTGGTAACTTCAAGTCCTGCTCATGTATATCATTATTCATTAAGATCACATCTATTATAACCACACTTTCCTCTTAGAATACACTCCCTAAAGTCTTGGATATTCCTTTGCCACCCTGTTTGTGCTCTGAGGCTTAATTATACCATTTTGATATTCAAAAAGCCTTAGATTCCATTTTTTCTGCTATAGTCTTTCTTCAGATAGTTGCTCAAACTAATCAGCTTGAGCTCCACCTCAGTTATGTAGAGATTTCTACCCCTAACCCATCTACTTGTTCTCTTCAGAAAACACTGTTGGATGCTTTTTAGGTTTAAGGACTTGATGTTTTGACACAAAACTGCAGTTTTATGCAATAGAGAGCTTTTTGCATATTCATATATTTGTTTTAGAGAAGGCAATGGCACCCCACTCCAGTACTCTTGCCTGGAAAATCCCGTGGATGGAGGAGCCTGATAGGCTGCAGTCTATGGGGTTGCTAAGAGTCACACGTGACTGAGTGACTTCACTTTCACTTTTCACTTTCATGCATTGGAGAAGGAAATGGCAATCCACTCCAGTGTTCTCGCCTGGAGAATCTCAGGGACAGAGGAGCCTAGGAGGAGGCCGTCTATGGGGTCGCACAGAGTTGGACACGACTGCAGCGACTTAGCAGCAGCAGCATATTTGTCTATTCAGCTGCCTGCCAATGCTTTTACACTGTTGCATCTTCTAGATGGTCAGCTCCTAGAGATTAAAGACAACTGACGACAGTTCCATGTCCTACCATTGCTGGATGGTGCCGTACACAGTTAAGCAAGAAGTTTTGTTTTTCATAACTTTATTTTGGATCTGATATAGTAAATAATGCTCCAGCTATTTGGAATTAACAATATCTTAAATATACTGTTTTATAAAATTCAGTGAGGGCCAGCTATAAAACATGAGATTAGGATTCAGAGCCATGGATATTTATACCTAATTCTCCTCTTTACCTTGAAACTTCAGGCAGGTTGTAAGGATTGGTGCCTTTTATTTTGTGATGAATAAACTCAGATTAAATCATTCATTCACATAATGTTAATTATTTTAGGGTACAAATTACCATTTAGTAAATTACTTCTTATGTACCTGTATTTCTCTGGACAAATTAATTCACCTTATAAGGATAGGCAATTTATTTATCTCTCCAGAGACTCCTTTTCTCATAGCAGGAGACCTAGTTTGGGATTGTTTATCTGAACTTAGGTTTTCTCATAATACCCTCAATATCAAGAAATACTTGATGAGAATTCATAAGATGGAATGAACAGGCTTCAAGAAATAAACAAGCTATAGTTCTCTTTTCAGGTGACCAGTATTACAATTGAGATGAATAAACAGATGACTAAGATCTGTAATTATGTGTTAAAACTTTATGAGGAACATTAAGGAAGGAAATGAGTTGTATTCAGCTAATAATTGATTCTGCTATGTCTGCCTTCTTGTAGTGGAAATATGAAAAAGCCGGTGGTGTAGATCTCATAAGTTTAGGAAGAGTTAACTATGGGGATATTGACTAAATAACCTACTCAGTAAAAATATAGAATATAGAAAAAGGGAGAGAGTCATAAAGGTAGTATAAGCATGATCATTGTCATTATTGTGCTTCCAAATTCTATCATTCATTACATCAATTTGGGAAGTTTTCTAGTCTATTAACAGCTTTCTAATGATTGGCTTGCTATCTTTCGAAGGGAAAAGTTCATTAATAAGAGAAAAGAGAAAAGGGGTATCAAAGCATTCCAAGTCTACTACTAAAAAGAACTGTAGAACAAAGTGCTTTGCCAAATAATGAAGACCTTCCGTAGATAAGATGCCTAAAGATTTTAATTTTAAGAGTTAATATACTCATTTACTCATTTATATTAACTTAAAATCTTTAGGCATCTTATATCTGCAAATAATTTTAGAAGCATCAAATCAAAATAGGATGCCCTACATTCATTTCTAGATTGCTAGCTTATAAATGATGATGAACTAGCCATAACTACAATGTATGTTCAAAATAATGTAAAAAGGTTCATTTTGTTATATTTCCTAGTTTGACCCTCTTAAAGGAAAAAACTGAGTCCATAGAACCTAGTCTGCTCCAGAGCAGAGGAAATTTAAATTCCTCAAATGCATTTTCATAATTGGAAGAGTTATTCAGCAAATTCATCAAGTGTTTTTATGCACCTGACATCATGCTAAGTACTAAGTATACCAAGGATAGACTCAATATAAACAAATCAGTAAATAAGGGAATTATGGTTAACAGAAAAATGAATTTTGGTTGAGAAATAGAGAAGCTGAGTTCATTCAGTTCAGTATGTAGAAGATACGTTGTTAACTGAGTACCCATTGCTTCCCTTTGAAATAGATCCCCAGTCTGAATATTGAGCACCACAATCGGTGCCGCCACCTCCATCCAGTGCACCATCCCCTCTTCCCTGAATATGGTTATGGTGTCCTGATGATCTCCCAGTTTTCACGCCTGTTCCCCTTCAGTTTATTCTCCACACAGAAACCAGAGTGATCCTGTTAACACACAAGCAAGTGGTGCCACACCTCTGCTCAAAAACCCTCTGATGTCTGAGAAGCCCGTCTCCCTCAAAATAAAAGCCAGAGTCTTTGGAGGGTACACACTCCATGACCTGTCCCTTACCACTCTGATCTGCTCCCATCTGCTCTCACTTTGTGCCTGCTTGCAGTTCCCAACTCGAGGCGTTGTCTGAGGTGTCCTGCCTCTGAGCTGCCATCCTTGCTGCTGCCTGCTTGCCACTTCTCTAGGGAACTCCTTTGCTCATCCTCTTGTTTCCTTTGGGTCTTGACTCACCTTCTTAGTGAGGCTTCCCTGCCTACTCTTCACACTTTCTGTTGTCCTCTGCTTTTTTTTTTCCTTCTTGGCACTCTTCACTCTCTAATATACTATTAATTTTACTCATTTATTTGTTCATGGTCTGCCTCTCCTACTGAAATGTAAGTAAGCTCCATGAGAGCAGGGACTTTGCCCATAAAGTCCCAACTTCTCAGTGTCTAGAGTAACGCAGGGTCATAGTAGGAGCTCAGTTAATATTTGTTGAGTGAATCCCTGAAGGTGCTTGATGTAAACTGTCAATGTAGCCAGTGCAGTAGCAGAGAACAGTAGTGAAACGTGGGAGGAAATCAAGGTGAGGGGATAGCTTGAAGAGTGCCCGAGAATTTGAAGGAAGGAGAGGGTGTGTGAAATGCCCCAGTAAATCAAGTAATACAAGGGCTGGAAAGAAAGGCCCTTTAACTTGGCATTTAAAAGGAAAGGATGAATTTAGGGAAAGCAGAACATAGACTGCAATGGATTAAGAATAACCGGATGTTCTTGGATGTTTGGGTGTAAATAAGCTGTGTGGGCTACTGACTTATTTGCAATATTTAAATGTTTGTAGCAATTAACATTTTTATTGTTTGTGTGTTGGCTAAGATTTCACTTTTAATATTTGTGGCGCACTGTGGCCTTTGCAGACTTCTTTCACATCATTGTAGAATGTTCAAAACCACAAGCAGTGTGGTGAGTGCTGTTTCATGTTTCTAGTCTGCCTTTTACTGCTGAGGGAGTGCTGTGTGTGTGTGCGTGCGCACGCGCGCGTGTGTGCATGCCCTTAGTCATATCCGCCTCTGTGACCATATGACTAGAGGAATCCACCACAGTTCTCTGTCCCTGGAGAATCCCTTGGACTGTGGAGCCTGGTGGGCTGCCGTCTGTGGGGTTGCACAGAGTCGGACACAACTGACATGGCTTAGCAGTAGCAGCAGCAGCAGCAGCAGCTAGGTATTAAATAATAGCAGTCAAGAAACATATCTCACCAGTATGGTTAAACCAACCCAGAAATTTTCTGAGTTGAGAGGAGGCTAGTCTGGTCTGTTTTGAGGTCATTTAGTTAGAGCTGTCTCTATGTGTGCCATGTTCAAAATAAATTATCCAGTACCAGATGGGTACTGTTTAGAAAGAAATATCTTCCAGAAGTTGAGAGTTTTGTTATATTTTATTTGTTGGCTCTATCAGCTCAGGTGTGAATTACAGGTAAGTAGAAGAAAAGAGAAATTAAGAAAGCAGAAATTAAGAAAGAGAAATTAAGAAAGCACCCTCTTGCTTTCTTAATTTCCCACTTAGCAGTAGCTGACTTCCTATGTGATGTGAATCCATTTAATCTTCTCAGGTTGATTTATTGTAGCCTAACCATGCCTGTTTCGGCAGGCAGTAAATGAGAATTTAAGTGAAACAAGTTTTTTTATTTTCCCTGATAGAAATATGTTCTTCTGAAGGTGTCTGCTTAGAGTCGATATAATTCCAAAGTGCTTGCAAAAAATATGTTTTAGTTTTATGAAATTCACACGGAGCATTGTATTTACAGGTTTCTGAAGGTCTGCGGATCTGAATTAGTGCGCCTTGAATTATCCTGCAGCCACTTCCTTAATGAAACTTGCTTGGAGATTATTTCTGAGATGTGCCCAAATCTACAGGACTTGAATCTCTCCTCCTGTGATAAACTACCACCTCAGGCTTTCAGCCACATCGCCAAGTTGTGTGGCCTGAAACGACTTGTTCTCTATCGAACAAAAGTAGAGGTAAGATTTATACTTTTAGTAATATAATGACCAGCAGAATGATCAGTTGCCTGTAATTGCTCATAATAATATGATTTATGATTTTTAAATAAATTAAGTTTATGATACCACCTGACTATCCTAAAACAATTAGAGCTGATTCAGTCATTTTATGATTAGTCTGTTGTATTTTTTTTGTTTCTTTGTTTTTCAATTTAGGAAAATGTTACCCTCTGTGCTCTTAAAATTTTTGTAATGCTGTTCATGTTTCTAGGTAAAGAAGCAAGCAATAAGCTGAGGTGAGCTGAAATGCTGGCAGGGAATTAGTTCGTGAAAGTGGTGGGAGGAAAATGTGTAGGAGGACGTTTGCTTGGAGTGAGAGGAAGCAAAGTGGAATTCATCCAGGAGCTAACTTCAGAGTTAAAATTCCTAATACATAGTTTAGAAGTCTCATTAAAGAACAATGGAGTCATGTAATATTTATTGATCTCCTTGCTTTTTTTCCACTTAGCTCTAGGACATCTTACCAGATCATTATATATATTACCACTTGACTCTTTTCATAACTGTGTAGTTTATGTTTTACCATGATCAACTCAATTGTTCCCCGAATGGTCAACATTTCAGTTTTTCCAGCTGTTTTTCTTTTACAAACCATCTAGCATTAGCATTATTTTGCAGTTTTCTGTGTACTGGCTATTGTTGCTATAGGATAGAGTTCTGTAAGTAGTACTGCTGGTCAGAATACGTGCCTGGACCCTTATAATAAACATCCACTTATTGCTGTATATCTGTTTCCTCTACTCTGGTCATGTTGGCCTTCCTTCTGTCCCTTGAACATTCCAGTCCAGTCCCAGCTCATGGTTTTTGTCCTATGCCAGTCTGAAATATCCTTCCAGCTTGTTATATGGCTGCCCTCTTCTCAACTCAGTGACCTACTTAAATATTTTTTTTCAGAGATGGTTTCTTAGACGTTGATAAAAGGTAGTCTCCTCACCCCCTTCTGGTTGGCTCCTGTCATTTCATATCACCTAGTGTATTTTCTTTCTAACAGTTTTATCACTGGGAAATTATCATGTTGGTTTTCTTATGATCATCTGTCTCCTTATACTAGGACATATGTTTCATGACGGTAGGAGCCTTATCTGTATTTTTCATTGCCATGTTCCTGATATCTAGTATAGTACCTGGTAAAGAGTGGCCATTCAGTAAATATTCAGTAAATATTTAAAAGACAAATTACTTTTCCAAAATGACATACCAGTTGCCTCTCCACTCTAGTGAACCCTTGCCTGCCTTAAATGTTGCCTTGGCCAGGTATTTTGAGAATCATTTACATGTAATGTACTTAGAGGGTGCCAAACACATAATAAACTCTCAATAAATATTATCTGCTAAAACAGTAGTTAGAGTAATAATAATTATTATGGCAATTCTGTATATGTTTTGCTGTGTGGTAGGAAAGGTCTCCTCTCTCTATTCTTTTTTAAACTTAAATCCTTGTGTATTATTACTCTTTCAGGTATATCTTTCAGCAAAGATTTTGTTGGGAGTGCCTTTATTATATTTCATTTTGTTCTTTAATAAGACTTCATATCTGTTCATAAATGTCTTGTTTTACATTCAAGAGCAGGTTATAGTTTTCTTCATTTAGATTTTATATCCTTCTGGTTAAATTTATCCCTTGTCTTTTATAGTCTCAGACACTATTTTATTTCTTTTTAATTGGTTATTTTTAATATAAAGAAAAATTGAGTTTTGCATATTTATCTTGTATCTGCTCCCCTTACTGAATGCTTATAATTGTTCTAATAACTTATATCTTTTGAGTTTTCTAATGATGTAATTGTGTAACCTGAAAATTAATATACTTTTTCTTTCTGTTCCAATGTTTAAAGTATTGCTACGATAAGTAGAACTTCATAAATAATGTAGAATAATACAGTCACAATAGGTATACCAATCTTATTTCTAATATAGAGGGAATTTTTTCTTTTTTAAATATTTATATGACAAATATGTGCCAGGTACTAGTGTAGGCACTGAGACTTCATTAGTGAGCTAAATAGACAACGCCTCATGTAACTTACTAATTTTATCTATTGTTTGATGTTCTTTCTGATAAATATCATATGAGTAAGACTATTTTTATCAAAAATGTGTATTGTATTAAAAATTTTTAAAGCCTCCATTACCACACTGATCTTTTTTCTTCTTTTATTTGTTAATATAATGACTTATGCTGGACAGTCCTTACATTCCTGGGATAATTCCTACATGTTTTAGCTTAATACATAGCTAGACTATTTTCCTAATATTTTTGAGCCAAATTGCCTGGATTTGGATTCTACTTTGGATATCACTTACTAATTATATTACCTTGAGGAAGTTTCTTGATGCCTTGTTTCCTTCTATATAAGTGGATATAATGATAATATACCTTTCAAATGGTTGTTGTGAGAATTAACATGATTTAATATACATGAAGAGTTTACAACAGTACCTGTTTCACAGTAAACTTTCTTTAAGAGTTAAGACTGATTTATCAATACTTTTTACGTCTACTTTCTTAAATGAAATTGAGCTGTGTTTTTCCTTTTCACGCCATTTTATCATGTTTGGAGCTTGGATATCTTGGCAAAAAGTATTTGTGACATTGACATCTTTTGCTTGGGTATTTGTTATCAGTTGCTAAGTTGTGTCTGATTCTTTGCAACCCAAGGGACTGCAACATGCCAGGCTTCCCTGTCTTGCACTGTCTTCTGGAGTTTGCTCAAACACATCCTTTGAGTCGGTGATGCCATCCAATTGTCTCATCCTCTGTTGCCCCTTTCTCCTGCCCTCAATCTTTCTCATTCCAATGAGTCAACTCTTCACATCAGGTGGCCAAAGTATTGGAGCTTCACCTTCAGCATCAGTCCTTCATGAATATTCAGTGTTGATTTCCTTTAGGATTTACTGATTTGATCTCCTTGCTGTACAAGGGACTCTCAAGAGTCTTCTCCAGTACCACAGTTCCAAGCATCAATTCGTCGGCACTCAGCCTTCTTAATGTAACTCTCACATCCATACATGACTACTGAGAAAACCATAGCTTTGACTTTGTTGGCAAAGTGGTGTCTCTGCTTTTTAATACACTTTCTAGGTTTGTTATAGCTTTTCTTCAGGCAGTAAGCATCTTTCAGTTTCATGGCTGCAGTTACCATCTGCAGTGATTTTGGAGTCCAAGAAAATAAGATCTGCCACTGTTCCACTTTTTCCCCATCTATTAGCCATGAAGTAATAGGACTGGAATGCCATGATTTTAGTTTTATGAATGTCAAGTTTTAAGTCGGCTTTTTCACTCTCCTCTTTCACCCTGAAGAGGCTCTTTAGTTTCCCTTTGCTTTCTGCCATTCGAGTGGTGGAATAACTTTAATAAATGAGAATTATCTGTTAGGTAGAATTTATCTATAAAACTATCTGGGTGTATAGCTTTTTTATTGCTAGATCAGAGTAGATATCTTTAGCTTGACATAGTTTTTAAACTAATCCGTGGAAACGTGAATATAGTATTCCTGACTTGGGACAGAGTTTTAGCCAGAGTTCAGCTGGTGACTTGGTGGAAAGAAGACTTTGATGCTAGTTCTTGCCCCACCAGTAACAAGCTTAGTGACTTCTTAGTGATCTCTTTCACATCCTAGACTCTCAAGTTCCAGGGTTCTTTATCTGTAGAATGAGAAGACTTTTGTCCCTGAATGCCTGTTTAAAGATAGTGTTAGTCCATGTCTTCATTAGTCCATGGTGAAGTGACTCATGATTTATGAGGGTGTAAAATTGTCAGCTAACTTTGCTTGAGTAGATTTTGCATTCTGAAATTATGCCACACCTGTGTTTTACTGGTATATTTACTGTTATATATTGCCTTGTGTGCTGTAAAGTTTGATACCCTCTGAGCAAGATAACACCCCATTTAAAAAAATCTTCTGATTAAATTTAACTTTAAGAAGAAATGTAGCTTAGTTCATTATTAAGTAAACCTTCAGAAAGAAAAATAGGGTAAAAACGAAGAAATTATATAACTTGCTAGGCATCTTACATCTGGGTTGATTTGTAAAAATCTTTCCCATGATATGCTTTTGAAATGTTATAAATTCACATCATCTAAGTGTGAGGGAATCATTAAATAGTCTACAATTTTCTTCAATTTACCTCCAGAAGCTGATAGTATATGATTACATATATTTTAAAAAGTTTGATTTTATAGGGATTAAGAAGATTTCATAGCTCAAGACTGGAGACCTTATACATATGTATCCAAGTCTAAATAGCATCAACTGTGCTTCCCCCAGTCACTTAAACATAGATGTGAAATCATTGTATGATTTCATTAAGTAAAATTTGGTTTGTACCATATGTTACTACCTATTAAAGTTTGTTTTTATTAATCCAGCTGCTAAAAGACCATAAAATCATTTTTAAATTTATTCTAGATGATTTTTCTGACATTTAGTACATAAAAAAAATTATAAAATTGATTTTCATTGATCTGCATTGGACTTACAATAAAATAAAAAATAATCTCATTTTAGTGATACAAATGGCAAAATTCAAAATGGAGAAAAACTTACCTAGGCAGTGTTGACTTTTAACAGCTTCCCAGCTCTGTATTCAGTGCTCTCTGCCTATACTTTATTTACATCTGTTATCTTGTTATTCTCATCATAGGGGAGATCTGCATCAGACTCCCCTATAGGCACTAAGTGACTCAGAGGAATAAAGGGAAAAGACAGCACAATCAACTGGTCTCTTTTAAAACACACCGAAGTGACACACTGGTAATCGTATCAATCTGTAAGCACCTCCCTTGTTACCTAGGCAGAGAACATCGTGGGCTTCCCTGGTAGCTCAGGTGGTTAAGAATCTGCCTGCAATTTGGGAGACTTGGGTTTGATCCCTGGGTCAGGAAGATCCCCTGGAGAAGGGAATGCAGCCCACTCCAATTTTCTTGTCTGGTGGGCTACAGTCATGGGGTCACAAAGAGCTGGACATGACTGAGCGAAAAACACTGTGTCAACCCTTTTTCCCTTCCATAAGTGCACTGTTTCAGTCCTGCGCTGGTTGTTGGTGGATGAGAAAACTGAGTGAGAAGACAAGATGTAGGGGATTGGCTTCCCTCTAAATCTTCACGTGATCGTTGGCAGGACATTCAGATGTTTTAAACTGTTCTGAAAAGAAAAAAACAGCAATTGATTTCAGATGCCTCTGATGGCTCTAAGGAAATATATGAGGAGAAAAAGAAGATATGAATTTGAACTTCTTGGGAGAGGTTTTTTTTTTTTTTTCTTTTAAGGAATACAGATTATCCAGTGCTAGCCACTTTTACCTTTTTTTTCCCCTGAACTCTATGTAATTCTAAAATAAGCAAAAATTAGTATTACAAAATATTGATACCATGATAGCATATTATGTTCAGAGAGACCAATTTATGATATAGTAGACTTATATTTTATATATCTATATATAATCTACATTAGTAAGTGAAATACATTTATGCCATTTTTTAGGATTTAAGCAAGTGTGTGTGCATGGTGAATGTAGCTTTAGAGGATATTGGAACCTGGGGCTTTTGTCCCAAAGTTTGAGAAAACTCACTGGGTGTATTTTGTTTGCTGTCCTAGACATTTTGCATATTATTTAATCCTTTAGTCCAGTGAGAGTAAGTGTTATTCTTACGTTCAGTTCAGTCGCTCAGTCCAGCTCTTTGTGACCCCATGGACTGCAGCACGCCAGGCTTCCCTGTCCATCACCAACTCCTAAAGCTTGCTCAAACTCATGTCCATAGAGTCGGTGATGCCATCCAACTATCTCATCCTCTGTTGTCCCCTTCTCCTCCCACCTTCAATCTTTCCCAGCATCATGGTCTTTTCCAATGAGTCAGTTCTTTGCATCAGGTGGCCAAAGTGTTGGAGCTTCAGCTTTAGCATCAGTCTTTCCAATGAATATTCAGGACTGGTTTCCTTTAGGATTGCCTGGTTTGATCTCCTTGCAGTCCAAGGGTCTCTCAAGAGGCTTCTCTAACACCACAGTTCAAAAGCATCGATTCTTTGCTGCTTGGCTTTCTTTACGTTACATATGTTGAAATGCTGCTGCTGCTAAGTCACTTCAGTCGTGTCTGACTCTGTGTGACCCCATAGACAGCAGCCCACCAGGCTCCCCTGTCCCTGCAGTTCTCCAGGCAAGAACACTGGAGTAGGTTGCCATTTCCTTCTCCAATGCATGAAAGTGAAAAGTGAAAGGGAACTCCCTCAGTCGTGTCCGACTTTTCGCTACCCCACGGACTGCAGCCTGCCAGGCTCCTCTGTCCATGGGATTTTCCAGGCAAAAGTACTGGAGTGATGTTGAAATGAAAGCCCCCCAAAAGTTAATGTTTCCCAGTGACACAGAGCAACAAATTAGAATTAAGATTTGATCCCAGATTTGGTGGCCTCAGTGTTACAGTGAAAATTGTAAGATACATAAGAACATAGGATAGTAGTTCTTTTAATAGCTTGGCTACCTCTATATAATGGAGAAGGAAATGGTAGCCCACTCCAGTATTCTTGCCTGGAGAATTTCATGGACAGAGGAACCTGGTAGGCTACAGTCCATGGGATCACAAAGAGTTGAAAATGACTCAGCAAATAAAATAGAGCTTTTTCTTTACCACTTAATCCTTTTCTAATCTTCAATTGGTAAGGAAATAAAACATTGTAACTAAGATATACAACATTTTGATCTGGTGTAAAATACAAACTATGAAGTTATATTCTGTAAATACTTTCCAGTCTAAATTGCTATAGGAAAATGGACTTTGATTTTTATTATGAGCAAACTTATTTTGAAGTCTTAGTTCTGAATTTGTAATACCAGTTATTCAAATCACATTTAGAAACATTTAAGTAATAGTTTGTATAATCAATGCATAATAAACTACCTCAAGCAAATGGTTTATATATACGGGCCAACTCTCAATATTGTATCATAGTGGGGAGCAGCACTGGGACATATAATCCCCCAAATATTTTAGCATGTAAAGTAATGCATAGCTGATGTCTAGGTGGTGTGATCTTAAGTGGTTAGGTATAGCCAAGCATGTTTCTGGCCTGGGTACTGAATTAGAATGAGAACCCAGGAGAATGAAACTTGAGTAGGGGAGAAGGCAGTGGCACCCCACTCCAGTACTCTTGCCTGGAAAATCCCATGGATGGAGGAGCCTGATGGGCTGCAGTCCATGGGGTTGCTAAGAGTCGGATACGACTGAGCGACTTCACTTTCACTTTTCACTTTGATGCATTGGAGAAGGAAATGGCAACCCACTCCAGTGTTCTTGCCTGGGGAATCCCAGGGATGGGGGAGCCTGGTGGGCTGCCGGCTATGGGGTCGCACAGAGTCAAACATGACTGAAGCGACTTAGCAGCAGCAGCAGGGTCAGAATTGCCCTATATGCTGGTAGGTAGAGCCTGGTATGCTGATGTGGCACCTCCCTGAGCCAATGGTGAAACAGTGGGTCCAGAGCACTATACTTCTCTCTACCTGATAGATTTTACCGACAAGGCCTGCTGCAGTGACCACTGAGCCTCATGTATAACCTTGTTAGAAACTGAGGTTGTATCATAATGCATTTTGTGTATACTGTCTGATTGCTGCTTTGGTAGTCAATTAAAATGAAAGCAACCTTAAAACAAGCCCCAAGTGTCATTTTGAAACCCAGCCTTTTATGCCCTGGCCTAGTTCATTAAGATTTTTCTCCTCAGCTCCACTGCTTTGGATTATACCATAGCTAGTACCCTACTGTGAGAAGAAGCAGCAGTAGGATCTTTATCACACTTTAACTATGGTTAAAACTGCTCAGCAGCAAGTTCTGGGTATCTGATTCAGACATTATTTTATAGTGTAAAAACTGGGAAGATATTTGTTTTTTAGTCTGTATCAGAGACCCACATCATAAAACAGTTTTCTTGGTTTTCCCACTTGAAAGATTTATGTGCTTGAGAAAGTCACTTATACTAAGCTGAAAGTTTACCTGTTAAAAAATTTACCCAATCACATAGGCTATTGAGAAGACCAAATTAGATCGTACTTGTAAATAACATCACACTGTAAATTAGATAGACTTGTGTACATGTGAAAACGATAGTATAGATTTTTTCAGTATGATCCTACAAGTTACTCCCAACTTTGTGAAGTATTCTTATAGATCCTCCTAAATAGGAATATCTTTTCCATCATGTGCTATGGGAGAAGGCAATGGCACCCCACTCCAGTACTCTTGCCTGGAAAATCCCATGGATGGAGGAGCCTGGTAGGCTGCAGTCCATGGGATCGCTGAGGGTCAGACACAACTGAAGTGACTTAGCAGCAGCAGCAGCAGCATCATGTGCTATGAGGGACTTAGGTTAAATTACTGCCTTCATGCTTCTGATCTGTTTCTGGTAAAAGGAAAGTACATTCCTAACTTATAAACTCCATAATGAGAGGGATCATGTTTGACTCTTTTTATCTTTACAGCTAGTATGTAGAACATTGTCGGGTATTCACTATAGTGAATATATATAGTAGATACGTGGTAAACCTGTGTTGAATGAATGAGTGATAGCTCTCGCTTGTCAATTTATCTTTTCTTTGTTCGATAAGTTAGTAAGCATCAGATAAGTTTGTCTTTCTACAGAATAAGCACATCAGCTAAGCAGATGGATGGGAGATCTACAACTTGGAAAACTTGTAAAAAAATATTTTGAACTTGTATTTGTCCAGAATTTTTAGCTCTAAAAGATAGTGAAATACATTTCTATTTGTTTTGTTAGTTTATTTCATGAGATCTTTTTCTTTCTTTAGATATGTTTAGGATTGTGATGAAAAATTGCTTCATCAGAGATACAGCAAATGTCTTCGTAAAACATCAAAAAAAAAAGAGAGAGAGAAAATCATTAGATAACCTCTTTTCAGAGTTAGGGATATATATACATTGATTGGATTTCAGTAGATGCAGGGCTGTAACTGTATGCCTGATGAAAAGATAGTGCAAAGGGATGGAAAACAGAAATGACCCATATGCTGAGGTTAAGACCCTGTTTAATGCGTGATCTCAGAATAACTAGTGAAACGAATGGTTAAATGCAGTAATTTTCTTTTTACTGAATTTGGTGGGTCCTTGAAGATTGTATAGGCAAGACTTAAGGCAAAAGGTGGGGACAAACATGAAGAAGACTTTAATTGTAGTTAGTTTCTTCTACCATTAATGACAAGGAAGTTATTATAGTAGAGTGAGATATGTAATGATTGGAAAGACTTCAAGTTCTTTTAGTCCTTTTTATCTCTATTCACAAGATTCTTATTACTTATGATAAACATTAATTACAGGTCCTTCTTTAGCCATACGTGATGATGTGTTTTTGTGAGAGAGCTATAGAAATTTAACTCATGAAATAGACTCTTAAATACTTGAAAGAGCTTTTATTTTGAAATAATTTTAGACTTATGAAAAGTTGCATACAAAGTAGATTGCTCTCCTTTATGCATATTTTTTCCTGAACCATTTGAAAGTAATAAAGATATAACTCTCCTTTACCCCTAAAGGGGCATATATCTGCAACTATTCTTAAATACTTGTTCCATGGGCTGAATTGTGTCTCCCCAAAATTTATGTGTTGGAGTCCTGACCCCTAGTACCTCATAATGTGAGGTATTTGGAGATAGGGACTTTCAAGAGAAGATTAAGTTAAATGAGGTCATTAGGGCGGGGTCTAATCCAATATGAGTGGTCTCCTTATGAGAAGAGACTAGGACACAGATACACAGAGGGAAGACTATATGAAAGCACCGAAAGTAAATGGCAGGTTTCAAGCCAAGAGGAGAGGCCGGAGAAGAAATTAACCCTGCTAACACCTCGATCTCGGCTAGCCTCCAGAATTGTGAAAAAATTAATCTCTGTTGTTTAAGTTACCCAGTCTACAGTATTTTGTCATGGCAGTTCTAGCAAACTAATACAACTTGTACAGGATGGCATAGGATAGTTTTTTAACATATTGCACAAAAAGTGACTTCAAAAGAAGGCCTTCACATTGTCTAAAGCAATATGGGTTAGTGTTAGGAGTTTCAACCTGTTTACCTTTTCTTTGTTTTGGGGAAAAAAATGTCTGGAGTTGGGGGTGAGTTGGGGTGTGTAGGTTGCTCAGTAAGAATGTCTTTCTGTTGCTTAGCAGCAGACAAGAGAACCAAGAGTGTTTTTTTTTTTTAAGTTGGAGTTATAAATGGAACACCTGCATCCAGTTTTGATTGCCTCACTTCAAGAATGATAGAGCATAAATTGAAAGAATCTGAAGAAGTGAAAAAACTGACTGTAGGTATTGTAGGGGACTAGCATATGACAGTAATCGTAAGTGTGGTACAGCAAGTGTTTACCGGGCTCACTGTGCTGGGACAAGTTTCAAGGGCCCCACTGCCTTCATCTTAATGGACTAGAAGACAAACAAAAGCAATTGATCTTTACTTCTGTTGAATATCAAAACTCACTTCCTATTTTCTTTTTTCTGTGCTGGTTTATATATAAGTAAAATGTGTACCACTCCCATCTGTTGATGAGAGCACCTGAGCTTTCCTACAGAAGATGCATGTCTTTTGAAAACAGTATGATTTGATTTAGTGCCATGAATTTGCTTTCTGACACATAGATAATGATGTTCTTCTGGCTGCATTCTTACTTGATTTAAAGAACATATTTATGTATATTGGTAAGTAGAGCACAGATGGCCTCTATTTTGTTTATTTATTTTTAAAAGCTTTTGGCCAAGTCACGGGACTGTGGGATCTTAGCTGCCTGACCAGGGATTGAACCTAGACCCCCAGCAGTGGACGTGTGCAGAGCCTTAACCACTGGACAGCATGGGAAGCCCCTGACCTTTCTTTAGTAGAGTGAGTGCAGCTAACAAACTCAGGAGGACGAATGGCCTCTCACCAAAACCAGTGCTGCTTACTAACTGAGATCAAGATCGAGAGGAACACTTGAAGTAGGAAGAACCTACTTTGGTCACCTCTGTTGACTAATGCAGACTGTTGTTAGCTGTACCTAAAATGCAGTCCATTTTAGAGAGCTTCATTTAGCTAGGTAACATGTAAACAGTGGAAACAGTGTTAGGCTTTATTTTTTTTTGGCTCCAAAATCACTGTAGATGGTGATTGTAGCCATGAACTGGCTTACTCCTTGGAAGGAAAGTTATGACCAACCTAGATAGCATATTCAAAAGCAGAGACATTACTTTACTAACAAAGGTCTGTCTAGTCAAGGCTATGGTTTTTCCAGTGGTCATGTATGGATGTGCAAGTTGGACTGTGAAGAAAGCTGAGCACCAAAGAATTGATGCTTTTGAACTGTTGTGTTGGAGAAGACTCCTGAGAGTCTCTTGGACTGCAAGGAGATCCAACCAGTCCATCCTAAAGGAGACCAGTCCTGGGTGTTCTTTGGAAGGACTGATGTTGAAGCTGAAACTCCAGCTGAAACTCTACTTTGGCCTGATGCAAAGAGTTGACTCATTGGAAAAGACCCTGATGCTGGGAGGGATTGGGGGCAGGAGGAAAAGGGGACGACAGAGGATGGGATGGCTGGATGGCATCACTGACTCGATGGACAATGAGTTTGGGTAAACTCCAGGAGTTGGTGATGGACAGGGAGGCCTGGTGTGCTGCGATTCATGGGGTTGCAAAGAGTTGAACACGACTGAGCAACTGAACTGAACTGAAAACAAAAGATATTAATAATTATTTGTTTTTAAACAGAATCAAGAATTGATTGTAATAACTTTTCATATATTCTAAAACTAACAAACTTTTAAAAGTCCTTAATATAGGTCTCCAGGAAAGACTATGTCTATACTTCTTTTCTATCTTGGATGAGTTTATAGAAGTGCCAGTGGAAATGAGGCTTTTGGTGGAGGTGAGTGTGTGTGACCTGTGTGATTGGCCATGATTCAGCTACAGTGACAAGCCTGTTGGCTTCTTGGGCGTCAGATTCATTATCATCCACAATCATGACAGTAAGCAATATACCAGGTATAAGCAATCTACCTGGTAAGGACACATTCATTAAAAACAGCTGATTAGCACATTCTTTCATTATTGGCACATCACAGGGGAAACCAGATTACAGTTATGAGACCTGTATAGTGAGTTTAGAATGAGAACCGTGAGCGTTACTTATGTGACTTAAATGCTTCAAGACTTCAGCACAAAACAGATTGATAACTCCCTCTTAGCAGGAAGGAAAGGTATGCTTTTGGAAGCAGATAGTCTTTGGACATGTACATCCTCTTCACCTGAGCATAATTCAGATGAACAGTGTCAACCAAGTGTGCTTCAGACTTGTCTTCTGTGCTCTCTAAACAGTCCAACCCTTAACCCTCAGATCAGAGCATTCTTTCTGTTAATGTAGGCAGTAGGGTTATAGCCCAGTTCAGCTGGTATGCAAAGTGCCACGACTTTTTGACTGCGCATCTCTGCCATCATCCATCATGGGCTGATATGGAAAATGATTGGTTTAGTCATCTGTGACCAAAGATGTGTTCAACTGTATTATTATAGGAGAGATCCACTACCATGGTAGAAATAAACTCTGAAATGAGACCATAGAGCAAGGCATATGTGTGTGATTTGGTCTTAGGTTTTATTGTTTCATACACATTGGTTTTTGGAATTTGGCGCTGGAAAAGGTCAGTTTTCATTCCAACCCCAAAGAAGGGCAGTGCCAAAGAATGTTCAAACTACCACATAATTGCACTCATGCTAGCAAGGTAATGCTCAAAATCCTTCAAGCTAACCTTCAGCAGAATGTGAACCAAGAAATTCCAGATGTACAAGCTGGATTTAAAAAATGCAGAGGAACCAGAGATCAAATTGCCAACATTCATTGGATTATACATGTGCTTCATTGACTGTGTGGATCACAACAAACTGGAAAACTCTTAAAGAGATGGGAATACCAGACCACCTTAACTCTCCTAAGAAACCTGTATGAAGGTCAAGAAGAAACAGACATGGAACGATGGACTGGTTCAAAATTGGAAAGGAGTATGACAAGACTTACATTGTCACTCTGCTTATTTGACTCACCCAAGATAGTTTCTTGGGCAAACTCTGGGAGATGGTGAGGGACAGGGAAGCCTGGTGTCCATGAGGTTGCAAAGAATCAGACTCGACTGAGCGACTGAATAATGACATGATCTTGAACATTCTCTTTTTAGAGCTCAATCAGAAGTCTAACTTTTCTACCACAATGTTGATCTTCAGGTTTAACCTGTTAAAGACAATACTACTTTCAAGTTGTGGTTATGTATCAGGATCTAAACTGTATCATATTGTGTATTTAAACAGTATAAAAGAAACAGTTTATAGTAAAGATTTATATAAACATCTATAAAGTAATTGAATTTAAATATCCTAAATATAGTTAGTTTCAAGTATTTTAAATAGTTCTTAAAATACTTCAACTTTTAGTCTATATTTCCCTTACCTAAATTTATTGATATTAGAATTCTGGGCCCCAAAAATATTAGAGAAAGAGAAATTCATACATGTATGTGTATCTTAAATTTCAATAATTGAGTTATTGTGTTCTTAGGATTTCTTTGGTGGTATTTATGTAAATTTATAAATATTCATTAGTGAATATACTTTTCTAACATCTCATCTCATTACTTGTAGTTACTGCTCTGACAGTGAAAGCACATTTGTGATAAGGTGATGTCACTAGTCTATTTTATTTAATGTATGTTTGTGATATATAGACCTGTTATCTGTTTCATTAATATGCTGTCTAGGAATCATGTTTTAGAGTAGAAAATACTGATTTAAAAAATTCTACCATCCTATATTAAGAGTGTTGTAAGTAATGTTGTATTTGTTATTAAAGATAAGCAACAATTTTTAACTGTAAAAAATTTTAATTGTAAAACTTATTAACTAGTTACAATAACTATAAACCTATATTAATGTAAGATAGTGACCATAATATTGCATATGTGGATTATATAAGGTCTCATTATATTATACAATATGCATGATACATGAATATATATAATTGTTATTCTACTAAGCTATAAATCAGGACTATCTAAAACTTATATGTGAGTATAATAAGCATCAGTTATCATTTTTATTTTTGCTTAGCCCTTTAGAAGTCTGGAAGAAAGGAGATTATGATAGATTACTTTATGGATAGCATCTCTTCAAAAAACTGTCAATGAAAATTTGAATTTCTATCTTCTTTCATCTTTTACATATGCTTTAAAAATATTTATTTATTTATTATTGGCTGTGCTGGGTCTTCATTGCTGTAGAGGCTCTGTCTAGTTTCAGTGAGCAGAGGCTCTTCTTTAGGGTGATATGCAGGCTTCTCACTGCAGTGGTTTCTCTTGTTGCAGATCAGGCTCTAGAGTGCTACTGAGGCTTTGGTAGTTGTGGCATGTGGGCTCAGTATTTGGGACTCCTGGCTTCTAGAGCAGAGGCTTGATAGTTGTGCAAGGGCTTAGTTGCTCCACGGCATGTGGGATCTTCCTGGACCAGGCAGTGTACCAGTGTCTTCACTGGCAGGTGGCTTCTTTCCCATAAGCCACCAGGGAATCCCTCCTTTATTTCTTAATAAATTTCCTTGTAACAAGTAGTGGCAATAATAATTGTCTGTAACCTATAGTTATCCATTGGATTTTATCAAGGCCAGTAGGTAGATTTCAGGTAGAATGCGAAAGGATTCTTTCTTTATGAGTGAAAATCCTACTCATCAGGTGCCAGCATTCATCTAGAGCAGGGGTCCCTAACCTCTGGGATCTAATGCCTGATGATCTGAGGTAGAGCTGATGTAATAATAGAAATGAAGTGCACAATAAATATAGTGCACTTTAACCATCCCCAAACTGGTCCCCCCAACCCTGGTCCGTGGAAAAATTATCTTCCAGGAAACCTGTCACTGGTGCCTAAGAGGCTGGGGACTACTGACCTAGAGTATGTTTTGAAAATTCTGCAGAAGGAATTAACATGAATCCAGTCACTTCTTAGTGACTCCCCTTCCACAGTGATTTAAATAACGTTGACCTTTGTTTAAAAATTGCAAACTCATTTGAAAATGAATCTGCTACTTTGCATTATTAAAGCTTCTAACTATTTAAATTGTATTTTAATTTTATAGAGCTACTCTTATGCTTATATTGAATTTTACAGGACTAACCAGCAGAATTTGTCAATTTGGGGACCTTAAAGGTATCTTAAATCTTTTAAATGAGAGGTTCATAAAATTGGTCAGTTTTTATTTGTGAATACCTTTTTTGCAGTACCCTTAATGTAGCTTTAATCCATCTGTTTGTGTGTTCTAGAAGTGTAGAAGTGCTTCAAGTAGTCATTAAGGTAGAATTGTTTTCTTAAGTTGGAGGTGGGCCTGTTCATTCTGAGGATAATAAATATTTTCGACCTTGCAGGCCATATGGTCTCTGTCGTAACTACTCAGCCCTGCTGCTGTAGAATGAAAAGTTATAAACAATACAGAAAGAAATGGGTGTGCCTTGTTTCAACAAAACTTTATTTACAAAAACAGACGATAGTCCAATGAGCAGTGTTTCATCAGCTCCTGCTCTAAATCATTGAGTCTGTAGTTTTTCTAAAATCAGGTCATTTTATGCCTGGAAGTGAAGAGGCAGTTTCTGCTTTTTGCTTTATCATCAATAGTAGTACTTTCATTCTGAATACTAATAGAATAGAGAAAAGAAAAGATACTAAAGATACCCTAGAAGGAGACTGGTTAACTGGATTTGGAGAGATTGCAGGCTGATCTATAGACTTGTACTCTATACCTGGGAAAGATTGAAAGCAGGAAGAGAAGGGGACAACATAGGATGAGACGGTTGGATGGCATCACTGACTCGATGGACATGAGTTTGAGCACGCTCTGGGCGTTGGTTATGGACAGGGATGCCTGGTGTGCTGCAGTCTGTGGGGTTGCAGAGTTGGACACAACTGAGTGACCAACCTGAACTGGTATCTGGGTATTCCTACAGTCTCTGGCTTATCATGAGCTCTGCTGGAGAAAGTCAGGAAACGGTTAACTTGTGCTGGCTCACCTCAGTGCTCCCAATCAACCCTTTTATTTATCTCTATTTGACTCCTTGTTACATTCCTCACAGCATCTCTTCCAAGGTCATTCTTATCCCCTCATAGCTTGGTATCAGCATTTGATCTCTCATCTCTTATTTAGGAAAGATGTGTGATATCATTCAATATGAATCTCTTATGTTCTATGTTAGTTCCTTTTTTAAGGTAGGAATGAAAAGTTATCATTTTTATGTATAATTAAATGAATTTTTAATTCTCAATTTAATATGCAGACTGTGTAAGTTATTGTAAAATATTTGCCTAAACAAGTATAATTAGCTGTGAACAGTGAAGGAACTCAGCCATACATATACATGTATCCATTCTCCCCCAAACACCCCTCCCATCCAGGCTGCCACATAACATTGAGCAGAGTTCCATTTACTATTCAGTAGGTCCTTGTTGGTAATCCATTTTAAATACAGCACTAACTGCTATTTTTTTTTTTGGTTTTATAACACACTTGAAATAGATTAAACAGAGGTTGTATACTATCATTTTAATTTTTTTAGATGGTATTTAGCTCAAATATTTAGAAAGTTTGCCACATGTTTGAGTAGTAATTTTTTTTGTAGTTTATAAAAGAAAAACTAGTAATCTGGATGTTTTGCATTGTTTGTTTTAAAATTTGTCACAGTGGGCATGTAATCAAGTGAAATTTTGATTGTTTAGAGATGTTTCAGGAACCATGATTATGTAGCAGTCTCGCACACCTTTGGGTTTCTTTAGTGGTGAGACCCTTTTCACTGCCCAGGGTGGATGGGCTGAAATGGCAGGAACATGACTAGAAAGCACACAGTATATACGTTTCAGTGAGCATGTTGCTAGTGACAGGTGCTCGATGGTTGTTGGGATCCTTGTCAACAGAGAGAATCCTTTGACATTAAAGTCACCGGCTCCATCCTGATTTGGGGTGGCTATTGGCAGTTCCATCAGGCTGCAGCTGATCAGTGAATGTCAAAGCTGTGCTGTTCTACAGTCACCAGCTCTCGTGTGTGTGTGTGTGTGTTTTAGGGAGGGATGGTTTGGCTTATCTTGTTATTTCGTCTTCACCAGGCTTTCAAATTGCTTACCTTTGGGAAATGCACTGAGAGGTCATAGGGAATATAGGTGTCTTTAGGACATGCAAAATCATATACAGAGTGATGACTTATGTGGAGACGAGTAATGATTACTTTGACTCCAAGCCAATCAATGGTGTGAACACCTGGGGACTCATTAAATGGGATTTGTGGTGTCTGTAACTGAGGTTTTGAGCTCTATTTCAGGAAAAGCAGTGACAGCCCTTAATGTCTAATTGACCTCTTTGTTTCACTTTCTTTCTTTTTCCTTATTTGCGTCTGATGTGGGTCCCAATGCAGCAAACAGCCCTGCTCAGCATTTTGAACTTCTGTTCAGACCTCCAGCACCTCAGTTTGGGTAGTTGTGTCATGGTAAGTATTGGAAAATTACTTTTTCTTCCCATGGGTGAATTTTATCCCGACTCAACCCACACCCACTCGCAGCTTTTCAGATTTATGGTTAGCAACTGTGCACCCCACTTTCAAACATTTTTCTTAAATCGAAGAGTTTGTCTTTGAAACATGGACATTACTTATCTGTGAGAACAAGGAGAGAAGTATAGTGTGGTATAAAGTGGGTGGTTCTGCCTCAAGTAAGATGCTATCTCAGACAAGCTATTTACCTCTCTGGGCTTCTTTACAAAATAGTAAATCAATCATACCTAAATGCCAGTAGTTTGGTAACTTTTTCACAAGGCTAAGTTTAGTTTTTGAGATCTGAGATTATTTCCTGGAAATGTTGATGATAGTAGATAAATTTATTTTGTTTGCTTTTGCATTTGTTTTACTGCCCTTATTGAGTAAGATAAAATGATGGACACCAGCCTATGTTGATGCTCACATATTTTTGAAGCAGTGGTCACTGGTCTGTGAAATCCAAAAGTCTAGGGACTCTTGGAATAATCTTGAGATTTAAAATTGTAGTTTACATGTCATTAAAAGAGTTCATGCCATGAATTAAATGTTTTTCAACTAAATGGCATGGTTAATAGATAGTACTGACACTTAAGGGACAGCAGAGCCCTTGGTGTGTTTATGTGTGTGTGTTCTGTGTATGTGTATGTGTGCATACACACTCAAAGGAAATGCATCTCCCAGTGTAACTGACTGTAGAGCAATCTATTCCTTTTAATTTTATCTGTCCCCCCCAACCCCAACGCACACATTCAAAGCAGACTTGGGAAACCCTAAATCATTCCAGTTTTGCATCCACTTATTAGGAAGACCTTAATAAGCAGGATGGTTGCAAGATCAAAGTTTCTTAGGCTTTGTTAAACCACATGTATAGACTCCAGCGGGCTTCTTTGGTGGCTCCGACCATAAAGAATCTGCTTGTGGTGCAGGAGACCTGGGTTTGATCCCTGGGTTAGGAAGATGTCCTGGAGAAGGGAAAGGCTACCCACTCCGATAGTCTTGTCTGGAAAATTCAATGAACAGAAGAGCCTATCAGTCTACAGTCCATGGAGCTGCAAAGAGTCAGACATGACTGAGGTGCTGACACTTTCACTTTCATAGGCTTAGGCTCATCTTGGTCTCTGGAGACAGTCTTGGGAGCCTACTCACTCAGTATTAAGTTTGGCTTACTTCTGGTCAACTTTTTACCTTAGTAAGCCATTTCATGGGCTTCTGTTGGGTCCTTCTAGTTTCTCTTGTAGATGAGCTCAGTGACATTCCGTGGCACTTTCTGTGACAACACACCAGCCAGTTACTGTCACTTGGATCTTTGCCTATTGTTAGCCCGCCTTCTTTAGATTGGTAAGGACCCTGTTTTAACTTTGGCTAAAGGTTTCTGCCTGTTAATTACCTCCCCATAAAGTAGAGCAGCATTTTCTAGAAAAACAGGCCTCTGATCACAGGCACTTTAGAGTTGGAATTATGTATGTTTATAGTTGGAATTAGGTGTAGTAGCAGGCAATATTTTCCAAAGTTGACCTATGGAATGTTAGTCCTAAAAGATATTCAATTTAGAAAGTTGTGTATTTATGGGAAAGAGTAGGGCAAATAGGAATTCTGGGTCAAAATTAGGAAACGATGCTCCTGTATCTTCCTCCTGACATTTTCAATAGTATGTCCTACAATAAAGAGAGTTTGCCTTTGCTTAAGCCAATATTTTCTAGCTTTACCTGACACTGAACCTGTTTCTCCATATCACATCTATGAACGTGTCCCACTCGTTCCCAGAGACCCTGGCAGCTGCTACTCCCTCCTTCAACCCCTGCCACTGTAATCACTCTCGCAGCACCTTGTTTTATTATTTTACTTATCACTCTCTGAATTTATTTTGCTCACTTATCTGTCTGTATGTCTTTCCGAGAAATGTGAACACAGTATTTTTTGTTGTTGTTGGTTCACTGTTGTTCCAGATGTCTGGAGTAGTGCTGGCAAATTGTAGATGAAAATATGAATAAAGAAATAAACAAAAGGAAGTAATCATTGACAATGTTTGCGGTTTCATTTCCTTTTGATGTCTGGTGATAATGCCAATACCTGATTATAACAAAAGGAAATAAAACTCTTAAAAAGAATCTGTTTAAAGAAACATCATTAAAACAGTCAAAGTCCATGAACAATGTTTAATTCTTGATTAGTAGAAGCTTATCCCATAATCATAAGTTAAATCACTTGACACCTCTGATAACTGACAACAGCTAATGTATCACGATATAAATTATTTTCCGGTTGCATTTTCAGTCTCCAGGGACCTCCTTCAACCAAAACTAGTATCCTTATTAATACTATCAACATATTCACTTACTATTTTAATGCCTAGCAAAGTACAGACCTTTCCCAGGGAGATCTTACATACCTATCAAAGTGGCAACAGCACTGTCAAAATGGGAGGCATACACTAAATAATCCTCAGATTCTTCAAGAGGGCCTGAGGATTTCAGGCTGCCTTTGGATTTAATTCATTAACATCCTGTCTGGAACTCTTGTAAGTGGCTTTTTAAGGACGTGATCACTCTTGCTGTTTCATGAAACAGCGGCCGCTCTGGGAGATGAGTGAGCAGATCTGTATTAACTGCAATGTGGGCGTGTTTGCGTGGAAGCAAGCAACAGGAGGTGATTAAGGGTGTTTGAGCATGCTCCAGAGAGTGTCTGTTTCTGAGCATTGTGTGGGAAAGACTGAAATTACTTGGTTTTCAGATTGAAGACTATGATGTGACAGCTAGCATGATAGGAGCCAAGTGTAAAAAACTCCGGACTCTGGACCTGTGGAGATGTAAGAACATCACTGAGAGTGGGATAGCCGAACTGGCTTCAGGGTGTCCGCTTCTGGAGGAACTTGACCTCGGCTGGTGCCCTACTCTGCAGAGCAGCACCGGGTGCTTTGCCAGACTGGCACGCCAGCTTCCAAACTTGCAGAAACTCTTTCTAACGGCTAACAGGTCGGTGTGTGATACAGACATCGAAGAGCTGGCGTGTAATTGTACCAGATTACGCCAATTGGACATATTAGGTAAGGTGCAGTCTGTAAGTTTTGTTTTAAAGCCTTGACATAAAAGCTAATCTCAGACATTTTATAAAGAAAAAAAAAATCTTGGATGCAATCAAAATGTTGTCTTGACAATTATAACTGTCCTTAAGTAGGAGAGGGAGGGCAATAACAGAATTTTATCATTGAATTTATCAGAAAGCTCTGAATAATCCTTAGTTCTTGGTCTAGTGAGAAGAATGAGAGTTTGGATGAGCTGTGTTCTCCATTTTTATTGACAGATAAGAAATAATTCGTTTGTATAATGAATTCAAGACACATACATGGCTTCTTGATGTTAAATTCTTGATTAAAGAATACTGTAAGTCTCTATCCCTGATGATTGTGCTTTTAGGAGTAGTTCTACCCTAAGGCAGAGCTATTGAAAATGCTTCCCAGTTCTGGGATTCCTTGTGTCTTTATTGCAATTTACAGCCAGAAACTGTGTGATATTTTGTTACTTCTGATGTTGGCCAGAATTGCTAGAATGCCATGGTTATAATTGTCCACACAGTTATGAACCCAAAACACTTGCCCTGTGTTTCTGGTAATCTGTTAATACTAATAGATTAGTCCTTGAAGTGCTAGTTATATCTTTTCCTGTTTATTCAACATTTAGCCAAAGGGAAACCTGAAGATTTTCAGCACTGGTGTTTCTGGTTTCACTTAAAATCTCTCCACAGTCCAGGCTTATGGTACATTTGTAGGTGTTGCTTATATAGTCACGTGTTACTTATCAGAGTTACTTATAGGCAGAAATTGTTTCTTAAAAACTTAGGAATGGAAAATTAAGCATATGGGGTTAATAGTTACAAAGTAAGTAACAAAGATATATATATGCTAGAATTATATTCAGTATCTTATAATAACTTATAATGGAATATAATCTTCAAAAATTACTGAATTCATTGTACCATATACCTGAAACTAATACAATATTATAAATCAACTCTACTTCAGTAAAAGTAAATACATTTTAGAAAATCAATTAAAAAGTTGATTTAAAAAATTTAGGAAGAACTTCTTGTTTATTATATACACACTTTGGGCTAGATACTTCATCTGTGTTATATTCTCCTTTATCTTCATAGCTCAGAAATCTGGATATCATTTGTCTTTTCATAGTTGAGGGTGCTGGAGCCAGCAGTTAACATGTAGCAGAGCAAGGGTCAAGTACAAGGATTTTGAGCCCAGGATCAGTACTGTCTTTTCAAAACACCACATCTACTTAACTTGCTTATTTCTTTTCCTGCCTATTCACGTTCTCCCTTGAATTAGCCTAGACTTTTTTTTTATAAGATAAATATTTTGAAATGTTCAAAAAGAAGTCAAAGTCACAGGGACGATGAGAAAAAGCAGCCAGAGGCCTTTAAAAATAATCATGCCGTGGTGGATTCATGTTGATGTATGGCAAAACCAATACAATATTGTAAAGTAATTAGCCTCCAATTAAAATAAATAAATTTGTATTAAAAAAATAATAATCATGAATTCCATCAGGCTTCACTTCAGAGGATGGTGCCAGTGTTGTTTAAAATCTATTTTACAGTTCCCCCTCCAAAAAAACCCTCAAATAAACCCAGAAACATACTAGAATGGAAAGTAGCCAGTATCTGAAAGAGATGCCACGAAACTCCAAACACATAAGTAACACTGATCCCAAAACAAAGCACAGGTGTTATGGACCATGGGTTTTGTTGTCAGGTAGCCTAAGTTTGGTCTATGAATGTATGAATTACTTGACAGAGACATAAAAGAAATATAGGTAAGAAGTATCATGACTTCTTTTGAAATATTTGTGACTTGCATGAGGAAGGGAGTATCATTATTTATTTTGCTGAGTATAGTTATATAATTTTCAATGGAAGATGACCATCATGCAAATATATTGGAGCATCTTATTTCAAATATAAAGAGCACAGTAAAATGTCACTAATAATAATTCATAATGTTAACACCAAAGTGACTATATGCTTTATACTGTTCTGAGCATATTTTAACTTATTTAATCATCACTGTAACCTCATGAGGTATTAATAGATATATTAGCCACAGAAGAGAAAACAGGTAGAAATAAGTTAAATGATTTGTCCAGGGCTCCTGACTAGTAAGGAATCTGAACTTGAACCAGAGTCTCTGCTTCTAACCACTCTGCTGTATTTTTATTGTTTTTTCATTTCTTTTCACCATTTAGTGTTAGAATCCTTATTGTTTTCTTTTAAAAGGGATTCTTAGTTAAACCATGCTGATATTCATTATTTTATTTGTCATTTTGTGATTAGCACATATGAATGTTAAGTGGCATAACTTCTTCATACTGAACGTACGTATCTATCAGTACAAAGCTGAATAAGATAGAGTACCTGTCTTCAGAGAGTTGATAACCTAGCAAGAAGAAATAAAACAAGCATATAAATAACTGTAATGCAAGGTAGAAGCAAGTCCATCGTGATGAGGCTCAAAGCAAAGAGAAATATATATATGATGAGAGAAATAAAGAAAGGCTTAATTCAAAAGGCTAATAGGGGACTGCCCTGGTGGTCCAGTGGTTGAGAATCTGTGTGTCAGTGTAGGGGACACTGGTTCAATCCCTGGTCCAGGAAGATCCCACATGCTGTGGGGCAACTGAGCCCATGTGCTACAGCTACTGAAGCCCAGCTGTCTTAGAGCCCACGCTCTGCAAGAAGGGAAGCCCTGCAGGGAGAAACCCACGTGCTACAGCTAGAGACGAGCCCCTGCTTGCCGCAACTAGAGAAAACCCGTGCTGAGCAACGGAGATCCAGCACAGCCCCAAATAAATAAATATGTAAAATAATTTTTTTTAAAAAAAGGCTAATAGGTATTTGAAAGATAGACTTAAAAAATGAGCAGGAAATTGGGGGAGGAGGGCATTTTAGGCAGAAAGAATAGCATGAAGCAAAAGCAGAGGAGTTGAAATCACAGGATATCTTTAGAGAATAGGCAGTCTTATTTGATCTAAAATGTTGGTATAATGGAGGGTAACATGGGGAGTTTTAAACACCCGGATGAGGAATCTGCACAAAATTAAGGAAGAGCTCTTACTGGGCTTCAGTTAGGGGTATGAATGATATATTTAGAGCTATATTTTAGGAATCCTTACCTGGAAATCAGTAGTAGGTGACTTGGAGAAGGAAGAGATCAAAACCAGAGATTGGCTGCAATAATCCATCTAATGCGGGTCTACACCAGGGTAATGGCATTGGGAAATTAGCCACCATCCCTTCATCCTTTTGTTGATTACACACCTATTGAGCATATACTGTGTTTGGCCTTGTTTTCAACACTGGAGATACTCAGTGCCCTGAAAGAGCAAGCTGACTGAAAACAGGACTGTGTCCTAAGTAGACGACAAAACCACAGCACAGAGTGCCCTGGAAGAATACGACAGGGGACACTAGCCCAGTTAAATGTTCAGTCTCTGACTTCCTTCCCTGAAATTCTCTTGGGCTTTAGGAGCTCCGGATTTATCAGGAAAGACTTCCCTAGTGGCTCAGTGGTAAAGAATCCAAGCTGCAATGCAGGAAACACAGGTTTGATCCTTGAGTCCAGAAGATCCTCTGGAGGAGGAAATGGCAACTCACTCCAGTATTCTTGCCTGGGGAAACCGATGGACAGAGGAGTCTGGCGGGCTACAGTCCATGGGGTCACAAAAGATTTGGACACGACTTAGCAACTGAACAACAACAGTTTATCAGGAAACTCAGATTCAAATGACCAAGACTGGCAAATAGACAATGGTCACAACCCTAGGTGGAAAACTTCACAGGCTTTGGTGAAGTTTTCTGATCTTATATAACAAAATCCCCATCAGGATAGCTTACAGTGTAGTGTTAGTCTCTCAGTCGTGTCTGACTCTTTGTGACCCCTTGGACTGTAGCCCACCAGACTCTTCTGTCCATGTAATTCTCCAGGCGTGAATACCGGAGTGGGTAGCCATTCCCTTCTCCAGGGAATCTCCCACATTGCAGGCAGATTCTTTACCGTCTGAGCCACCAACTAAAGCATACAAAAAAGACAATTATCATGAAGATACAGGTGTCCATCTCAGATCCCATGGGTAGAAGCTGCCTGTGGTCAGACCTCAGGAGGGACCGAAAACCATCAAAAGGCGAGGGAGCTTTTTCTCATTTTCCTTCCTTCTCCTGTCTTGCCTGCTGAGGCCCCCATCCCCGATGCCCTCCCTGTGCTTCCGTAGGCTTTGTGTCTGCATCTCCCTCTGGTGTTGCTTTGTTCTTCTCTTGTCATGCTCTCCATCTCTGCTTCTCTGGGTACACATGGCCAAATATCACAATCCTGACCCAATTTTCCATGTCTTTAGTTCAAGAGATTGAGTGGGCACTGGAGACTTTACTGAATCCCAATTCTGAATTCCCAGGAGGATCTGCATTTTTTTGTCACAGGGCTGGTCACAGTCAGGATAGCAGTATAGTCACAGCTTCAAGAGTCTGCGGCAGGGAGGGGAGGAGATAGGATTTCTCAGAGCAAAAGGCATAGACGACTGTTTCAGAAACTTTAATTCCCATCCCACGAATGTATACGCAATACCATTGTGGGGTTTGTTTTTTTTTTTTCCCTCCCTAGAAAATCTGTAGTTACAACACATGACATCTTAGAGCCTAGTCATATTTGGTATGTTTTGAGTACCTGCCATGTATCAGGTGCTTTACTTAATTTATATGATTTATAGTCCATCCGAATACCCCATACTCACTTCAGATTTATTATGAGCTAAATAGTACTCATCAGCCATCATTTGTCTTCCAGTCATGCCATTTTATACTTACTGTAAAACTTATCAAGTTGTATTGTACTTATTTGCTTTCAACTCTGGTCAATGAGTTCTTTAAGGCAGGCACATGTCTTACTAATCTTTGTATCTCCAGTGCCCTGAGACAGAAGTTTCTACAGGGCAGTTGTTCAGTAATTGCACTGCATGGAATTAGAGGTTGAATAATTGTAAGTATTGAGGCCCGATTTGACCCACGGGTTCAGGAAAATGAGATGTGCAAACAGTTTTGAACTGGGACGAACAGAAATAGGAAAGTCTGGAGGAGCTGACTGGAAAGGGTAGGAGGTAGGAATGAAAATCAAATGGGTAGGTCGTTGATGAAATTCAGGTCCTAGATTCACCAGCTTGGCTGGAAAACTATTTTTTACAGGACAGTTTCAATATTAAATCTTTTAAGAAATGTTCTCAATTTTTAAAAGGCTATTTTAAATGTGTTTTAAATAATTAACAAAAGGACCTTTTCATCAGGATATTATATAAAAGTTGTATAATATTTTGTTTTGTATTGTTTTTAAACAGGAACAAGAATGGTAAGTCCGGCCTCCTTAAGAAAACTCCTGGAATCTTGCAAAGATCTCTCCTTACTTGATGTGTCCTTCTGTTCTCAGATTGATAATAGAGCTGTGCTGGAACTAAGTGCGAGCTTTCCGAAAGTGTTCATAAAAAAGAGCTTTACCCAGTGACTTCATATATATCCTGTAATAAAATGAATGTGCTTTTTTAGGGTTTTATTTTGGGGTTGGTTTTGTTTAGTTTTTATAATGGTGGGCATGTCTTAATGTCCCATTAAGACGTTTGTGGATTTTAAAGAAAAATGTGGAATTGTCCCTTAAATCACTGCATCGATGATTTAAACAGATGTTTTCACAAAATAATGTAAGCACTTTCCTTCAAGAATATTTGAGTGGCTCATATTGTTTTTATCTTTGGTTAATCAGTGGTATGATGCTTTAGTCAGTAACTATATGTTTGATAAAAGTAATATGGAAACATTTTAACTTATTTTGAAAGGAGCACTTTGGACAATAAAGTATCATGATATTTATGCAAAAATAAATTTAATTTTTCACACCTCCATGTAAGGATGCCTTATTAATATTAAACCTTATGACCTGGCCAGTATTCTGTTTGGTATGTACAAAATTGTCAGAGTTGTGTGAAGGAAGAATCTTATTTTTCATCTGTTAAGGTTATTTTTTAAGTTGATATACTAAATTATTCAAGTTGAAACTTTTTAGTTTCTCTACTTTTCTGATATATTTATCTATTTTACTGTTGGATAATAACAGTATAAAAAGATGGGCAAAGATAAGAACAAGAGGTCCTAAATGAAATAATTTTACAATTGCTCAGCAGATGCCTTAAAAATTTGCCAGAGGGAAAGGTTTAAGTCATCTGAATTATATGTGGATTTTATTTATTTGTTTTTTTTGTGCCCCAGCACCTTTAATAATCAGAAACCAGCTATAGTGGAGGAAACAAAGAAAAGAAACATTGTTTTGTTAATTGTAAATTGATTTAGTTCTGCTGCTAAGAAAGTAGACAGAAAATATTTTGTGGAATGAAAAAGCAGGGCTGTTCCAAATACCAAACTAATGTTAAATGTTTACTGTAACAAAATTTATTTTCCCACACAGGGCAAAGTGTAAATTTCCAATATCCACACATCCTAAAGTGATCCTGTAGAACTCTGCTGTTCAACACAGCAGCCACTAGCCACATGTGGCTGTTTTATTTAACTTGGATTTAATTAAAAATTCCATTCCTAGGTTGTACTAGCCACATTTCAAGTGTTCAGTAGTTCCCTGAGGCTAGTGGTTATCATATTGGACAGCGCTACTCTATAATTTCTTGTTATAAGATGTAGTCATTTAAGAAGAAGCATATTTGGGTTAAAAATTAGCATAGGTAACATATATCTCTGGGAAATTTTTGAAGATACTCTCAATAGTATGTACAGGAAAGCATTTTTACCCCTACCAAAGTTCTTAAGCTAGTGAATTTATACATGTGGGAAGTAGTAGGCATTCAGTAAATAGTTGTTGAATGAATAAGAATATATTATTGAATTCAGCCATATGTCAAATTTTAAAATTATAAATTACAAGTAGTACTGTGCCTATTCTTTTGTAGAATATAAAGAATGTAGTATGTGACATTTAAAATATTAAAATAGTAATCCAGTCTCCTCCACATAAGAAACCATTGTATGAGAGTTGCTGTCCTTTTGATACGCCCCACATCTTCTGTTTGATGGCAGAAGCAAAGGGCAGTAAGAAAAGGGCTTGCTTAGTCTCCATTACTATCTTCAAGCCCTCGCTTTTCACTCGGGAATATATGTAAGCATCATCTTAAATGTCCTTTTCAGTGGAGGATGGCATTTATAATTTGGCTACCAACTAGGTGAAGTAGTGCTTTTCTCTTAAGCTAACAGCTATCATTGAATTAATACTTCCTGTGAGGCACTGTTTCCTGTGGAATCCATTTATAACTCATTTAGTCTTCATAACAACCCTGTATGATAGATATCATTGGTTACTCCCATTTACAGGTGAGGAAACTAAGACAAAGAAAGATCAAAGAACTTATCTCATGACCATAGCTGCTACTAGCAGAGCCAAGCATACACACCCAAGCCATCTGGCCTTCGATGCTGTACGATCAGTCTGTGCTTTAAAAGTGTCCAGGTGAGGCACCTGGTTCTAGGGCAGAGGTTGGCAAACATTTTCTGTAAAGACCTGGATACTGAATATTTCAGGCAGACCTAATACTGAATACTGTGGGCTAAGAGGCAAAAAATTGAGATTATTTTGTAAGTATATATATAACTCAAGAGAAAATGAATTTCCACAAAATTTTTATTGACAGAATTCGAAACAGAAATAATTGAAGTTTTCTGTATTGCAGTTCTACTAACTGAAAGAAATAGTTTGGAGGAGGGTAACATTTCAGTTAGTTTGGAGTCAGTGTTAATATTTCCTGTCATCAAAATAGAAAAAAATTGATTGTACATATTCATCTGTTAATGTTCATCTGTAGTAAGATTTTACATATTTTGTCTTTGAAAATATCTTTTCATACATAAGGATTGCCAAATACATTAATCCATGAGAATATGATTTTCATGGAGCAGATTTATCACTTGGAAGGCATTAATAGAATTTCATTAGGTTCTTTCTTCCCTTGATATTTTCCTTTCAGGATATTACATTGCAAATATTCACTTCCCGACTCACTTCCTGATTGAAGTTTAGGTGGAAGTTCCTCAATTGCACAATAGAATAGATTTTGACAAGTAGGTATTTTCTTTATACTTACATTCAGAGATCCAGAAAACACTGCCAGACCTGTTGTTGGAACTCAGAAAATACATCTGCTGCAAATTCATGTGAGAATGGAGCTCCTGTCATTTGTCTTACCTTTCCATAGCTCAGGAAGTAATAAAGCAGCTCTGTGTTAACGTTATGATGCACTGTTAGTTGTCATCAATATTACTTTGTTGTATTAAGTTTCACATGGAAGCACTCTTTTGCTGGCTTCACCTCCAGAGCTTCTAATTCAGTTGTTGTTGTTTAGTCACTAAGTTGTGTCTGACTCTCTGTGACCCCATGGACTGTAGCCTGCCAGGCTTCTCTGTCCATGGGATTTCTCAGGCAAGAATACTGGAGTGTGTTGCCATTTCCTTCTCCAGGAATCTTCCTGACCCAGGGATGAAACCCACATCTGCATTGTCTGGCAGATTAACACTGAGCCACCTGGGAAGCCTTCTGATTCGGTAGAATTTGCGTTTCTAGCACTAGTTAGGCATTCCTGCTCCTGCTGCTCTGAGGGCCACCCTTTGAGAAACACTGCTCTACAGTTCTCCTTAGGTCTGAATCTTTCCCTTAATCCCAGTGAATCCACATATAGTGGGAATAACTATTGTCATATTGTTGTGCACTGTTTCAATTTTTGGTTGAATTCATTATAAAACATTATCGAGCCTGCAACAAAAGCTAAATTCCAGAGCCATTCAATATTTTGTAATAGTGGCTGAGGGCATTTCTTCTAGTTCAGAAAAATCTCAATATCAGCTCTGACCTCAAAAACTCACAATAAAACGACCACTGTTTAGCTAACTGTTGTGTGAGAGGACCAATAAGGATATTCAGCTTCTTTATCTGATGAGAAATAGCAGAACTCATGATGGTTAGATGAAGTTCTCCACTGACATTGCTTTTCCAGTAGCACAATAACACAATATTAAATCATATATATTTCATGAAGTACTTGTTGATGAATAATACAGTAAACAAGTATAGGTTTTAAACTGCATTTTCACAAGCTTTGTAAATTTGACCAACTAAACCTTTTGTTTTCTGCTCCACACATATTTTTACCACCAATGATTGTAACACATCTTAGCAGATTCTACTTTAGGTTATACTGAATTCATATTTTCTTAACTTACTAGAAAATATTCTTGTCTATAATTGTTCCATGCAGACCACTCATAGAAACCAACTCTTCAGTCACTTCATCCTTGGAATGATAACTTGGCAGTATCAGTAACATCTGTTGACACATCAAGAGCCAAGGAGAACCACTCAGAATCATTTGCTTTGGTTTTGTATTGACTAATGATGTTGTTCCCAGTGTTCTCAATTCTTTGGGCCAAAAGGCTAATTTATTAGTCTTAAGCAGGTTTACTTTGGACACATTTCTTCAGCTGATGAATCAAAAACAATTTAATTAACTTACCATTGGTAAAAGGCTTTCCTTGCTTGGCTAACAAATGAGCCACTTACAAACTTACTTTACAGCTTTATTTTCATTTTTTAATGTTTGCAAAGACATTCTGATGTGATAAGATACCTTGTTTTAAATTTTCTAATTTTTCTGGCCATTGCATTCCTATGAACTGAGAATATTGTGGTGAGTGCTTAGTATGGTAATTCCCATGTAATAGTCTTTCAGAGTGGCTACAGTGTCACTGCATTTTAAGCACAATGCTTTGCCATCTAATTTGGTAACAAAATAATCCATACTCTTCTGTGCCTTAAATACATGACACTTGAATTTACTTTTCTCTTTTGTTGTTCCAACTTTATGGGTATGCACTGGTAATAAAAACTGTAAAAATATTGTGGAATGACAGTACGTGTGGCATTCAGAATGTTGGTAGTAATAGCTGTATCACTACGATTTGTAATGTGCCAAGCAGCAGTGCAAAATGATGAGAGCATCAGGTCGGTCTCTGTTGCTGCTACTCAGCTCTGCCATTGTAGTCTGGAAGCCACCATTGACAAAAAGTGAATACGTGTAGTAACATTCCAATAAAACTGTATTTCTGGACACTTAAAGTTGAATTTCATATAATTTTCATGTGTCACAAAATATAATTCTTCTTTTGATATGTTTATTATTAGCTTTTTTCTAATGGAAGTGGTAGAAAACATTTTTAAGTTGCAGTCTGAATTTGGCTTGTGGGCCTAATTTTTGACCCCTTTAGGAGGAGATTCTGAAATCAGTTAATGTACCTTTGCCCATTCCTAATTTTATACATCAGAATCAAACCTCTTCTCAGCTTTTATCTTTTTCATTTTACCATTTAGATTTTAGAATTAAGAACAGTATTTTGATAACTTAAGCTAAACTAAGCTAAGTGAAAGTAGCTCAGTTGTCTGATTCTTTGTGACCTCATTGACTATACAATCCATGGAATTCTCCGTGCCAGAATACTGGGGTGGGTAGCCATTCCGTTCTCCAGGGTATCTTCCTGACCCAGGAATCAAACCAGGGTTTCCTTTGTTGCAGGCAGATTCTTTACCAGCTGAGTGACCAGGAAAGCCATTTTGCTGACTTAGAGAAAATAAAACTTCTACCATGACAAGAATTTTGGTTGAGATATTTTTTGTTGAGGTATATTTGACAATTAAGAATGGTATACATTTTAAGGTATACAATTCATTAATTTTATATACATTGTGCAAAAAAATCACCACATTCAAGCTAATTAATATATCCGCCTATTCAGATAGTTAACACTTTTTTTTGGTGGTGACAATAAGATCCACCCTATTAGCGAATTTTAAGTATAGAGTGAAGTATTGGTAACTCTAGTCATATTGTATATTAAGTCTTCAGAACTTACTATGTTTAACTGAAACTTTGTACTTTTTCACCAACATCTCCCCATTTCTCCCTCCTAAGTCCCTGGTAACCACCATTATATTCTCTGTTTCTATGAATTTGACTGTTTTTGATTTCACATAGAAGTGAGATCATGTAGTATTTTTTTCTCTCTGTCTTGTTTCACTTAGCACAGAGTCCTCCAGTTTCATCCATGTTGTAGATAGCAGGATTTCTTTTTTAAGGCTGAATAATATTCTGTCTTACACTTTTTTTTTATTTGCACCACATTTTTTTATTTGTTCCTCTCTTGACAGACATTTAGGTGGTTTCCCTATCTTGGCTTCTGTGAATGTGTGAATAATGCTGAAATGAGTGTGGTAGTACAGATTCTCAGAAATGGGATTGCTGGATGCTGTGGTATTTCTGGTTTTAGTTTTTTGAGGAACCTCCATATTGTTTTCATAAAGGCCATACCAATTTATATTCCTACCAACAATGTACAAGGGTTCCCTTAATAAAAGTGAATATGTAGATTATCCATTAAAGTTTAAGGCCTGATGACTCATTATTGCTAGCATTGTCAACTGACTTAAAATTTTTTATTATTATCTATCTTAGAATTTTGGTAAGACAAATGACCTTCCTGGTGGCCCTTAATAGACAAAGATATCTCCCCGAGTCTGGGAGCATAATTAAAGGATCCTCTCAATTTAAATTGCTTGTATAAAAATACACAATATGTAGCAAAATGTTTAGGCAGTTGAAATTCTTCCCTTCCTTTCAAGTGATTAATTTTGAGCCAATATGTAGCAAAGCAAAGCTGATTTCTTGGCAGAATTATTTTTATTTTTTAGTGTTTCCCTAGGAATTAACTTAGAAACTGAAAACTCATATTTGCAAGTGTAAAAATACTAACCAAGAAAGTCAGTAAAAATTATGTGCCATGTATATTATTAGTGAATTTTCTGGATTTTCATTTTTTACTTTAAGGTATTAAAGGATGCCTATTACTGACAGAGTAATTTTCAAAGCCATTTATCAGTATTGCATCTTAGTTCTCTTCCATTCAGCACATTTAATAATAACATAATTAAATAATAAGTTATTTCAGAATAACTCTTTTTTTTTTAAGTTACTCCAAAAATTATGTCAGTGACCCCTAACAGATAATGTTAATAAGGATTAATGTCAATAAGCAAATGAGGTGATTGGCACCTATAGCTGCAAGTCAAAAGGGAAGAGATAAATTACTTTAATCAGAGATGATTTATTATGTATATTTTATATATTGCTTTATAAATGTGGATAGAGGCCAAGATTTTTCCTTTGGCAGAGCAGAGTGTCTTTAATATTTTTGCTTATAAGTCTAAATTTTTGGCTTAAATTTTTGTGCATATGAATACAATTAATGGTTTATTTGATTTTGAAAGAAAAAAGGCTGTTATGTTCAGATGAAGGAAGATTTTTATCAATGTATTTGGTAAAATAAATTAGTGCAATCTTAGCTGTAAAATTTTTAACGAAAAGTTTTAAAGCAAAACAGTCATATGATCAGATAAGTTATATAGATTACACCAAAGGAAAAAAAATGCTTTGTTACAAATGAGAGTCTGTATAGACAAATGACTGAGATGTTTAAAATTTTATTTGTATAAAAATGCTGTTCAATGCCTAATGATTTTTATTGTTCATATTATTCTGTACTTTAGAATAATAAGATAAGCTTGAGTATCTCATTAGCTCACTTTCAAAACTGATCATTTCAGGACACTGCTGAATATAATGGAAGGTTTGGGTAAATAGGTTTGTGTCACAGTCTCTATGAAATTAGACGAGAATAAGCCTGGAAGATAAGCTATCATCTATGTGCTGAACAGTAGCAATCCATGCTTATGCTATGAAATGCCATCGGCCCGGGGGTATTTTGTAACCTGTAAAATTACATGAGTCTGCGATTAAACTGCAAACTGCAGTTACACTGTTATTTACTTTTCCTTTATATTTTCTCAGTAGTTAACCCCAAATAAGATTTATTCACTTGCAGTTTGTTTAATTTGTTACTAGTTTTGTATTGTTTGGTATTGTTATTAGTTTAATATAGTATTTTCCTACTTTTAGTTATTAAGTATCTTGTACTGTGGTACATGCTTTTTGTAGAACCCAATTAATTCACTACCAGTTAGCTCCTAAGTTGTTCCACAGTTTTTAGTTACACCCAAACTACTTCTAGTGAGCTAGACTGGAATAAATGACAAGATAAAACACATTCATCCATCCATTTAGTCAACAGTATGTATTGACACTGATAGCTCAGTTGGTAAAGAATTCACCTGCAATGCAGGAGACCCTGGTTCAGTTCCTGGGTCAGGAAGATCTGCTGGAGAAGGGATAGGCTACCCATTCCGGTATTCTTGGGCTTCCCTTGTGGCTTCACTGGTAAAGAATTTGCCTGCAATGCAGGAGACCTGGGTTTGATCCCTGGGTTGGGAAGATCCCCTAAAGAAGGGAAAGGCTACCCACTCCAGTATTCTGGCCTAGAGAACTCCATGGATGTATAGTTAGCTCCTAAGTTGTTCCACAGTCTTTAGTCACACCCAAACTACTTCTAGTGAGCTAGACTGGAATAAATGTCATAAGATAAAACACATTCATCCATCCATTTAGTCAACAGTATATATTGACAACAAAACTATTTTGATATGTGTGCTAGGCAAAGATTAGGGGTGGGGCAGGTTTGCAGAATGTGTATAAATAACAACAAAGTAATTTTCAAAAATGGCTATGTGCCAAGAAGAAATTTTATGGTGAATAAGTAGGGGATGCAATGAATTCAACAAAATTAGATTTCTTTACTGCTGAACTTTAGAATCTCTTCTATCTAATGGACATGATAAAGGTGAGAAAGAGTGAAGATTTGTAGTGATTGCCAGTTTTCCAGGGAATACCTGTAAACATCTCTTGGAAACTTTAGTTTCTTGAAGCACAGTTTGGAAAATGCTGCTAAGCAGCATAATATAGTATAGTATCAAAAGTATTCACTACAGTAATTTTTCATTATTTGCTAAAGATTGTGCATTTTAATTTGTTTCTATGAAAAATATTTTTATTTAAGAAGATTAGGAAGTTGACTAATACTTTGATGATATAAATTTTTAAAAAAATTTCTGAGCATGATTGCTTTATATTTTGGCCCATAATTTGTAACTCAATTTTTATTCATATATTAGATTTTTAGAATATGTGTTTACCATTGGTATCCTAAAATTCTGTGAAATATGAATCATGGTCTACCCATTAGAAATGCATAAAGGAACTGCTGCAGCATCTGATTATTTTTAATATTTATTTCAGTACTAATAACATTGAATGGCAATAGAATTTCACTGTCAAGTTAATTTGTATGTTATACTATACCATAAACTATTCTAATAATCAACTGTGTAGTAACAGAAAAAAGTAGAAATTTTAGGTTAACTTTATCAGTGACCATTTTTAAAATATTTATATATTTTTAAAGGTATAGTGACAGCATCTACTTCTGTCATCTGTTTTGCTAAAGTCTTCAAATAAAGGAAGGTAGTAATTTATTATGAGAATCATTTCTTCCCTAATAGATACTTTTACATGAACCCATTACATGTTAATCACCTATATATACATTTATTTATTTCAATCTCACAAATAAATGTGCGTTTAATTTCTCTTATAAACCTTTTTAAAGTAGGAAGTTATATTTCAGCAATGTGTTCTATAGAATATTTATAAATTGATGCTAAGATTACAACAACAAAAGCTAGAAAACTGTTAATACTAACAGACATTCTGGCATACAGTTGTTCTTATTTGAGAGATTTTTTGCTGACAGACACCTCATATAAAGAACTGGGAATGTTGAAGCCCTGCTAACTTGTTTAAAAGTCTTAAAAATAATCGTACCCAATAAAATCTAAAATAGGTATACATTTTTATAATCAGAAATATTTCTAAAGTTGAAAGACCTTTAAATGTGTTTTTAGCATACGTTACTCTTACTATTTGTCAGCAGTATCTGGCCCTGTGTATCTGCCCAGAAAGTAGAAACACTTTTAGACTATTGAACTTCAGTCTTTGAGAATATCTTCTGACTTCCCATCTATGGGCACTTCTTGTCAAAATCAAGGGTCCCGGGTCTTACACTGAGTGCACCGGTTTTATCAGTCTCGAGTCCGTGGAGTGGCGCTCCTGGTTGCTCTCTCCTCACTGCCTTCTGTTCTTCTCAACCTCTGTACCAAGTCACTGGTGGTGGCGGTGGTGGCGGTGGTGTTCAGTCACTAAGTCGTGTCTGACTCTCTGTGACCCTGTGGACTGTAGCCATGCTCCTCTTTCTATGAAATTCCCCAGGCAAGAATACTGGAGTGGGTTGCCATTGCCTTCTCCAGGGTGTCTTCCTGACCCTGGGATTCAGCCCACATCTCCTGCGGTGGCAGGCAGATTCTTTACCACTGAGGCCAGCAGGGAAGACTGTAAAACACCACTAGCTTCCATTGTAATTCTGTAGCTTCAGATCCTTCCCCCATAAATCAAATTAGAATATCTATTTTATTAATGCTTTGAACATTAAACTATGAAATGTTAAAGAAGTTGAATTTATAACCCTATTGGTACACTGATAAGTGTTTAGACACCAACTTTCTGGTGGAGGGGGTTAAAGCCCTGATTTGTAGTGTTTTCCAGTTTTTGTCTTCTAAATTCTCCCACTGTGACTGATTTCAGGCTATCAATGTGAAGCCCTTCAAGGCTGAGGTGGGATGCGATGCAGACACTGAACTGGCTCCAATTCACACCACCACTGGATGATACTATTAAACACTGATAGGCAAAATACACCTATTGCTAGTTTTCTCCCAGAGGTGATATTAATATTATCTGTAATCAAGCGGTCCTTCAAACTCTATGAAAATTTTCCTTGCCATTGAATACACTGAAAGAATAAAATTTTAAAATATTTTGTCTAAGCTGATATTCAGTAATCAGTAGGAGAATTAATATAAGAAGAAAAACTGAAAAAAACTCAAGGAGAAGCAAGTTGTTTCTGCTAATGTGAAACCAACACTGGTCATGGGATTACAATTTTAAAAAACATTTCCCTATATTTCCATGGACTCTGAAAGTTATGTCCCCAGATAAATTGTGACATTTCCTCTCTGCATGTTGGTGCAATTTTATATTACAAAATTGTCATGTAGATTCATTACACCTATTTTCTAGACACAAATGACCATAACTGAAATATGTACCTATCCATATACTGACAGCTAAACTACATAAGATCATTCTATCACATATATATCCAGGCACGTAGATAAGATATTTATCTATTTTTTATAATAAAGATTTTAGGCTTGAGAACCTCAAAACTTCTGATATTTTTCTGCTTCAGGTACCAGATTTTTGCTCTGGATATGGAAGCATTTGTGTGCTAGCTTTATCAGGTTACAATGAATAACAATCTCAAAATGTCAGTGGCTTTCAATAACATCTAGTTCTCACTCATGTGACAAGTTGGCTTCTCTGGATTGGTTGCTGTGGCTGTCCTTCAAGATGTGGTTCCGGCTCAGGTCTGCCTCACCAGGATCCAGGCTGAAAGAGAAGGGCTCATTTGGGATATACCCTTGCAGTGGCAGGGGCCACTGATGCAGGAGAATTGGCAGCAACAAGAAATGCATACAAAAGTGTTTAAGTGTGTATGTGTGTGTGTGTGCGAAATAGTTTTGGCCATGTCCGACTCTGTGACTCAACGGACTGTAGCCACCAGGCTCCTCTGTCCATGGGATTCTCCAGGCAAGAATACTGAAGTGGGTTGCCATGCCCTTCTCCAGGGGATCTTCTAGACCCAGGGATCAAACCCACATTTTTTATGTCTCCTGCATTGGCAGGTGGGTTCTTTACTACTAGTGCCACCTGGGAAATCCCTTAAGTGTGAATACTACTCATCAAGTCTGTTCATACTGTGTTGGTCAAAGAAAGTCATGTGACCCAGCCCAGTCACTGGGCAAGAAGGCTACTCATCCTATTGGAACCTGGTGAGTCATCACCAGTCATCACCATTGGGAACAGGTAATTCTGAACAGTGATACCACCTGCATGCACGTGGGTGCTCAGTAACTAGGTCATGTTGGACTCTTTGCAACCCCATGGGCCAGACTCCTCTGTCCATGGGATTTTCCAAGCAAGAATACTGGAGTGGGTTGCCATTTCCTCCTCCAAGGGATCTTTACAACCCAGGGATTGAACCCAGGTCTCCTGCATTTCCTGCATTGGCAGGCGGATTCTTTACCACTGAGCCACCAGGGAAGCCTCCGTATACCACAAATATTTGTGGTCACTATGAGTAGCCCAAGTATGTCAAAGTAATATGAAAGAAAATAATATGTTAATGTTTTTAAAGAAGAAATAGATTACTGATTACATTGGTGTAGGTTCAGGATTTCTGGAAGGATCCTCACTCTTTGTATTTTCTATTTCATTTTTTAGAAAATAAAAAGATTCCCAAATATTACCATCACTTAAGCCTGTATGAAATTAAAAATATGATAAAAATCACAGAAATATTCCTAGATAAGTGATGGTGTAGTGGTGGAAACAGCAGGGGCGAAATGGGAGCCATGTATCCAGTCTGGACTGTTTGGCCGTTCATTCAATTTTTCTGAGTCTCAATTTTCTCATTTGTAAGAAAGTTGTTCTATAAGTTTCTTATGGTCATTCTTACTGTATAGCTCTCATTCCAATGTTTTCTTATTGTCATCTAATCAACAAAGCATATCCTTCTACAATTTTTTATTATAGTTTAACTCACTTTTTCTTAGAATTAAGAGAGTTCCAGAAAAACATCTATTTCTGCTTTATTGACTATGCCAAAGCCTTTGACTGTGTGGATCACAATAAACTGTGGAAAATTCTGAAAGGATGGGAATACCAGACCACCTGACCTGCCTCTTGAGAAACCTGTATGCAGGTCAGGAGGCAACAGTTAGAACTGGACATGGAACAACAGACTGGTTCCAAATAGGAAAAGGAGTACGTCAAGGCTGTATATTGTCACTCTGCTTCAGTTCAGTTCAGTCGCTCAGTCGTGTCCAACTCTTTGCGACCCCATGAATCCCAGCACGCCAGGCCTCCCTGTCCATCACCAACTCTCGGAGTTCACTCAGACTCACATCCATCGAGTCAGTGATGCCATCCAGCCATCTCATCCTCTGTCGTCCCCTTCTCCTCCTGCCCCCAATCACTCCCTGCATCAGAGTCTTTTCCAGTGAGTCAACTCTTTGCATGAGGTGCTTTAGCATCATTCCTTCCAAAGAAATCCCAGGGCTGATCTCCTTCAGAATGGACTAGTTGGATCTCCTTGCAGTCCAAGGGACTCTAAAGAGTCTTCTCCAACACCACAGTTCAAAAGCATCAATTCTTTGGCACTCTACCTTCTTCACAGTCCAACTCTCACATCCATATATGACCACTGGAAAAACTATAGCCTTGACTAGAAGGACCTCAGTCGGCAAAGTAATGTCTCTGCTTTTGAATATGCTATCTAGGTTGGTCATAACTTTCCTTCCAAACAGTAAGCGTCTTTTAATTTCATGGCTGCAGTCACCACCTCCAGTGATTTTGGAGCCCCCCAAAATAAAGTCTGACACTGTTTCCACTGTTTCCCCATCTATTTCCCATGAAGTGATGGGACCAGATGCCATGATCTTCATTTTCTGAATGTTGAGCTTTAAGCCAACTTTTTCACTCTCCACTTTTACTTTCTTCAAGAGGCTTTTTAGTTCCTCTTCACATTCTGCCATAAGGCTGGTGTCATCTGCATATCTGAGGTTATTGATATTTCTCCTGGCAATCCTGATTCCAGCTTGTGTTTCTTCCAGTCGAGCGTTTCTTATGATGTACTCTGCATAGAAGTTAAATAAGCAGGATGACAATATACAGCCTTGACGTACTCCTTTTCCTATTTGGAACCAGTCTGTTGTTCCATGTCCAGTTCTAACTGTTGCCTCCTGGCCTGCATACAGATTTCTCAAGAGGCAGGTCAGGTGGTCTGCTATTCCCATCTCTTTCAGAATTTTCCACAGTTTATTGTGATCCACACAGTCAAAGGCTTTGGCATAATCAATAAAGCAGAAACAGATGTTTTTGTGGAACTCTCTTGCTTTTTCAGTGATCCAGCGGATGTTGGCAATTTGATCTCTGGTTCGTCTGCCTTTTCTAAAACCAGCTTGAACATCAGGGAGTTCACGGTTCACGTATTGCTGAAGCATGGCTTGGAGAATTTTGAGCATTACTTTACTAGCATGTGAGATGAGTGCAATTGTGTGGTAGTTTGAGCATTCTTTGGCATTGCCTTTCTTTGGGATTAGAATGAAAACTGACGTTTTCAAGTCCTGTGGCCACTGCTGAGTTTTCCAAATTTGCTGGCATATTGAGTGCAGCGCTTTCACAGAATCATCTTTCAGGATTTGAAATAGCTCAACTGGAATTCCATCACCTCCTTATATGTAGAGTACATCATGAGAAACGCTGGGTTGGATGAAGCACAAAAGCTGGAGTCAAGATTGCCGGGAGAAATAACAACCTCAGATATGCAGCCCTTCTGGCAGAAAGTGAAGAACTAAAAAGCCTCTTGAAGAAAGTGAAAGAGGAGAGTGAAAAACCTGGCTTAAAGCTCAACATTCAGAAAATGAAGATCATGGCATCTGGTCCCATCACTTCATGGCAAATAGATGGGAAACTGTCAGACTTTATTTTGGGGGGCTCCAAAATCACTGCAGATGGAGACTGCAGCCATGAAATTAAAAGACACTTACTCCTTGGAAAGAAAGATATGACCAACCTGCTGCTGCTGCTGCTGCTAAGTCACTTCAGTCGTGTCTGACTCTGTGTGACCCCATAGACGGCAGCCCACTAGGCTCCCCTGTCCCTGGGATTCTCCCGGCAAGAACACTGGAGTGGGTTGCCATTTCCTTCTCCAATGCATGAAAGTGAAAAGTGAAAGTGAAGTCGCTCAGTCATGTCCAACTCCTAGCAACTCCATGGACTGCGGCCTACCAGGCTCCTCTGTCCATGGGTTTTCCAGGCAACAGTACTGGGGTGGGGTGCCATTGCCTTCTCCTAGATAGCATATTAAAAAGTAGAGACATTACTTTGCCAACAAAGGTCCATCTAGTCAAGGCTATGGTTTTTCCAGTGGTCATGTATGGATGTGAGATTTGGACTGTAAAGAAAGCTGAGGACCAAAGAATTGATGCTTTTGAACTGTGGTGTTGGAGAACACGCTCAAGAGTCCCTTGGATTGCAAGGAGAGCCAACCAGTCCATCCTAAAGGAGATCAATCCTGGGTGTTCTTTGGAAGAACTGATGCTGAAGCTGAAACTCCAATACTTTGGCCACCTGATGCAAAGAGTTGACTCATTGGAAAAGATTCTGATGCTGGGAGGGATTGGGAGCAGGAGGAGAAGGAGGATGAGATGGCTGGATGGCATCACTGACTTGATGGACATGAGTTTGGGTAAACTCCAGGAGTTGGTGATGGACAGGGATGCCTGGCGTGCTGTGATTCATAGGGTCGCAGAGTTGGACATGACTGAGCGACTGAACTGAACTGAATGTCTTTGCTATTCTTTAATATTCTTTAATATTAATGTCTTTAATATTCTTTTATTCATCTTGTGCCCAATTAAAAAATAGATTTGAGATGAGCTTTTATCTTAATATTTAAACTACTACTCTTCTGTTACTCTGAGATTTGCTGGTTTAAACATCACTGTATATAAGAATCATCTGGAAACTTGTTTAAAATGTAAATTTCCAGTCCTCAAACCCCTGGAGACTTTGAGACTAGCTAGAATCTAGAAAACAATATATTTAGCAAGCATCCCAGGTGTCCAAACTAGTCGAAGCAGTACAAATCCTATAAATTATTTTGGTAATAATAATTTTTTTAGACCCACATACTGGGATACTATATACTTAGCATAATAATTTAAGATTAGTTAATACCATGCTTCTCAATTTTACATTCATTATTTGGTTTTTGTATTTTGTCTTTGTGAATTTAGTTTTTCTATTAACACATTTAGTGTATGGGACCTCTGTAACTAGTATAATTATGTTCGTATATAAGTTTTAGAGATGTGGAAACCAAAATATCTTAATATTCCTTTGAAGTAAAAGTGCTTTGGTTAGTATTAGCCTTCTCCAAATGCATACAGGGCAGATCCATCTCAGGATAAATAGTGCCACAAAATGAAATATTGAATACTACAAAGTTAGTACTGCTGCTGGATTATTACATCCAGTCCTCTGGTTCTTCCCTTGTTTTCTTTCAGTCTAATCTCGACATCCATATACTTCTTGTAACTTGGACTCATGTCATTTCTCTGCTTAAAATTCTCCAGAATAACCGCCAAAGCCTGTATTCTATCAGATCTTCGCTCCTCAATGCCCCCCTTTGCCTTCAACTTGCTGTTTGATGAAATGCTCTTCCCAATATACCTTCTCCATGCCAGTTCTGACTTTACTTATATTTCTGCTCAAATATTGCCTACAAAATCAGACCCTTATTGATAATCCAAGATAAAATAATATGGGCTCTTCCATCCATCAATCACTAGCCTCTATACCTTGCTATATTGTTTATAAAAGCACTATTATGACTATAACACTTATGACTATTTGACAAACTGTGGATTGATTTATATTTACCCCCTACCATTTTAGCTCAATAAGCACAAAGAGTGCTTTGTTCACAGCCCAGTCTTCAGAGTTTAGAATAATACCTGAAACATAGTGGGTACTCAGTAAATATTTGTTGAAAAAAATTTTGGAGATGATCCACAGCTTAGTCTGTCTCTAGTAAAAGGCACAGCTATTAAGATCCAAGTTTTATAAAATAGGCAATGTTTTAAGAGGCAGTTATATTTTCTCTTAATGTCCCATCTATTTTGAGTCATTTTAATTTATTACCTTCAGATTTATCATCTCTTTTGCAAACTCTCTACTTTCCATCTTTTTCTAGTCTATTGTTTAATTATACGTGATACTTTATTTTGAATGGTGGCAATTTAAAGTTGATTTTTCATTTCAACAAGTTTTAATTACTTAATTGAAATATGAAACTTCAACTATGAATTCAGTGTTGGTGAGAGGCACGAGATTTACATTCCCATAAAACCGTGCACTTACCTTCATATGAAACATATATGCGATAGTACATGAATGGGTAATAGCGTTCAGGATTTCTTTTGAAAACTAGAAAACTTCCTGATTAAAAAAAAGAAGATAATTTATTCCTCAGCATCCTCTGATACATGGCCTCTAAAACCAGCACATATACTGGTAGAGGTTTTTCTACCATAAAAATAAGCTGATTGGAAGAGAAATGAGATTATTCAGACAATAGGTCTAATGCACTTAGAAAACTGAAGGAAAAAAGTAGTTGTTGAAATGTTTACAGCACTTTTAGTAGAATAAGATTAAAATGCATTAAAACAGTCTGCTTATTTGGGCATTTCCCCTGTCCTCACCTGGCTTTCCTGCTTGCCGCTTACTGCCTGGTCTTCTAGATATGCCCTATGTGCTAGTATATTGTCAGGTATTAAGGTCTGGGTCACCTCACCAGGTAGAGAACCAGAACCAGCAGAGATGCTTGCCAAAAGCAAAGAGAACACGGTAGTGTAAGGAAGCAGTCATGAATACCAGCCAGGACCACGTGACCAGTTACAGCAACAAGGACTAAAATTGCCCTATTTCCTCCTTATTTTGCTATGAAAATGTCTCTGTGTCTATTTGTATAGCAAATAGCTTGGTTGTTCCTTATTCAATCTCCTTATCAGGCAGTATAAGATATATGATCTTTATATCATGATATTTAAGTATTGTTAACTTTCCACCATAGTATTTAAGTTAGAGGATATCAAGGAGAGTAAACATCTAAGGACTCTGTATCCTCTTCTGGGGAAAGGGCTAGTGCATTTCTGGCTGTATGAAGACAACCTTGTATACAACAAGGTACAGTTGTACCATGTTAGGCAGAATTATGACCTTCTAATTGTCTTTAATAGGGGCTTCCCAGGTGACTAAGTGATGAAGAATTCACCCACAATGCAGGAGACCTGGGTTCGATCCCTGGGTCAGGAAGATCCTCTGGAGAAGGAAATGGCAACCCACTCCAGTGTTCTTGCCTGGAAAATCCCATGGACAGAGGAGCCTAGTGGGCTACAGTTCATGGGGTCACAAGAGTTGGACACAACTTATGGTTTCAGAAGTTATGTATGGATGCCAAGTTGACCAAGAGTGCATTTGTGATGGTTAATTTTACATGTCAACTTGGCACTATGGAATACCCAGATTTTGGGGTCAAACATTATTCTGGATGTACTCTTCGTGTTTGGGTGAGATTAACATTTAAATCAATGTATTTCAAGTAAAGCATAATGCCTTTCTAATGTAGGTGGGCCTTATACAATCAGCTAAAGGTCTGAATAGAACAAAACGCTTAGCCTCTTCCAAGCGAGAGAGAATTTCTCAAGCATACTGCCTTCAGACTTCATCAGTAGCACTGGCTCTTCCTCTTTCTCTAGTAGACTGCCTTTGGACTTGAACTAAAACACTGGTTCTCATGAGTATCCAGTCTATCAGTCCACCCTACAGATTTTGGACTCACCAGCATCCATAATCCTTGACCCAATTCCTTAAAATACTGTGTAAACATATGCACATGCATGAAGTGCAAGTGAAAGTGTTAGTTGCTCAGTCGTGTCCGACTGCACCACCCCAGGAACTGACGCCCGCCAGGCTGCTCTGTCCGTGGGATTCTCCAGGCAACGCCCACCAGGCTCCTTTGTCTGTGGGATTCTCCAGGCAAGAGTACTGGAGTGGGTTGCCATGCCCTTCTCCAGGGGATCTTTCTGACCCAGGGATCAAACCTGAGTCTCCTGCATTGCAGGTGAATTCTTTACCACTGAGCCATCTGAGAAGCCCATGTACACGCATACATATCTACCTGCACATATACCCTTTCTCCAGAGAACACTGACTAATCCAAAAAAAGCTTATGACCTATATACAACAAAGACATTTTAATAACTACATTCAAAACATTGCATAGTATCAATGACATGTTATATGACCACTCAAAGCTAGTAGAAGTTTCCATTACATATAATTTGTATCATCATGCTCTTGCCTACTTTACAACACCTTTACTTTGTTTTTAATGAACATCATTTTTGTAGGACATTTGGTCTTTTATAAACTTGAGATCCACCATATATGTTTATTTATCACTAAAGACATTTTTTGTAAATTCTATAAATTAATAGAACGCTGATGCACAATGAAATACATTTTAAACTTTATGTATTACCAATAATGGTAACAATTTATTTCCTATAAAATAGTAGAAAATGTTTTTGTTGTGTATAGTGCCAATATCTCTAGGCTGAATACTAGATAGGAAGGGAAATAAAAATCAGATTTAAATATGCTGGTGAGTACAGATGTTAAATCAATTACGGATAAAACTGAGCCACAGAAAAAAATATGAAGTTATGAAATATATTTTCAGAATCATTTCAGAAACTTCTATGAGTTATCAGGGCTGTGTAGAACATGTTACAAAACAACATATAAGACATTAGACTATAGCATCGGTAGGCTTCCTACAAGAAAAAAAGCAATTTTTTGAAGTTCCTTCAAGGACGAAAGATAATGGATGTTTTTATAGTTTGCATCTGGGCTAGCTCTATTAGCATCATTAGTGGTAATGTATTCCAGAAGCCATTTAATGTAATTATGCAGATAATATTTTTTCGTTAAGAATGTTGTGGAATTTCAAATAAGTACATTTTTTAGATGAAATCTTCTAATCTTCTAAGAGTAGTTTCCTAGAAAGGTCTATTACCTCTACAGTAAGAAATAGGGAAACTGTAGGTTAAGAGATAAATAACCTTTGTTTTTGTAACTCACTTAAATATTGATACAACCTATTTGAAGTTGTTAAGTCAGGATAGAAGAGAAAAAGAGCTTTCCAAGCATACTTACTCCAAGTCATAACCAAGAGATGATAAAAATGCAAGTGTTACTGTATTAAACGTACATTGATTATAGTAGACATTATTTAATTTATTTATTTTGCTTGTTCAAGCCAAATTTAACCCTTCTTGAACCACCACCCTGATTTTCTTTGGGAAAATTAGACTCTCAGACTCTTAGAACATATAATTAGAAAGCAGCTGATTCTTTGGTTTTAGAAGTTAGCATGTGAACTCAGGACTGACCAGAGCATTGCAACCCTCCTTACACACACCTGTACACACACACACACACACACACACACACAGATTGTTTAAAAAAGATGGGCAATAAAACTAATTCTGGGCCTCAGGTAGAACTCTTCAAGCTGTGGCTCCTCGTTGTACTGAATACAAACTTACACCATCTTCTGACCAGCAGTTCCGGTCACCAGAATGCATTCAGTTGCCAGGAGATGAAATGAGCCAGACTCAGTCCTGCTGATGCCTTTTGTCCTCTAGGACTGAGTCATTGCAGAAGGGTTATGTTGTCTGACTGAATAAATTCCCTATTTTGTTTTCGGGTTTTGTTTTGCTCTTGAGGGTTTTAAAAGCTGGTTTGATTGAATTTCAGTTTAGTTGCAAACGGAAGCATCTTAACCATCAGATCCTACTATGCTGAAGAATGTTCTTATAGACAACTCTTCCTCCCACCCATTTCCTATAAAGGGCAAGTTCTCTTTGTCTTTTCCATTTGTTCCCTCTATAGAGTGCCATCCCACTTCCTGCCAGATCCCATTGCCAGGCTCCTCTGTCCATGGAATTTTCCAGGCAAGAACACTGGAGTGGGTTGTCATTTCTTACTCCAGAGGATCTTTCCAACCCAGAGATCAAACCTGAGTCTCTTGTGTCTCCTGCATTGCAGGCAGATTCTTTACCACTGTGCCACCTGAGAAGCCTCTCATTTTATTAAAACACTGCTAAATAATTTTCTTACCTTACTCTTCCCAGCTTTGAATTCTCCTCCAATGAAGATTTTTAATTGAGTCAGCTTATACATTATACCTACTGCTTCTGTTGTTCTATTTTTTTTAAAAAAAAATAGGACTTCCCTGGTGGCACAGACGGTAAAGCGTCTGTCTACAATGCGGGAGACCTGGGTTCGATCCCTGGGTTGGGCAGATTCCCTGGAGAAGGAAATGGCAACCCACTCCAATACTCTTGCCTGGAAAATCCCATGGATGGAGGAGCTTGGTGCAGGATACTGTCCATGGGGTCGCAAAGAGTTGGGCACGACTTCACTTTCACTTTCTGTTGTTCTGGAAATTGGTATATATTCATGTATTAGGATTATAAATTCCTTGTGTAAGTATAAATAATACTGATAACAGAGGAGTTCAGGGCTCCCACACATACTTACCAATAAGTACAGTCATATGAGTTGGTTGTGTGAAAAATTTCATCTAGTGTAAAGTTTCAGTTCATATTAGACATCCCTCAGAGGACTGTGAGTTGGGAAGGAATGATGCCCCAAGAATTTTAAAATATTTAATTGTACTGTGATGTTGAACTGGTAAGACTTCCCTTTGTGAACGTTTTCTTATGACTTCAGCTTACTGTCAAATGTGCCTGACAATTTGCCTGACCAGTACAAGCCCATTCTCATATTACTTTCTTTCAGTTGTTTATTACTGCATTGTAACCATCTGAGAATGTCTGGTTTAAGAGAATAATGATGCATTGTTTCTCCCAATTCTGTGGATTGTTTGGGCAGTTCGTCTGATCTTTAGTGAGCAGTCTTACGGCTACCTTCAGCTAGCTGATTGGCTGGGCTTGCATTCAGCCAGGTTGTTGGCTGAGGCACCTCACCTCTCCCCTCAGAGGTTCCAAGAGTGCAAAAATGGAAGTTACAAGGTCTTTTAAAGATTAGCCTGTAAGCCATGTAGAGTCAGGTCTATGGCTGTGTCTTAATAGAAGTGAGGACTAGCTCAGCTTAGGTCGAACAGTGGTAGAAGAATAACTCTATCACTTGATGGGAGGAAGAATGGCAAAATCTCATTGCAGAAAGGGATGCTGTATAGGGCCTCTTGTGTGACCATCTTCGGAAACAATCTACCTCACTCTTGTTTTTATTTATAATGGACGAAGAAACTAGGATACTTTTTATTTCCTAATCCTCTTGACACATACAGCAGAATCCTTCCAGAACCCTGTTGTATTTATAAAAGTACTCCAAATGAAAAGTAGTGATTTTTATTGGAAAGTGTTTCTGAAGGGGCAAGTATTAGAACATACAGTTATTTAAAAGTACACATACCACAAATGGCAACCCACTCCAGTGTTCTTGCCTGGAGAATCCCAGGGACAGGGGAGCCTGGTGGGCTGTCGTCTCTGGGGTCGCACAGAGACGGACACGACTGAAGCGACTTAGCAGCAGCAGCAGCATACCTGCTAGTCTATTTTTTTTTTTTTTGGCTTATATACACAACTAAGCCGATAGTTTGTAATATATATAGGTTTTGCTCTTATTGAAAAAGGCAAAACATACCGTAATCACTAATTCTGCCTCTTACTCTGCTTTGTAGAACTTCAATTTTTGAAAATATAACTGGTTTGGAAGAGCAATACAGGCCTTTGAACCAATATCTTGTATTATGTAAGCCTGAAAAGTGTAGCAGAATTTCTAAGATACTTTTTGCATTTGAAATATTTAATATATTTTCTATAAAATATGGTTTATTCAAAAGTTTTATATCAGTTACATAAGGTTTTAAAACATGAAAAATAAACTTACATGTGTAAAAATATCTAGAAAAATATTTTAAAATTCAAGTGGCAAAACTATATTCAGGATAGCAGTTCCTCTGGTAGGGAAGAGAGGAGAAGGCCATCAAGGAGCCATAACTGAGGGGTGAATAATATATTGTTTTATTTCTTAAATGGGGTAGTAGGTGTGTAGGTATTTGTTATATTTTCCCTAGACCTTTCTATATGAAACACTGCAAAATTATAAAAAGAATGTTATCCTTATAGTTATCATCTGATTGACAGTATTCAGATCTATGCTACCTGAAACTCTTTCAGAAATATTTTTATAATTGGTTTCTAAAATGTTGCCTCACTATACAGATTATTCTGCTAAGGCAGCCCCCGTGCACTGTCATTTCATAATACCCTTTTGTCTTCTTTTCAAATTAATTACGTAATGACAAGCAGAGAGACTCCACTGCATACATACATCTTCCAACTCAGAGCCGACAGCCTGGCCAGTTCACTTCGTTGCACCTGAGAGGTTTATTATATGGTATATTTTATAAAATACTGCACAGGATGGGCCAGGCTTGTAGTAGTATGTCTACACCTGAAAAAAGTGCTTTTGAAAGGACTCCAGAAAACTTTAATTCTCTTGATATATTGGGACTACATCTTATTCAGACAACTATTGCAGAAAATAGTTTCTCATTTTTCTTCCAATATCCTCCAAATATTAATTTCTAACAAACATTTCTGGGTGAAAAGTTCTTTTCTGAATACCACTTAGGAAGCTCCTAAGGAAAATAAATAAATAAATAAATAAAGGTCCTCTTTTCAGCTTAGTTTTAAACAGGAAATAGAGCCAGGAGGGAATTCCCTGGTGGTGCAGTGGTTTGGATTTGGTGCAGTGGCAACCCACTCCAGTGCTCTTGCCTGGAGAATCCCATGGACAGAGGAGCCTGGTAGGCTACAGTCCATGGGGTCGCTAAGAGTTGGACACGACTGAGCAACTTCACTTTCATTTTTCACTTTCATGCACTGGAGAAGGAAATGGCAACCCACTCCAGTATTCATGCCTGGAGAATCTCAGGGACAGAGGAGCCTGTTGGGCTGCTGTCTATGGGGTTGCACAGAGTCGGACACGACTGACGCAACTTAGCAGCAGCAGCAGCAGCAGCAACAGTGGTTTGGATTTGGTGCTTTCACTGCTGTGGCTCTGGGTTCAATCCCTGGTCTGGAAACTAAGACCATCCCAGAAGCTGTGGTGTGGCAAAACAAACAAACAAAAACAAACAAAAAACACTGTAGGTTGACTATCTGTGGCATGTAAAAGAGAAAGAGAAATGAATGATGTGGAAGGCAGTTTGTGCTCTGTTGTTTAAGCCAGGCAGTCTCAGTTCCTTTATACTATAATCAAGAGAATGTTGACATACTTGTATTCCACTGGCCTCTATTCAAATTGCCTGTTTCTCCTAACAAAAAGCCATCCAGTATACCATTCCTATCTTTTGATGGCTAGGAAATCTGAGAAAGGGGTTTCTGTACCTTAATTGGGAAGTAGTATTAAATGTATACAAATATCATGCTCAAATCTAACCCCTCTAGTTATAGATGACTTGACATGTTAAATAAGGAAAGTTTAATGTATGTCCAAGTTTCTTTAAAATAGACTCCTTTCTTTAACTCCCTTGGAAGCAAATAAAGATTTGGATGGAAATACATGGTAGAAGATACATGAAAAAAAAGAAGTGATATGGCTCACACAGGCTTCTGGCAAGTTACAGGAAGCCTGGCTGTGGTCCTTTTGTAAAGGTTTCTCAGTCTGTGGATCCCACCTACTGTGTATGAAAAACGTGTGGCCTCTGATATATGTTACTTTTCTCTTCCTTCCTATTCTCTTCAGCTCAGTTACAGAAGCACCATTTAGGAAAGAGCCTCACATATGTTAGGTGCTTAATGAAAATTTCCTAATTGAAATTAAGTTGATTTTACCAGGGTCTGCCTTAGAGACAGGTTCAATAAATAGGGAAATGTTGCTGAGAAACCTATCCTGATGGCATAATGTGTTTGTGTGTGTGTGTGTGTAAGACAGAGAGACAGAGAGAGAAGAAACTAGTGAAACCAGCACATCTGAAACAGAAGTTTTTTCTGCAACTCCCCTTGCTTCCATTTCTCAGTCCTTGTCCATCTAATTCCCCCCACCTCCCCCCCCCCCCCCCCACCTGTAATCATGGCCTGGCCATTCTCTCTCTCCTTTCCACCAGCTGCTGTCTCTTGCAGACTTCTTCGACCACTTGGAGTCAAGACTCCGGCAGGCCCCCCCAGCTCACCTCCTTGATTTCTGTTCTCCCCAACCTCCCCAGTGCACTGCCCCGCCTCTCTTCCTTCCTGAAGCGTGACTGTCATCGGATCACTCCTCTACAATGGCTCTTAATTGCCTTTCGAATCTAATTAAAACTTCTTCAAGACCCTCTTCTAATTAACTCCATAGGAGGCTCCCCTAGCGGCCATCTCAAGCCGGGTGCCTCCTGTGCTCTGGCCCAGCGACCAAACCAGCTACTTCCTTTTCCTGCTCCCGCTCCTCTCCTTGGGCCAATCTCCTCCTGCCTAGAGGGACCGCTTCTTTCTTTTTATCTGCCAAAGCACTGTGTTTTTTAAACAGCAAGAATGCTAAATTACCTTTCCCTCCCAACTTTGATTACTCCAACTAAGGATCCTAATCGGTGAAACGTGGGTGTGTCCTGTTGGAAATGCGTGTGTTTTCACGTCCAGGCGTTAGCAAAGCCTTGTTGCGGGGAGCAGCGCCCACACATTGGTTCAGGACTCCGCGCGTTTGGTAGAAGGCCTGCGGGCTTGCGGCTAGTGTTTTGGTTTTCCTTGCAAACAGTGACGGTTCATCTAGTGTGCAGTCCTTGGTTCCCACCCGGAGGCTTCCCGGTTCCGTCGTCTCTTCTCTTCCTCGCCCGCAAGGCGCGCTGCCCCTGGGGTTTTCAGCAACTTCCGCAGCCCCTCCGCCCGCTTCCTGGCGCGGCGGGGCCGGGGAAGCCCCGGGGCTTCCCAGGCGTTCAGAAGGAAACCATCCAGGCTACAGACCTTGGAGCGCGGCTGGGGTCCCCCGGGAGCGGACCGCGGGTCGCGCAGGTCATTTCCCGGCGGGAACACCTCCTCGTCTGAGCTGGGCGGCTTCTCCGGGTTCCCGGCTGCAGGATGCTGGGGCCCCCGCTGCTCCCCTCAGCGTGGCGGCTCCGGCCGCCAACCGATCGCCTCTTGCCTCCCCAACTTGAACTCCTGGGGAGACAAAGTGTTTGTAAAACTTGGCCCTGGCCCAGCCCCGGCCGCCCCGCTTTGCCAACAAGAAGAGGGAGGGCAGCTCTGAGCGGCCCCGGGCGAACCTCGCCCCGCCTGCGCTTCAGGCACCGCGCCCAGCCCGCGCCTTCGGGTCTCCAGCCGGGACAGGCGCGCAGACTCCGCTTCGCCAGCGTGCGACCTTCACCTGGGATTCCAGCTCTGGTGAGGCCCGGCGTCACCGGGAACCTCTGACTCTACCCGGCTGCGCGCCCCACGGGGGCCTTCTGGCGCTGGCACAGGGAGGGACTGGCCTGGCCACTCCCTAAGGTGGCGGAAGGGACCTGAGGGTGGTGGCAGGACTCTCTGAGTGGGATGGGACCCCCCCTGAATGGCGGAGTGGGAGATCGGCTTCCAACACAGCCTCTCCGGGCGACTCCGGAATGTCGCAGAGCTCCTGATGGACCCAAACTGTCTTTATTTGCAAGCCCAGTGACTGGATGTGGCCCTCAAGCTTTGGACCTCTCTACAGGTGGGAGGCCTGCATCGATTCAAGATGAGCTGCTAGTGGTTAGTGCTGTTGTTCCTGCTGCTACTTGGTGTGTGTGCCATTGGCTTTAAGTGTACCATCCCACTATTCCCTTCCTGACTAATGCGAGCTGCTATAAATGACACCCAGAGAAGGACGCAATAAATGCGAAGAGGTTGTAAGATGTTAAAGACATTGAGTGTTTTGCAGGCGTCCTGGGCTAGGCCTGCCATCACGGTGTGGCTAAAATCGTTGTGGTTACTAATATGTGGTGCCAGAGGTCCTCATGAGGGTTTTAGCTACCAGTGAGGGTCTGTGGCTAGGTGATCAAGAATCCGCCTGCCAATGCAGGAGACATAGGTTCCATCCCTGGGTGGGGAAGATCCCCTGGAATAGGAAGTGACAATCCACTCCAATATTCTTGCCTGTAAAATTTCATGGACAGAGGAGCCTGGCAGGCTACAGTCCATGGGACCACGGAGAGTCAGACACGATTGAGTGACTGAACACGAAGAGCCTGAATATCCTAAATACAAAAAATGGAGTGCAGCGGCAGCCCAGTTTTAAAGCTAACCAGAATTGGTGATGCCTTTTCTGGATAATGCAACTGAGATGGCCATGAATTTCTCTTTCCCCACACTGGTAGACATAAGGCTGCATCGTTATTTTTAAGTTAGAAACTTTTCTTGTTGGGTGGTCACAGCAGAGGCTCCACTGGAGTTGGCAACAGTAGCCCTTTCCAGTAGGGTTGCACTTTTATACGCATTCATGAACATTGTTTCATTTGAGCCTTACTTAAATCCTGTTGGAAGGAAAGAAGTGGTATTAACCACATTCTGCACAGGAAGAAACTGAGATTCAGAAGTATCCACTGACTCCCCTCAGGCTGCTCACACTGAAGTGCACAGTTGGTGCACAAATGCAGATGTTCTGACTGCAGGCCCAGTTCCAGCTCCATCAGTGCCGCCAGGCCTTGATTTCCTCTTTTGCCTCTTGTCATGTTACTTGGGAGAAGGCAGAGGGGAAAATCACCATATATGATGAACATGGCCTACACAGTGAGAGAGGAACTGTGGGCTCTGAAGGAAGCAAAGTTCAGCTCCAAATGCTAAGCTGGTATCTCGGGTTAGGTGTTGCGGGGAGGAGGAGATGTTTTCCCTATTCCGGGAAGTTCTTTCATGGATGGGTCTCTATTCAAGTTAAATATGGAAACTCTCTTTTGAAACTTAAAACTGAACAAACTTACTAGACAGGAAGAAATCACAAGTGAAACCTGAATTGAAATAACATTCACTGCCCTTTCTCCTGCGGTTAACCATTTCGTCTAGCCTGGCTTTCTGGTCTTGATGGCCCTGAAAAGCTGGGGCTTCTGTGAGACTGAAGACTTGCCCACCCCAGTCCAAACATGCAGGAACCAAGGACTGGGGGACCTGGTCTTTTATCTTTCTTTGGCAATTTTTCTGGTGTTGAATGTATGGTCTTTGCAGATAGTTTTTCAAACTCCTACTTAGGAACTAAGTGGTATACAAACTATCAATACTTTCTAGAACTGCATGTTTAGAAACCTCTGAATAAGTCAGATGCATAGAGTCACGTCACAAGTGTTTGGTTACAAGGAACTCAGGGAAGGAATGTAGACAGAGGAGGCAAAGGAGGACGATAGGGAAGGAGAATTGGATCTTCAACAAAATATTTGAATAGATTTAGGAGGCTGTAAAATTCAAAGTAATTCTGAGCCGGTGCCACTGTGGGGCGCCAAAGTTCTACTCGGCTAAGGCCTGCGGTCGTCTTGGGTGCGAGGACAGACGTCCTGGAGAACAGATGCACGGGGGAAGAAAGGGGGGAGGAAGGAGGGAAGGGAAAGGAGGGGTGGGGCTGGGGTGTCCTTTATTCTCCAGTTAAACTCGCCTGGGAGACTTTGTTACATAACAAGTCTGTGCGTGGAGGAAAAAAGACTTTGTTAGAAGGGAGGAAGGAAGGAGGGTGTGAGTGGGGGGAAGTTAGAAAAGATCTCGGACCACTGAGCTGACCAAGGATCACAGACGCACCCCTTCGCTTCAGGAATTCTTGGGTTTCTACTCAAACAGAGGCCACGACCACTTTTAAAGGGGACGAGCGAGGAGGGGCTATAAACTTGGAGAGGCTCCTCTCTCCACTATCACACCAGCTGCCCCGCCCAACCTTCCCTCCTCCCTCCCCCCCCCCCCCCACGCCCCATTTGGGGGCTGCCGCCTCGAAGAAACCGGTCCCTTTCTCCTCCGGGACGCGGCGGGGTTGCCCAACTCCATCTGCAGCCCCCGAGGACTCCTAGGCGATGATAAAGGGCGGCCACCCCAGCCCGCGAGCGCCCGGGATGCTCAGCCGTCAGCTGTCGGGAGGCGCTGATTTCATTCCCGCGCGGCTTTCTCTGCAGGCGGCTGGGGGCGCCGGGCGGGGGCCGGCGGGGGCCGGCGGGGGCGGGGTGAGGGCAGGAGGCGGGAGGCGGCCGCCGCAACCCGGGTAGACTGAACGCCCCGGCCCCGCCAGGGTTTATTACATCCCCGCCACCGGCAAAGGTTAGGAACGCGCATTTGGAGATGGGATAATCCGAGTTTAAATATTAACAATAAAAGCAGAGCCGGTGGAATATTTACCTAGAAACGGAGCAGATCTCCTTCTGCCAGGGGTGAGGAGCACGGAGGAGGCCCCGCTCTCAGGCCTGGGGCTCCGGCTGGGCTCTTCCCAGTGGCATCACGGGAACCACCCAAGACTCACCTCGGGAGCGTCCTCGGATTGTAGTTAAGCGGGGAGGGCCGCGGACCCCCCTCGCTTGGCCAAGTGGATCGGAGTCTGTGGGGCTCGCTCCGAATCTTCTGCTTTGTCATATTCTTCTTTTTAAGGGCCTCCCTGACCAACAAAAGGTGGCGGAAAGTGCGTTGGATCAATAGCAAAGATTGTTATTTAGATAACGAATTAATCTCCCTGTTATAATACTTTTTATAGTGAACTTTGCACCCCTTCTATAAGAAAAAGGAATTTAAAGGGAAAAAAGTCTCAAACAGGATTAAGGTTTTAATTACAATTCCCTATCGAAATAGTATGTTTGATGAGCTGATCTTATCAATTAATAGTAACATTAAAGCTCAAGAAACAGATTCACGGGAAATATGCTTCAGGACGTCTCTTAAAAGTAATCGCACCTGGGGAACTAACGAAGCAGCGGGCCAGCGAACCGGCGTCCAAGCAGGTTTCCGCCCCGCGTCTGCTCGGACTTTGTCAGTGCGGGGAGCGCATCTGGGTCTCAGGATGGGGTGGGGGCGGCCGCGCGGGTGGGAGGGAAATAACACATAACAGACGCCTCTTCCAAGCCGAGGCCCACATCAAAGTTGGGGCCCCCGCAAGGGCCGCGCAGTTCACTGCGTTCGGGTCAGCGTTATATTCCAGGGGCAAATAAAGTAATTTGAACATGCACCAACAGTTTTCCATAAAATACGAGTTAAAAGAAGTAATAGAACTAATCACTGTCTCCTCAAATCAAGTAGAAAACATTTCAATGCACTAATTAGAGTAATTAGAATAATAAGCCTCTGCCTATATGTGGTAAGACAATGTGTACAAACAACTTTATTTAATGTATACTGGTAATCAGCGATGCGTGCCTGCTTGAATGCTTAGCGCAATAAAACTACCCTCCGTCCGCCCAAACAATCAAATACAAATTAGTTTAATGATTGTGCCTGCTGAATGTCTTAGAAATCCACAGGCAGAGGCGAGTAAATAGAAGCATCCTTGTTTGCGTGCGTCCCCGCCCGGACCGGCCCAGGGGCTGGGTGAGTGGCCGCGGGCGGGCGCGGCGGGAGCGAGCAGGAGGCCCCGCGCGCGGGGCGGAGGCCGGGCCAGGCGCCAGCGCGGACCTGCGCCCGCCGGAGCCCCTGCCTCTGTCCTGGCCGCCTTCCCACCCCTCCTAGGCCGGCTTTCCGCCTTGGGGCCCAGTCGCGCACCTCAGGCCCCAGGAGCCCCAGTGTCCCGCTGGGCTTCCCCTCCTCCGGAGGCGAAAGGCCTTGGTAGAACTCCCTGCGCCCGTCGACAGGGGTTTTAAGAATTGAGTTATTTCCTTCCACCAAGCGACGCTTCCCAGCGGCCTTGGGGGACCAAGGGACCATCCACCTGGGCCTTGGGTACCCAGACCCCAGAGGAGAATCTCGGGCCTCGGGTGGTGCGGCGCGGCCCCTCCCTGCTCGCTGCCCTCAGCTCTAACCTGGGATGATGGGGTGTCCAGAGGGGCTCCCAGATTCCCTTCTCTGGGGAACCGAGTTTCCTCCTGTGTAGATCTGAGAGTGACTTTTGGCCCAGCAGGGAAAGATCAATGTCCGAGGGTTTAGAGATTCGTTTTTCTCCCAGTTTCAGCGCTTGGGAGCTGAGGTCAGTGGCAGCCACAAGTTTGACGGCTGTGGGCTGAACACGCTACACAAGTTCGCTTATCAGCTCTCGGCTCCCCTGCTCCATTCCTTGGCCCTCCCCGTTTCCCCACCCCTTCTCCCACAAAAGCGACAAACAGGAAAAGGCCCAATTACCTACTTCACAGGCAGCTTATCCTTTTTCCCTCCCCAGTTTTCCTGCGGTTGCCTCCTCTGCCCTCTTCTCTTGGGGCTCCTTCTTCACGATTGCCTCTATCAAGCAGAAAACCGTGTCCTGGGCCCAACTTTGCAGAGACAAACGGAAAAGCTGCGCAGGCAGAAAGCTAGGAGATTCACTGCCCCCGGACCCTCGACCCTTAGTCACCTCTCTGCCCCCATGGCATCTATGCCCGGGCCAAGCGCGCCCCCGGAGAGAACTCGCCAACTCAGCGCGACTACAAACAACTTCCCTGGGGGCGGCGGTCGCACCCTGGGCATCTGCCCTCGTTCTCCTGACCATCAGATCTCCTCTGGCCAGATAACCAGATCTACCCGTCGTCTACCCTCCCTCGGCCTCCCAGGATCTGCCTGGACAAAGCCTGGACAAGGAGTGTGCTGGAATGGCCCAGAAGGTCTGGGCTGTTCAACCTCTCCCTAAAGGGTTGGGGCGTCCGAGCCTCTGGAGCCTCAGAGAATCTCCATCTCTGGCGAAAACACTTAGAGGTAGTTCTTCATCCCTCCGCGAAGGCCGGGGCTGGAATCGGGAGAAAGCGAGGCTCCTCTCCCTTCGGTCCCCCAACCGCCCAGCCGGCGGGGGATGAGGGGAGCAACCCGGGACTATCTTTCCAAGCTGGGCTCTCCGAGGTAGGGGGCGCGCAGCCGGGCTGTGGTGTCTCCCGGGCGCCCAGCCGAGACCCGCGCGCAGGACACTAGCCCGCCTGGCTCAGTCGCTGTAACAACTTGGAAGAAATATTGTTAGGAGAGCAAACATACAAACAAACACAAAGTTGTTAATGTTAAATCATTCTCTTCAGAATCCAGTGCTGTGGAACACAAAATTCCTCGGACGGGATGAGATTTCTTAAGAGCAGGATGGAGGACTCCCAACACTCTCCACAAAGATCTGCCCAAACAGTAGAGCCCAGTAATTCACAATGGCTGATTTTACAAGCCCGCAAGAAACTTTTTCTTTTTCCCACTCTGCTGCCAAACTTTGGCCATATTTAGTTGTGCGTGGGTTTTTTCTTTCTTTCTTTTTAAACAACAAACCCAGAGCAAACACTGATGGGAGGAAAAATACATGCTCCAAATCAAAATGGATGCAGATTCAAATTTACTCCATCGCGAGGTTTCCTATCGCCGTCGTTCTGCACACTGAGAGTTAATCGTATACAATTCATAACAATCAAAATCCCCTCCATATCACTCAGATGGGGTCCAAGTGCTCCCCTGTCTTTCTGAAATCAGTGACAAGTGAGTCTTTGTGGGGCATTTATTTTCTTCTTTTCTCTAGATGACAGCTCCCCATTCTGAGAGCAGAGAGCTGTTTGCTGCCAGCTACACACCACCCCAGAGCCCAGGCTCCTCATCCTCGAGGCGTATGGAAGTCCCCCCCACCCCAAATCCCAGACAAAGAGCTATAAAAACTCAGAAAAGACGTGGAAGAAATGAAGTTTAAGATATAGATGCACTTTTACTGATGTATTAAATAACATTTAAGACATTAAAAAAAGTAATACATCTTCATGTTATCAACAACTAGAATTCTGGGAACAATGAGAGAGGCCAGGGTTGTTTTGATGCGACATGATATTGTGTTTAAAACCTCTAATAGCTAAGCCAAGCAGAGTTGTTATTATGGTAAAGGGAAAGTACTACATGATAAAGTTAATTAACTTTTTTCTTTTAAAAAAGGGAGGAAACATATTTCCTAGCTTCCCACCAAACACAAGAACAATGTGAAAATATTTTGATTTTTCTTTATCTCCATAACCAAGCAAAGCCTTAAAGAAAACTAAAAAGCCATTTTCTGGCCCTCTGTACTTACATCTATATAAGGGGCATTGAAATAAGTCTGGCTTAAGTTCTACAAATGTGAGCAAGTTTATTCCATAATTTGCTAGTCAAGTGGCAAGCCCCTGCCACTTGTGTGTTATTTCCTATCCTGAATCAAGTGATGATAGGTACCAGGAGCCTTGGTTCTCTCCTACCACCATCTGTCCCCTGTGAAGAGACTATGCATCATTGAAAAAGTAAACTTCCCTGAACAGGGAAAACATTTGTTTAAAATTTAGCTGTAGGTCCCATTTAGTCATGTTGTCAAGATTTGTCCATAGCACTTCAAGATGCATCTTTTTCTTTTATTTTAAATAAACACTGTCCCTTTTGCCTCACTGAGATATACAAGCAGACCCCAAAAAACACTTATACCTTTGACCTTCCCTTCACCATCCTTCTTCCTTTTTCTGTATAAGCTCCGTTCTTTCCCTCATTCTTTACCTTGTCTAAGAATTTAATAGAATCTAGAACTGAGTTCTATAAACTGATGGAAAAATCAACAAAGACAAATCACAGAGAACAGTGATAAAAAGATCATTTCTCTCACCCTGCAATTCAGCACTAGCCAAGTCGCTGCTTCCACAGTAAGGCAAATGAAAGGCAAATGAATGCAGCATATAGACACACAAGGGCAGGTACCTGTGCGTTCACATACCACCACCCCCCCCCCATTGTTGCTCTTGCATCTCTTTATTAGTTGCTTTTGGAGAAATAAAATGATAGAAAGATGAGTGCCTTTATTAAAGCCATTTCACCAGAAAATTTTGCCAACCAGTGTGGCTCCCTCAGTAGGAGCTGGAAGGGAAGGAGAATATTGCTATTGTTGTTGCATCTGAAATATATAGGAGGGAACTTCATGGGAACCGAGAATATTTAGAAGTGCCAAGCATAATATTATTTATGGCCATTCCCTCCAGCTGACCATCGCATAACTCTCCCACAGGATTGTTTCTTCCCCATCTTACACCATAAATTTTAAAAGGAAACACAGGAACTCTTTCAGGATGGCTGTATTCTGCGTTATTGTCTTTAGGAAAACGAACGGGTTGGTCATGGCTAGTCAGCATTTTAGGGATGACTGCCCCACAGATTTCTCTCAGTGGCAATGATGGAGTTTTTCATCTTAGCATGCCATACACTCCCCAAAAGGGCATCAAAAACTGCCAGAGTAGTTCTAGAGTCGGAATGGCAGGCATGGGTCAAAACCATGGCGTGTCCGTTAACACGTGACAGTTTCCAGTCAGTAGCCCCTGTGGCTAAGAACAAAAAACACCTTCTCAAGGTCCACTCAAATGCCCTGCAGAGGGCACATGCTGCTTGTTTTCTGCCTACAATGGAGGGGGATATTGACCCAGAACTCAAATCTATAGCCAGCTTAAACATTTTACCCATCAGCATGACTGCGGTCACAAAATACTTCTTCTTTCTGTCACTTCTCTTTCAGACTATTGATAAGATCATTTGGCTGAATCTGTTTGGGACCTGGGTATTATTGACTAGGAGTTAGAAAAGATGATCAGATGTAATAAGCCCAGAAACTACCTTTCAAATGGGCATGCATACTGAAACCACTGTTCCAAGGAGGGTTTTAAATACATCAGCAAACTTGTAAACTAATGCAACACTGCTTGTATTTCTCACTAACCTTAAAACTGATTTTGGTTAAGTGTGATGTTCCCTCTAAGACTATCTGAAACAATATTATTCACATCTCAATCTTGAGTCTCTTCCATATGTTCTTTTCTTTTTCTTTTATTTCCTGTTTCAGATCCTGTTTGCTTGGCTGATGAGAAATAGACACTACTATATAAACCATTACAAATCCCATCTTTTTCTGTAAGCCTGAAAGGAAAAACATATAGCACCTACCTCTAATCACCTGGCAAACACACATAGTGCATATTGCCAGGAGCATTCTTTGTTGAAAGATAGTTGTTAATCATGAAAAAGAATAACTCTCTTAACTAACCCTTGCTCTTCTGCGGGTCCCAAATTATGTGAGGACATGTGGGTAAAAGATCAAAGTTCACCTAGTTCCATGGATGCTCTCCAAAAAAGCACAATCAGATAAGGTAAAGCTAACCTAGAAAGAAGATGCAGGGACACTGCAGATATATCAGGGGACAAATATCTCTTTGTCAGACCATGAAATGGAAACAAATTGAAGCTCAAACCCAGTGACCATTTCAATGAAATGCTACAGGCATACTAACTCCAAGGTTTGGGACTGATAGTTTTTGCAAAGAAAAGTGAACCAGAAGAGTAACTGCTCTTAAAAAAAAAAAGCTCCTGAAAGTTATAAACATGAAATCTGGCAGTATATGCATAAAATTTATTCCAAAACTTTATGAAGTATAAAGGAAGGGAAGTGTTTACACACAACTCAACTCAGTCAGTATAAGGTCTAGGGTTTCCCCCCCTTAAAACTTGGCACTATTTTTAAAATAAAATAAAGATATTTCAATAATTAGAACAAACTACGAAGGTATTGTGCATTTCTGTTTTATGTAGATAATAAAATATTACTTTAACATAAATATATAAGGATCTCTGCGTTTTTATTTTCCCCACAAGCACAACCAAATGTACCCAAACAAAGTATTTTTAAAGAGACTGAACAAAAAAAATTACATCCCATATAGATTTTGCTTACCTACTCATTTAAAGCTACAGAAAAACAGTTTCCAGAACCTTTTTGCTTTAAAAGAAATAAATATACATTGAGGCAGGCCACTTAAAAATGATATGAAAATATTTCCCTGGGTAGCATTTAAAAAAAAGAAAATAGACAAAGAAACATTTAAACTATTTCTGCATTTCAAAAGACAGATATTAAACATATATACATAGTGGTAAGGTTCAGTGGTAACTTTCATCTTAGTAAACCTATGAGAGTTAGAGGCTACAGACACATCCCCTGAACTCCAGCTTCTGACCTTACCCACTTGGTAATAAGAATTTGAAAATTCATTTCCTCCCTTTACCATTGGCTCTATGCCCTGCTCTGGATTGCTTCTATAAAGGCCAGTTCCCACACCTCAGGAACAGGCGGCATGATGCACCCCCAAGGAGCTCCATGCCATCTCCTTGAGACCTTCACTGGGGGAAATGAAATACAGGCAAATAAATATGCCCATTTATAAGCCATCATTTATCTTGCAAAAACACTGAAAATGAAACAAGCACAGGTGTTTGAAAAGACAATATAAAGCATAGTTCCTAAAACCTTAACGACTGATTGCAATGCTAATTTGATGCTGAACCATCATTTTCTGGTAGTGAGAATTTAATTTTTTAAAATAAAAATTTGTCTAAGACCTAACCAGGAAAAAAAAGCCCCAAACTTTTAAGATGAATACAAAGTATTTTCCCTTTTAGCGCCCTTTTGTGCTGATTATTATTTAATATTTTAACTGATCACAGTTTAATGGTATTTATTTTCAGTAAAGTTACAAGTTGTTTTTTTCCACTTACACTTCTCGGTAGAGTCTTTTGTTAAGGGAGTCAACCGTTTTCCATCAAGATAAGGTCAAAAAAAAAAAAACGCACTTAAAACTGTTAACAAAGGGAGAGTAGGAAGGATTGAAAATAACATTGTTTTCCTATACTTCATTTGGCTTCTTTAGTAAAAGAGGGGGGAAAGCTGTCCAAGTCAAACTGGTATTTTCTGTAATAAATTACATACGAATAGGGTGTGGGAACTTGTATATGATTTGATAAACAAATGAGCTAGTGAAGACAAAAGTCAGCCTAGAGTGGAGATATTCTCTGTAGGCATGTGGGTATTTTGTGTGCTAAGAATCGTAGTCTATGCATACACCATTAAGTTCCCAGATTATTTTATGTAAAAAAAAAAAAAGCTATTAGAGGAACAAAGTTTAACTGCTGCTGTCAGCACAAATAATTCCTCATAATTAAGTTATTAAAACTGAAGGCAAAGAACTGAGCTGCGGTGTCTGAAGATATATATTTCCCTTGTTCCTTTCAAGGTGCCACTTTCCTTCTGTTGGACAACTCTGAAAATATATTTAACCTCGGCATTTCCTCTGAGCTCTTTCACAATGGGCCCCGCCTGATAAAATGAAGCAATCAGTCACTCACTATCGATTTCGCTTTTTCTCCCCTCCACAACCTCCCCCAGAAACACTGCCTGAAAATGAAGTTTACTTTGTGGCTGGTCACTGAAACCAATGCTTCACTTTCATTTTTGTATTCCAAACAGGATTCTCGCCTTGGATAAAGCGGGTAGAACATGCCCATTTCCTGAAAGCAGAGAATTGTTTATTTTGTATGAAGTCGATCGGGTTTGCTTTGGTAAAAGGAGCAAATAAACGTTATCCTAATGTAAGGAGATGCGATCTGAAGGTGACCAAAGTTCACAAACAGTAAGAATAAGGAGGGGTAACACAAGAGCATCAGAAATGGAGAGTGGCCAAAAGCTGGCTTCAACTCTCTCCCAGGAATCAAACCAAACCCAACCCGGCAATTTCAAAATTAACGGTGGGAGAAACAAAAAACATGCTCGTGAATTTATTCATGTAAACTTCAATTTTCCTGCAGTGCAAATTTATGTGGTTAAGTTTTGCCTATATCAAAGGAAGTATTTTTCCCTCTTTCCTGATGGGGATCCACATTGAATAAACACAGCAGCATGTGCCAACACCGAGCATCAGGAGCTGTGTTTTGTATTTACTACGGTTTGGTGGATTTTTTTTTTCTTTTTGGTAATTTATTTAGTTTTGCCAGGTATTTAACTCAGTGCTCGCCATCTCTCTCTCTCTCTCTCTCTCTCTCTCTCTCTCTCTCTCTCTCTCTCTCACACACACACACACACACACACACACACTTTGCTCACTCTCTCTAGGAGACACTCCACTCCATTGCCTGGGTACTAGTCTGTAAAGGTCAAAACATATCATTACACCTGCTACCGTTTAAAGGATAGTCCAGTGCCTTAGTTGTTTTCCTTATTATTATTTTTTTTCTTTTTAAGGGACGAGGAAATAATAATTAAAAAGAAAATAACAATCAGAAGTTAGAGAGGGAACAAGGGGGTCGGGAAAGGGCCGCGGACCAAAGGGGAGGGGGAGCCCCGCGCTCTGCCCCTCCCCCTCCCGCTCGAGTTCACTGGACGGGTGTCTGCACCCCATGGTGTGGTGGCGTGTCCCTACTCCCCCCGTACACATCCTCGGCGCCCGGCAGAGTCCCTCCGGGAGGGGTCATCCTTTTCTCTTTCTGTCTCCTGTTACAAAACCAAACTCTCACCACCTCCTTCTCCAGCTGTAAGCTGTCCGCGAGGGAGGTGATCTCCTGGGCCGAGGGCTTGGGGCATTTGAGGAAATGGCTCTCCAGAGCCCCCTTGACGCTCACCTCGATGGAGGTCCGCTTTTTCCTCTTGCGCCCCTGCGCTGCGATCTTGTCTATGCTCGTGGGGCTGCCCGAGGACGAGTCCGCCTCCTCCAACCACTTGTTCAACAAAGGCTTCAGCTTGCACATGTTCTTGAAGCTCAGCTGCAGGGCCTCAAACCTGCAGATGGTGGTCTGCGAGAACACGTTGCCGTACAGGGTGCCCAGCGCCAGCCCCACGTCCGCTTGGGTAAATCCCAGTTTGATCCGCCGCTGCTTGAACTGCTTGGCGAACTGCTCCAGGTCATCCGAGGTCGGCGTGTCCTCATCCGAGTGCGGGTCGTGGTGCGCGCCCGGGTGGCCGGGCGGGCCCTGCGGGGGCGGCGGGGGCGGTGGCTGCTGGTGCGCGTGCGAGTGCGGGTGCGGGTGGTGGTCCGCGTGGTGCGGTTCGTCGTGCGCGTCCCGCAGGCCGTGGTGGTGCAGCCCCGCCGGCTGCCCGCCGGCGCCCAGCATGCCGTTCACGGTGAAGCTGGGCTGCGTGTAGAGCAAGCCGCCGTTGGACGCTCCCATGGAGGGCGGGAGGTGCGCCGCAGCCGCTGCGCTCCGCCATGCCCCGGGCCCCGGGTGGTGGTTGGCGGCGTGGTGCACCAGATGCGGTGGCCGCTGCTGCTGCTGTTGCTGCTGCTGCTGCTGCTGCTGTTGTTGTTGTTGCTGCTGCTGCTGCTGCAGGGTGCCCGGCCCGTGCAGCTCGTCGCCTCGGCCGCCCTGCTGTACCACCACCGAGGGCTTGATGTCCGGCTGGCCCAGGGGGCTGGTGGACCAGGGGGAGCCGTCGCCGCCGCCCCCGCCGCCACCCCCGCCCCCGCCGCCGCCGCCACCGCCCCCGCCGCCGCCGCCGTGGGACAGCGCGGTGATCCACTGGTGAGCGTGGCTGAGCGGGTGCCCGTTGCTCTGCAGCGCGCCGTAGTCGCCCTGCACCAGGCTCTGCGCCTCGCGGTAGCCCCCCGCGCCCTGCTGCATGCCGCCCGGCGGCTCGGTGTGCACGATGGAGGCGCTGGAGGTGAGCAGGCTGTAGTGGTTAGACGCTGCGGTCGCCATGACTCTCGGAGCCGGACTGAGCGCTCCGGTTAAAGGAGCCGCGCATTTGACAGTTACTTTTTCGCCTCAGGCTCCTCTCCTCGCTTGCTTTCTGTCTCTCTCCTCTCTCTCTCTCCCCGCCAGCAGGCAGCTCCGACGCCCGCTCCGACGCCTTCTGTGGCTGCTCCTGCTATTACTGCCGCCGCCGCCGCCTCCCGCCCGCCCGCCCTCGCTCTCTTTCTCCTCCTCTCCCTCCTTGCTCTCGCTCACTCTCCGACTAGCTCAGCGCTCCCCCCTCTCCCTGCTCTCTCCAGCTCTCTCCCGCTCTCTTGGCAGCGCCGGCTCGCAGCGGCACGCGCCTGGGCCCCGCCCCCTCCACCCCCTCCCATTGGCTCCGCGCCCTTTGATTTACGTGGATACCGCTAGCAACCTCCCAGGCCGGCGCCACTGATTGGCGCAGAGATGCCCCCTCCTCCTCCCCCCTCCCGGGCGCGGAGTCCTTTTAGCTGTTCTCTGATTCCACCCCCCCGCCCCATTCAGATTCTCAGAGTTCTCACCTCCCCTTCTCCCCCACCCCCGGCCTCCTCCGACCCTCTTGGATGGGCCCGCCCCCCATCTGTCTCCCGAGCAGACGCGCCTGGCGGTCCGGGCGGAGAAGTGGCGGGGGGCGGGGGCGCCCCGGCCCTCTATCGACCACAGCCACTTGCAAGACTTGGGTGGCGGTGGGGGGGGGGGGGGGGGCGGGGTGTCGGTCCACTTTCTTCTCCCAATAGGGCGGGAGAAGCAGTGAAGAAAGAGGAAGAGAAAGGCTGAGTCCCAACAAGCCAGGGGGAGTCCGACTTTTATTCACCTTGGGACACACACACACATACAACCCCAACGTCTAATACCTAGAGCCAGAAGTCAGGCTACAACCTCCCCCCACCCCCCCACCCCACACACACACACGTTGAAGTCTCCTTTCACCAACTGTTAGAATTTCAGTGCCCATGTGTTTCTTGGTCCAGGGTGTGACACTTTTGCCTCCCCAAAGGTGCTTTAATTCGCCTCCCCCCACCCCGCTAGCGCCAGATCTCTTCCTTTCAGGTTCCAGACCCGACGGTCTTCCAGCACCTCGGGGTGAGGACCCCATTAAAGGCAGGCTCCACCGGCGCCTCGGTTTGTAAGAGACTACTTGTTCAGCAGCGGAGGAGTTGCCTGTTCTGACAGCGCAGCGGACTGGACTGAAAACAAAACAAAACTCTAAAAGTCTCTGACACATTCAAACACTGGGGGCGCGCACAGGTTTGGGTTTAGAGAAAACTAGGATCCTACTCGGGTAGCCCTTCAGTTGTGACAGGAGCGCTGTCAAGGGTGTTTTCAGCCTCCGGGTAAGGGGCAGGGAGGCACCAAGGGCGGCTTCGACTGCGTGAGCGCTTCTCCGTGATCCTGGAGCTTTTGGCTGCAACTTTTTCCGCTAGCTGCTTCGAAAGAGAGGAAGAGCGAGTGAAGGAAAATGGGCTGTACTAGGGGAATCTTCCGAATCCTAAACTTCGGCGGACGCCCGCGGGGTGGGGTGGTCTAACTCAGCTGCCAGGCGCTCACTGGCGAACCTGTCTGCTTAGCCTTAGGTAGAAAACTCCAGAGCGAGACTGCGGGACCCTGCACCGGCACTACGGTTCTACCCAGCACGAGCGTGTCGCGCCGTCAGCGCCGCAGCCACCCGGAGCAGGTGCCTGCCGCCGCTTTCGGAGTCTGCTAGCAAGGGTAGAAGGATCCGGCGCAGGCCGGTGCTGGAGCGGCGGAACCACCACGCACGCTCGAGTGTACCGCGCGAATACTGCAAAGCGAATCAGAAGTTGCTGCCCTGGAAGGCGGGGGTTGGGGGGGGGGCGGGTGGAAACCCAACCACAGGGAAAGTGAATTGCGTCCCCACTTCACATCCTCCGCCCTCCGACCCTCCGTCGTCGCCCTTAGCGCTGGCGTTGCCGGCGATCGTGGGTTTGTGAGGGAAGCCAAATCGACGCTCAAGGGGAGCACTTTGGGGCCTCCGAGCATCTTAATCTAGACAGCAAAGTGGAACGGGCCAGAGAATTCATCATGACTAACGAGGAGCGGAGGTCTTTGGGGAGTGGCTGAGCTGTTTATAAATCACCGCGTTGAGCACTCGCCCGGGCAAGGCGCTTTGGCAGAGAATTTCCACGTGCCCTGTGTTTATGAGCGTGTGTGGGGGAGAGAGAGAGAGAAATGGTTAGGGGAGGGGCGAGCCCACAGGCCGCCAACCGAACGGACCTGCATCCCCCCACGCGCGCACCCGCGCGGCGAGGCGAGGACACACACCTTCTGGCGCTGGGTTCTCGCGCAAGCGCGGAGCCACTCTGGCCGCGCGCCTGGGGGCTGCTAGGAATCCCGTAACTTTGCCCGGTTAGGAAAAAATGAAAAAGTCCAAGCCTGGAAGCGCGCAGACTCGGCCTCTGGCGCCCGCGGCTGCTCGACCAGGAGTGAAGGGGCTGGGCTGGGGGCAGGACCGCCTCCCTCAGCAGCGCCTCCCTGTCCCCAGAGCTGGGCGCCTGGCTCTCCTGGGGCTTTGGGAGCGCACGGGCCACTCGCCAGCCGCGTCCTGGCCCAACCCGCCGCGCCTCTTTTCATCACCTCCACCCCCCCGCTGCCCCCGGCCGCCGGCTGTCCTCCTCCGCAACCGCTCGGCTGGGAGAACTCGGAGCTCCCACAGATGGAAGGATCCAGCCGCCGGGAAGGGCCGCGTCCGGCTGCTGAACAGCTCGCCCCCTCCCCCTTCCGGGGCAGGTGTCTGCTTTTCTCTGGATTTGATTTCTCATTTCTCAAGGGACAAGGCCCTTTGCAGCCGGTGGGGGTGAAACACTCGAGGGAAGAAAAAGGTTTCCAGTCTCCGAGGGAACCGAGGCGGCCAGACTCGGAGTCAGTTTAAAATTTCCCCCAACACACACCCTCCTCTCCTTCTGCCTCCCTTCCCCCAGTTTCAGGCTTTGGGCGCTGGGGTTTTGGGTGGGGGAGCAAGAATAGGTTGCGTGTGTACATCCAAACTTCCTGTCTGCAGCGGGACTTCACTGACGATGACTGCTCGGAGATTCATCCCATGCTGACGTCCCAGCTCTCCACTCCACCCCCCTCCCCCCACCTTCGCTTCATTTCGCCGGCAGGCAACGGAGCCGAAACATTCCCAACAGGGTAAGCCGGGTGGTTCTACTCGATTAATGCACCCAATAAATCCCCGGGAGTACACAAAGCACTGCCCTACCCTTGGGCCTCAGCCTCTGCACCCCACCCCCACCTCCGCAGCCTGGCCAATCACCGGGCGGGCTGGGCTGGGCGCGCACAGTGTCTCTGGGTACCACCTCCCCCCGCGCCATCCCCGCCTCTCCGCCTGTCGCCGGAGGCCCGGTTGGCGCGAACGCCGGGTCCTGAGTACCTCGGCTTCCAGTCTGCCTCCCGGCGAGGCCCCTTCCTGGGGCTCCAGGAACCTCAGAGATTTTAGACCCCCGATGAGGGGTTTTTGGTCCTCCCTTGCTTTCCTCCCACCGTCGTGGGCGCCTTTCTTTGCGGCTGACACCACTGGAGCAGAGTCCACGCGTCTCCCTGCATTTCTCCACCCTCATAAAAGCACGTTGAAAGTGTCTCGGGGAGACACCTCCAGGTTTTGATTCAGCTCATTCCCTTTCACTGTTCAAAGCACTGTTCAAATACAGAGGCTGCTTACGTTGACGTGGAGAGGATTTCAAACAAACCTAAAATGCTTTGAACTGACAAGGTGTCTTGGTATCTCCCTCACTCCAGTACAGTTCCCCGAGATCACTGGCTAGGACAATGGCTGAGCAAGCGGTTCACGCGGGCCTCGCAGCCTCCTTGGCTGACTGCTGGGTCCCCTGGGCCCCTTCCACGAGAACAAGCTCCAGGCGTCCTGAGCAACCTCGCCAGCCCATGCCCTTCCTCTAGGTCCCAGCAAGGGCTCTGCTGAGTCGGTATCCTGACCTGGACTGGTCTGAGGAAGTGGTGCGGACTTCGTACTGCAGTACTTGGAGAGAAAATTACTCAGAGAATCCGAGCTAAACCAAAAAGACAGTTATTTATCCCCACATTGTCACACTTCTCAAAAGCGTGAGCCAGACCTGGGTCTTAGTAGTGCCCAGCACCTTGACCAGAATCTCCCAAAGTCTTCACATGAGTAACACTAATGATATCAACCTGTATACTCTAATTTGAACTCTATTTTAACTTCATCTAGTAAACACACACCATATGTAAAATATCATTTATTGTATTTTTCCATACCAGGTCTTGGCAGAAAAACCGCCATAATCACTCCCAAACATTGAGCTGAAAGGATGCAGTTATTAAAATAGAGGTGAGATGGTATTTATTCATTTGATAGATCTTAATTTATTTCTTACTGATGTTTTAATAGTTTTATGATAATGGAAATCAGGAAACAAAGGGAATTTTCTTCCAAGGTGGCAGCTGGTTTAAACTTGAGTAAAATTACTTACTGGGATTTCCTTTTTAATATATCCATCTTGGAGGAGGATTCCAAGTCCCTTCTGTCTCTCTCCTTTCTCCCTTATCCCAGTCATTGTATTCCTGGACTTTCTGCTCTTCTGCTAATATCCAGGAACTGTTTGAGAGCTTCATTTAAATGGAACTTCTTTGCTAAGGGCCTACAGAATGTCAAAACTGAGGTTTCTACTTTAGAGCTTCAGCTTTAAACAACCAATCCACACAAAGAGGCAGCTGGCTCCTTTAATGAAACCCTCCTTAGAGCTTGAAGACTTACAGGCTTAGAGATGCATTTGTAAGAAGCAAGAAAAACGCATTTCCAAGCTGCCAATTCTTGTGAGACACAATAAACATTTACTTTAAAAAAGAACGGAAATTAATTAATTATGCAGCACAATGTCTTCCTGATTAAAAAAATTCTACATAGATTTTATATGTTATTGTATATATATACATTTTACAAGTTTCTAAATGTGCATCCATCTCCATGTCATGAACGGTTTTGAAGATGGAAAAGTTTTCTGAAAGTTGAAACACCCATTCTTCATATTCTTGCCAAATCTGTGTTTGTCCATGTCTCACATACGGATGATTCTATCTTTACTACTGTGTAAACCAGTAAGATGTAATGTTCTAAGTTCAGTATTTTAAAATGAAATTATTTGAATTTGTGGATATTAATCTGTTTCTCCTTTTCCTCAAGCTCTCAATCTCATCATTAAAAGTGACCCCCCACCTTTGTAGTCCACAAGTGACTATTTTATAGACAGGCACGGCTTGGCTTGAAGACTTCTAAAACCGTATCACGCAGGCAGTCTAGCTATTTCAAGGATTACTTTGAGTAATTTATCAAAGGAAGTCTGCTAAATTTTGAGCGGTGAATATGAGGCCTTACAGGGGATAGAGCATAAAGGACACATTCCATCAGTGTACAAGGCAAATTCTATTTGGCATTAATACAGCTTGCTTATACCAAAATAGCGGGGAGACAACATGAGGGGATTGGTGGCTCTTAGTTACCTTTCTGAAATTTCCTTTTCAAAGGGCTAACACTCAATGACTTCCTAACAATGAAGCCTGAAGGTGTTTCCCACCCTTATCCCTTGCCCTAAAGCAGGAGGAAATGACAACTTTTTAATAGATAAAAGTAATTTCAACAGAAACCTCCTTCCCTCCAAAGCTTTTGGAGATAGTACCAAGATTAAGTTCTTGCCACAGTCCTTTCTCTTTCTTATCTTCTGGGGCACAGTCTGAGAAGCAGAAGGAGGGGCCAAGAGCACCCCCACACACCTGTGCACAGGTGCAGGGGTAGAGTATCCTCAGCTACTTTATCTGTAATGTGTCCAAGATTTAGGGCTGGGTTTCCATCACTGGGGGAAACTGGGCTGCATTTAGTTGAAGTCGGACTTCATTTTTCTTATTCTGGTTGGACAGAGTATGAATACAAATCCCCGCTAGGGTGTAAGAATGCACTAAGTCCTATTGTTAGTGTCCTGGTGCACTGAGCGAAGCTTTTCTTGTGTACAGTTGACCACAGCGATAATAGCTGTGGACTGGGACCTTCTTCTAGATCTCTGAGTTTCAAAACTGTCATTCTAGGCACTTTGGGGCTTAGTGAAGCTAGAGATGACTATTTTTTAAAAGACTGGTTTCCAGAATGTGGGTCCTGGGAATGCAGAGGCTGGCATTGTCTGGAAGAAGACTCAGGAAAAAGGAGCCTTAGGTTGGAGCAATGAGACCATCTCACCCCTCTGGTCTTTGCTGCGAGTTTTGATGGTAATCTGGGGCAGCTGGATCCCAGCATTAAATGCAAAAATAGGAAAACAGGACAGGCAGAGTCACAGGCCTGATCATATTGACGCCCTAGGTCAGAGGAAGAGAATAATGAATAGGCGAGGAGCTCGTGGAAAGGAACTTAATTAACCTTGGGAGAGTGAAAGAAAAGTCAGAGATCAAGCCTAGGCCCGTGGTTTAGGATGCTTATATTTACGTGAATGTGCGGGGTGGAGGAGTAGTCTGCTTCGTGCATTACAGTAAGCTTTTTTAAAAAACACTGAAAAAAGCTGGAGTTTGTGCCCCTCAGGGCCATCCAACCACCCACACAATCTTGCGGAAAACTCCGCGGTGGGATCCCGCGTACTCCGCCGGGAGGCACTGTGTCCGGGCCTCGGCCTGCGTGGGGCGTAAGCCCGGGTAGGGAGAACGGGCGGCGGCGTCCGGGCGCCCCGGCCTGACCTCCCGGGGGTACCGCTAGGGAACGCCGCGAGCTGGGGGTGGGGGCGTTCCCGGTCACCGAGCCACTGAGATCCTAGGCAGGTCCTGGCTGCGATCCGGGGGAGGAAGGCGAGGGCGAGAAGCGGGAGGCCCGGCCATTGTCCAGGGAGGGCGCATTTTTGTCCGGATGCTGCTGGTTGCTATAGCGAGGAGGGAAATCCAAACAGAAGGGCTCAGTTCGCCTCCCTCGGGCCTGGGAGCAGCGTTCTCTCCTCTCAGCCAAAATAAAAGTGCCGCCCGGGGCCTGGCACCCCTTCCCCGGAGAGCTGACAGCGGGCTCGAGAAGAGGGGCCGGGAGGATCCGGGCACCGAACGAGGGGAGGGGATATCCAGCCCAGCAGGGAACAGCCAAGCAGATTACTGCTGGAGCGGGCGGACGCGCCACACACACTCTCTCTCCCCCTACACTTTCCCTGCCATATTTTATTTAGGAAAACTCTTACAACCCTCCCAAACTCGAGAGACGTTTCGATGGGTGAAACCCCCTCCTTGCTTAGACCTGGTGGGAGCGTCTCAGCGCTGGAAGCGCCGTCGGAGGAGAGAGACCTGCGCAAGACAGCGACGCTGTACCGGGAAGGAGCGGTGACACCAGAGGCAGAATGAGCTGTTTGTTATGAGTTTAAAAATCACCCAAAGGGAAATTTTACTGGAAAGGCGTATAGATGCGAATTTCTTACATTAAAAAGAGACTCTTATTTTGCAATAGTGTTCTTTCTTCCTTTTCTGTTTTTCTTAATATCTTACTGTTCAACTTTGAACACAGTGTGTGAAGGGAGGGGTACAATAAAGGCTCCTTACGATTTGGCTTATAATTTCTCCAACCGCAAAACTTAGGACAATTAGGGGAAAACAGCACTATTTAATTAATTACGATCTGTTAGTTTTAGAAAATTTTGAGTTGGTATTTTTTAAAGGAGAGAATATTCGTTTACTCTGGGTGTGGCAAAAAAGTTATGATTTTGTTTGTGGGGACAAGTTATCTATGCCAGGAGGGAATCAGATAGCAAAAACTTTTAAAAAAATCAATTCTCTTACTCTGCTGTGACTTTTACATTCTCTTTCTTCTCTCTGTGTCTGCCTCTTGCCTAGAAACTGTCTGAAAATCCAGAGAGAAAACTTTTATTTGGCTGGAGGAAGCCATTTGAAAAGCATAACAAGAGAAGTTCTCTCCCTTCCCAACTTAAATTATATCCTTTCCTTCTAAGTGACAAGTCTCTTTGGAAAAAAAAAAAGTTGAGACAACTTTGTAAGAAGTTCCTTAATTCATAGTAATATTCACATTTTTGAAAATGCTTGAAAGAAATCATGTTAATTAAGAGAACATTTGCAGTAATTTGGTGATAATTATCAGAATCGCCACATATTCGCAGAGGCTTGAACAATTCGTGTTCGGAGAAAAGCAAAACACATTATTTTAATAGTCTGATATGCAAACTATGGACCGTTCAATTACGTGGCTTAATAATGCATACATGATGCGATCTTGTTACTGGGATGGGAAGGTCTGCGGTGAGTCACTCCTAAGACCAAGTGTGCTCTCACATCCAGTAAAATCCATTGCCATGGATCAGGGGCCCCTGCCAAACTGCATCTAAGAGAATAAAAATTAATGACTGAGAATTTGAGCGTTAAATTAACATTAATTATATGACCTGCATGCTGGAAAGATTAAATTTCTTATGCCCTAATTAGATAACGTCTCCTCATACATCAAACAATTTCCGTTTTCATTCCCGGGTTTCAGGAATACAATGCAAGGTGGTGAGAGGCAGTAGTGGAAGGTTTTCCTTCTCTGAGGTCAAAGTTTGGGGTGCCCAGCCACCAACTCCGCTGCTTTCCTTTGTTTCTTTCCGTTGGCTTCATCGGGGAAGAGCCCTCAGGTTGGAAGAGGTCATATTTTAGAGAGTGAATCTCCTCCACCCTGTACAGAGTGGTAGCTGGAGAGCAAGGAGCTTGATGGGCGGTCCTCAAGTAGACCTGGAACGCCAGAGGGACCCGTATCAACTGTCTGGAGAAAACCTGGGTCACTGGCCATTGTCTCAGGCTGAGAAAACTAGGCAGTAAGATCCCAGCGGGGAAGCGGAAGGAAGGGAAGTCCAGCCAAAATGCACCGCCGCGAACCCTTTTCAGAAGAAATGTCAAAGCTAGAATTGCAGGGACGCGAGAGATCCTCGATGTTGTATTTGCAAAAGAAAGTTTTCTTGGGTGGGAAACAGTCAAAGGCCAAGACAAGGGCACTCAGTTCCTTCGAGAAGAGGTTTGACAAGAGGCTTGTCCGCCGTCTCCCCAGCAGTGCCCTGACATTTTGAAATCTCACACCTTGTTGGCCACAGTGACCCTGAGTCTCTGTCTTACCCTGTCTGGGGCAACACAGGGCGGGGCGTCGGCCACAAGGTGGCTGGGAAGGAGAACCAGATGTTGCGTGGGTCTCCTTACTTTAATACCTGTTGCTGATGCAGGCGGCAGGGTTAAAGTGAACAGTACAGCCACCGGCCCCCACCTCCAGGACAGATGGTCAGTGGTGGCGCGCTAGTCCGTTCTCTCGGTTCATAAGACGTGACTTAGGGGTCCCATGGCTTCTAAAAAAGCTGCTCTGTGCAGTTGGCTTGGTAACAATGAAGAGGACCTCCATTCCTGGGATTAGGATATCCTCTTGTATACACCAAGTGGCCCCAGACCTCTCACGTTTCCTTCTCCACCCTCCCCATCCTCCTCGTCTCACCGTCCCCCGGGGACAGTAAAGAACTCCGGGACCTTGCGGACAGCTGCCCCGAGCGCTGGGCGGGACGGAGCAGAGCAAGACTAAAACCTCAAGGCGGCGGACGCTAAGTCACTCAGAATAGAGTTTTCACGTGTCAGCGTTTCCATTCAGCCACTTCCAGGCTTCTGGGGAAAGGGCAGGTGCGGGAGCGCGCGTCTACGCAGTTCTCAATGGTGTTTACGTGGCAGGGGAAAGGGGTGTCAGGGCAGTTAGCAGATGCCGGCTGCTCGGGGCTCTGCCTGCGGGGTCCCCTTCCCGCGGAGCTGTCGGGACCGGGGTGGGGTAGGCGGAGGTGGGAGCGGAGGCATGAGGAGGGGGCCGGTGAAGAGGGGCTCCTCCCAGGCCGAGCAGGCCGGGACACTTCCCGGGGCTCCAGGCCCGGCGGCTTCCTCCCGCCGCCCGCCCTCCGACCTCCAGCGCGCGGCCCCGAGCTCGCTTGGCCGCAGTAGTTACTTCGCGAACCTCAAACTCCCAGTGCAATCCAATCTCAGGGTTGGAATGGACCTGGAAGTTAGAGACCACCGTCTCTCTGGGCCCCGGGGCTGTAGGGGCGCCTGCACGGAGCCCGGTGAAGACCGGGAGCTTCTGCAAAGTTCGGCCGAGTTTGAAACCCAGCGCCCGCGCTCCTCCTCCCCCATCTCTCCCTCCCGGCTGTACAAGGATGGGGTTCCGAACGGAGGGGGTAAGGACCGGAGTAACCGAGGTGAGGAGACAGTGGAAACGGTCGGAAGAGGGTGCATCCCGCCTCCCTGAGAAGTACAGAAATTTCTCTTTTGGCAGAGAGACAACTCTGGCGGCAGGTCCACCGAAAGAGAGCGTCGCAGCTGTTGTGGCCAGAACTTTGCAGCCCGGATACTTTGGCTGAGAGAAGCCGCCGCTAGCTCACCGCAGCTTCCCTCCTCCCGTCTCGGCAGCGCTTTCAGTTTGAAGTGTTTTCTCCGTTACACAGACCACCCCTCTCCCCCACCTCCCGTCCCCAGCGTGCCTTTGCTGAAAACGGTTACTCCTTTTAAAAATTGGAAAATCAATACCAGTTTAGCCTCTTCCGTGAGATGATGCACTGTCTAACATTACAGGGAGGGAAACGGCCCGGCCGAAGGCATGGCTCCAGCCCCTGGAGAATTTTACGTAGAAATTGACAATGAACCGTGCTCAAGAGCGCTGCTGAAATATACTTTGGCTTAGTAGCACTACTATAAACCTAAGGCACATCTCTTACACATTGTCTGTTTGGTTGTGGCTGAGGTTTGGCTAAACGATTGATCAGAAGCTTGCACCGTGGGTGTTTATTCTTCCTGTTTTCTTGAACCAAATCTTGGATGGCTTCCTGATAGTTTTCAGATGCCATTTGCTGCACAGACAGATCTCATATGCCTACTGCAGATTGTCTTCAAAGTTCTAGTTTAAAGAGCATTATGTAAGCCTCTCTCTATTTACATAAGAGCTTTAACTCAAACCTCTCAGAAAACCATTTATTACCAACTGAAACCCATACAGGGTAGCAGCATAAACGACCTGTATCTTTATGATGCTCTCAAGAACAGCAGTAGTTCATTCTTGAAAAAGTAGATGTAACAAAGAATTGGAACATTTTGCATTTTTATTCAACTTGGTGTCTTGTAATTTGAGCATCACTCTTAAGCTTAATTCAGACAGTCGGGACATTTATAGGATACTCTTGTTCTCTGTGAGGTCAGCATTTATCTAGGCCACAGAGCTAGCCCTGCCTCTCTCGTTTAATCCCAAACGTGAGAACAAGTTTTAGTTAGTAGAATCAATTAAGAATCAATTAAGTGCAAATTTAACTAAATTCTAAATTATTAAAAGGATCCATGAATACATGATCACTGTAAACAAAAGTCAAACAATAATATATGGAATAAAATGTAACTTTTCTATTTCACTACCTTCACCTACATCACAGTTCCCATCCTTGAGATAACCACTGCTGATAGTTTAAGCTCCATGGCTCCCCATCTACTTAACTAAACTTTGGGTCAGATTTTTATTGTTATGCATTGTTACAATTCCTTTTAGCAAGAGGGGGCCTGGTGAAATAAGAAACTTAGTAATGAAGAGTTCAAGTTTGGGATACTCTAAAGAAGGAAAATGTTGTCTAGTCACCAAGCTGTGTCTGACTCTTTTGCCACCCCAAGGACTGTAGTCAGTCAACCTTCTCTGCTCATGGGATTTCCCAGGCAAGAATACTGAAGTGGGTTGCCATTTCTGCCTCCAAGGGATCTTCCGGACCAGGGACTGAACCCAAGTCTCCTGCACTGGCAAGTGGATTCCTTACCGCTGAGCCACCAGGGAAACAAAAAACTTGTTCCAAATGATGTGGGAAGCGAGCTTTGGAGTATTGCTTTATCATTGCTACTGCACAAGCAGGAAACAAGACAAAACAAAATATCATTTCGGAACTGGCACTTTCATGTCAATAGAGTCAATAGAAGGATCAAGTAACATTCTGGGAACATCTTTGTTTAACTATTAAAAGCTAGAAATATATCAATAAGGTTCTTAGAGTCCAAGGTTCTTCCCATTGAGCATCTTCTATTTAAACAATCTCACCTGTCTCAGCAGACACAGCCAGCTGCTCTTTACAGCTAGGTCTCCAACATGGGACTTGTCTTGTTAGGGGAAGGGACTAGACTCCCAGACATCCTTTCACTGGATGCTGTTTCTGACACACAGTAAAGCTGTTACCAAGAAAAATTATAGTCAGGCTGTGTCTCGAGCATCCTGTCCCTTTCTACCCTTCTCATTTTTGCCTATCACCCTGATCCCACAGTTCCAGGTCTGCCCTTTGTGACATTTTAGCCCATTTAGATTCTTCCCTGTCATCATCAGTCTGGTAAGGTAATCAGTGTCAAGGTGTTAAAAGCTGATACACACTAAGAGATATTTACATATATTTCCAAAGCATCTTGAAGGGTCCATGTTACAGGCCCCAAACAATGAATCTCAGTAGTGGAATTGGAATTTAAGACTCTGGTTGGCAGATGGGGAAGATATTTTAGGCAAGAGGAATTTGCAGCATTCCTAAAATATAGCCACATGGCCATGAGTCACCTTCTTTGTCCTCTCTTTAGAGACCAGCTCTACCTCTGATCTACCCAGATATGAACTTTCTACTGGAAAAACAGTGCCATTATAGAATTCTTTATTAGTAACTGGGCAGTGTTGGAACTGTTTTAATGGAGTTGTACTGTAGAATTTGCCTTTAGTAACAGGTTTTTATGGGACTGTCCCCACAATCTGGGGAAGAATGACCTATTTTGGCCTATGATATTATTTGTACCCTCTCATGACTGGTTTAGAAAATGCACATGACCCGAATAGGCCAATCAGAGTCAATGAACATTAGCTTCATAATTTTGTCTAGAATGGTGAGGAAGAAGAAAAAAGTTAAAGTTCTCATTACCCTACCTGCTAAAGTAAAATCATTCATCCTCTTAAAGCTCTGTTATGAAGAGGAGATGCTTGAAAGAAACCAATACAGAGAAACACATATGACAAGAAACATAAGATGACATAGTTGAGCTCTCGGATTCAGCTGCACCTTTACCCTTGGATTCTTTTTTTATGTAAGCCAAAAAAATCACTCCCACCCACCCCCTCCCCCCGCCCTGCCCTGGAATTAGTTTGAGTTTCTGTTGCTTGAAATGGAAACAGCCTTGATTCCTTCATGATTCTCGTGCTCTTAAGGGCAGAGAGTTAAGTTAATCAAATGGCTCAGCTCATGGCACAGCATCATCTTGGGTCGCACAAAGCCCTTCTTATATCTATCTTCCTTCCTTCCTTCTTCCCTCCCTTCTTCCTTCCTTCCTCTTTTACTTCCTTCCTTCTCCTTTATCTCCATATCTCACTCAGATTCCTGTCTCTGTCATAGGCCACCATTCTGTTTGTATATATTACTATTCTTTTTTTTTTTTAAATCCCAAACTCCTAATTTACCCCTTTCCCACACTTCCCCTCTCCTTTGGTAACCATCTGTTGTTTTCTATGTCTGTGAGTCTGTTTCTGTTTTGGAGTGAAGTTCATTTGTATCATATATTAGATTCCGGTGTAAGTGATCTCATATGATACTTGCCTTTCTCTTCCTGACTTACTTTACTTAGTATGTGATTTCTAGTTGCATCCATGTTGCGGCAAATGACATTATTTCATTCTTTTTTATGACTGAATAATGTTGCATTGTATACATGTACCATGTCTTCTTTATCCATTCATCTGTTGAAGGACATTTAGGTTGCTTCCATGTCTTGGCTTTTTGTGAATCATGCTACTATGAATATTGAGTACCTGTGTCTTTTCAAATTATAGTTTTCTCTGGATATATGCCCAGGAATGGGATTGCTGTATCTTATGATAGTTTTATTATTAGTTTTTTAAGGACCTTCCATACTGTTTTCTATATTGACTGCAAGAATTTACATTCCCACCAAGAATTCCATGTATTCTTGAAAATACATGTTGTTTTTCTGAAGGAATTATTTTTGATTCATGTAAGTGACATAGTGTTGAAAACCTTGTTCTGTTTCTTGCATTTTCACTCATTACTATATATTTAATATCTATTTATGTTGCTATGCGTACATCTAATCCATTGCTTATAATTGCTACACAGTTCTTGATTGTGTATGTATCTGTCAAGCTTCAGTAGGTAAAAAAATAAACCATAGAAAAAAGCTGGAGATTGTGCCCTGTGCCCAGTCTGTAAGCCGCAAACTTCTTCCCTAGTCTTTCAGTATTGTATTAAATATCCATCTGTGCTCTTATGTTTACACTTTTTGTGTTGCTCCTCATGTGTCCTCATGCTTTGCTTTTCTTCTCTTCCAATTATGGGTACTCAGATAGCCTCTGACTCTTTGCCACTACAGATAATGCTACACTGACCAGCTTGTTAGATATTTCCTTATGGACTTTTGTGTGAGTTTTGTACATATATATGTACATACATATATATCAGATATATATATTTCATAATTCAAATGGTGATAGTTTAGTTGCTAAGTCATGTCTGACTCTTGTGACCCCATGGACTGTGGCCTTCCAGGCTCCTCTGTTCATGGGATTTCCCAGGCAAGAATGCTGGAGTGGGTTGCCATTTCCTTCTTCAGGGGATCTTCCCAACAAACCTGGGTCTCCTGCATTATCTTCTGCATTGCAGACAGATTCTTTACTGCTGAATTACCAGGGATGACCATAATCCAGATATCCAGGGGGAAATTTCAGCACCATAAGTTATTTAAATACTTGATGTGATTGAATAATGTGTCAGATTGTTTTCCCAAATGGCTATACCAGTCTGTATTTATACCAACTATCTATGATGATTCCTCTATCCCAGGGAGATCATGTGATTTATGCTCTAAATGGAGACACTTTTGACAATGAAAGCAGATATTAATAATTATGATGGACATTAAATGTAAACCAGGACTGTGGCATCTGGTCCCATCACTTCATGGGAAATAGATGGGGAAACAGTGGAAACAGTGTCAGACTTTATTTTTGGGGCTCCAAAATCACTGCAGATGGTGATTGCAGCCATGAAATTAAAAGACGCTTACTCCTTGGAAGGAAAGTTATGACCAACCTAGATAGCATATTCAAAAGCAGAGACATTACTTTGCCAACAAAAGTCCGTCTAGTCAAGGCTGTGGTTTTTCCAGCAGTCATGTATGGATATGAAAGTTGGACTGAAGAAAGCTGAGCTCTGAAGAATTGATGCTTTTGAACTGTGGTGTTGGAGAAGACTCTTGAGAATCCCTTGGACTGCAAGGAGATCCAACCAGTCCATTCTAAAGGAGATTAGTCCTGGGTGTTCATTGGAAGGACTCATGCTAAAGCTGAAACTCCAATACTTTGGCCACCTCATGGGAAGAGTTGACTCATTGGAAAAAACCCTGATGCTGGGAGGGATGGGGGTCAGGAGGAGAAGGGGATGACAGAGAATGAGATGGCTGGATGGCATCACCGAATCAATGGACATGAGTTTGAGTGAACTCCGGGAGTTGGTGATGGACAGGGAGGCCTGGCATGCTGCAATTCATGGGGTTGCAAAGAGTTGGACATGACTGAGTGACTGAACCGAACTAAACTGAGGACTGTTTCAGACAAATCCGGATATACGGTCACCTTGTGCTATCCTACATCTTGGCCAACTTGATGTTATCCAGCCTTCTTATTTCTGCCAGTCTACTTGTATGAAGGTGTTTTCCTTTTCATTTTCTCTTGTTTTTCTCTGATTATGTTTAAGCACATTTTTCGTGCTTGGATTTTCTTTTCTGTAAATTAACTGTTTATGTGCATTATCCATCTTTCTTCAGTTGGGATTGCTACAGGGTTTCTTTGTAGACTCTAGATATTTGTAATTATTAGTTATAAACATTGTTGATGTCTTCACACTTTTTGCTTCCTGCCTATTAACTTAATCCAAGGTATTCTTCACCAAAAAATATTTAATTTTAATGGAATCATACACATCAGCAAAGTGGATCCAGGGGTATGCCATCCAACTCCCTGTTCAAGGAGAGACCTGTTATCCCAGCTGCTGGGGATGCTATTAGCAGACATATATTAGTTTTCAGCCACTAATGGCCTCAACTGGACTCTTAGTTGTATTCCGTTTACAGGTTACGCCTATTCCTTTGTCAGTACCATACATTGTTTTGTTTACTGTAGATTTGAAGTAAGTTTTTTAAAATATAAATTTATTTATTTTAATTGGAGGTTAATTACTTTACAATATTGTATTGGTTTTGCCACACATCAACATGAATCCGCCACAGGTATACACGTGTTCCCCATCCTGAACTCCCCTCCCTCCTCCCTCCCCATACCATCCCTCTGGGTCATCTCAGTGCACCAGCCCCAAGCATCCAGTATCATGCACTGGGAAGTGTGATTGTTGCAGTTTTGTTCTTTTTCAAGATTGTTTTGGGAATTCTCTGTTCCTTGCAATTCCAAATGCATTTTAGGATCAATTTGATCATTTCTGGAGAAAAACACAGGTAAAATTTTAACAGGGATTATATTGATTTGCAGATCAGTTTGGAGGTTGTTGCCATTTTAACAATATTAAGTCTTATAAACCATAAACATGGTGTATCTTTCCATTTATTTAGATCTTCTTTAAGTTCTTTTAATAATGTTTTGTAGTTTCAGGGAACACACCTATCTTGTACTTTGGTTAAATGTATTCCCAAGTATTTTATTCTTTTTAATGCTATTATAAGTGAAATATTTTTCTTAATTTTATTTTTACATTATTCATTTCTGGTGTACAGAAATGAAACTGATTTTTATATGTTGATCTTATATGACCTTATATCCTGTAACTTTTTGAACTCATTTGTTAGTTGCAATAATTTTTTCTTACTACATATCATATCATGTCATCTATGAGCAGAGATAATTTCAGTTCTTCCTTTTGTCTAATTCCCTTGGGTAGAATTTCTAGTGCAGTATAAACAGCTGTGTTGAGAATATACATCCTTGTCTTGTTTCTGATCTTGAGGGAAAGGTTTTGGTCTTTTAGCATCAAGTATGATGTTAGTGTGGGTCCTTTTGTCAAACTGAGAAAGTTCCTTGTTTGTTCCGTGGTTTTATCATGAAAGGGTGATGGATTTTGTCAAATGATTTTTCTGTGTCTATTGAGACAGTCATGTGGTTTCTCCTACCTTTAATCTATTAATATGGTGCATTGATTGATTTTCATGTTGAACCAACCTTGCACTCCTGGAATAAATCCCACTTGGTCATGATGTGTACTCATTTAATATGCTTCTCGGTTGAGTTAACTAGCATTTGTTGAGGACTTTTACATCTATATTTTTAAGGAATATTGGTCTCTAGTTTTCTTGTGATACCTTTGTCTATCTTTGGTATCAGGATAATAATGGTTTCATAGTACGAGTTAGGAAGTATTGCCTCCTCTTCTATTTTTTGGAAGAGTTTGAGAAGTCTTGATGGTAATTCTTCAAATGTTTCGTAGAATTCATCAGCGAATTTTTCACTGATTATTAAGATCACTCTACCTGGTTTCAGTTTGAATGGTCTTTTTACACTCCTACTATGTGAAGTGAAGACTGCCTGTGCGTGTGTGTGTGTGTGTGGTGTGTGTCTTGTTGTACACAAGAGCATATTCTACATTCTACATAGGGCATATATTCAGTTCTCAGTTTATAACTGTAAGAAGAACTTCAGATCTATTCTAATAGCTGACCCAGTAAGATTTGTTCTTCAATAACTTTGCTCAGTTAAGTTCAGCTGGGCCATCAGTCTTATTATCTTAGGCATTTATACAATAACGTTATTGCATAATAAGGATGTCAAAATTCCAGTAGGTGGAACCAGTGACTCTCTAAGGAAAATAAATTTGTTGTATAGATGAAGTGAAATCATCATCATTCAAACACTTGGCAGATTTTATGTTTTGGCTTTTGTTTTATGTATGTATTTATTTTAACTTTGCTTTCATTGCAGTTTGTATTTACTCACATACACAACTTCCTGTGAGAATTCAAAGGGAATTAAAGAAATGTCATGATAATTCTATCACACTATTTAAATGATATAAATTTACCAAGATGTATAAATAAAATAATGAGAAAATAAGTAAATATTCACACATTTTTCAGCTATTTTATGTGCTGAAAAGATTTTGCAGAAGAGACTCAGTAAATAATTCACCCCCCAAAATGAGAGTCTCTCTGGCTTTGTTTCACAGAATTCAGGAACATTCTAGCTATATTTAGGCCGGGAGAGCAAGTAAACCTCATCTCATTCACGCTGTGGGTGAGGGAAGCATAAGAGCAAACATTCACTGAAACTGGAAGCAGGCATCCCTGGCTACTCAGGATAGTTTATAATAAATGGCCATCCAGTAAAGGATGCATTGTTTACGTTTGTGTTCATGAGGTGTGAGCCTGTCCTTTTTGGATGATGTGCTCAGCTCTTCCAGGAGAGCCCTCAAAAGTCCAGAGAAGAGCCAAAAAGGATGTATTTTCCCACTTGTTTCACGATCTTCTTAGAGTAATCAGTCAAGGCTAAATTGCTGTACATTGACTATTCAGTACCTAATTCTGTGTTTATGGAGTTAGCACACAATATATGTGGAAGAGGATCAGTGGAACACTTGTTTCTCTCCTTCCACTGGAAACACATGAGCAAAATCTAATCTCTAACTCTCTTCTACTTAAAAAATATGTTTAAAAATTCATTGACCAATAAAATTCTTTTCTTCTTATTTCATGTTACATTTTTTTTTTTCAACCAAATATTGAGCCAAGGGATGTAAAGGTGAATGAGACACCGTGTTGGGAGATGGGGATAGGAAGCAATACGCCCCTTGGTTCTCTCATGAGCTCACAGCCTGCTGGGGGAGATAGCATAATGTAGTCTCTGACATCTTCACTCATTTACTGATGAAATTTCCTATTCATTCGCTGTAACATGCCCACACAGCAGGTACTGTGCTAAGCCTTTTAAAGCCGTGGTTCGCAACCTTGGTTCTAATGCAGAGAATCCCCTGGAAAACTTAACACAGATATCTTGGTTCACCTTTGGAGAGAATGGTTTCAGTGGTTTGGATGCAGCATGGGCACTGGGGCTGGGAACAATGTCCTGGGAGATTCAAATTGCCCTCAAGGCTGAGACTCACTGTTCTAAAGAGAGAAAGGTATTCTTCCTTTCTTTAGGGAAGAAGAATATCATAATATCCTGGGAGAAACGGACAAGCAACCAGACAATTATAATCCAGTGTGAAAAGCCTTTGATAAACATGAGTGTGGGGAGCTGTGGTCTTTCTTCTCATTTTACAGATGAAGAATCTGAGGGTTTCTCATGTTAGTGGATTTGTCCAACATTATGGATTGAGCCTGTAGGTGACAGAGTCAGGATAGAAACCTAGATCTGTCAGGTCAGATCACTACACTAACTCCCAGAAAAAGGAAACTATACTTCCCAATAGAAGGGAAAGATAAAGACCAGGATTTATTTTCATTATTTTAGAAGGATGTTTACAGTGCTCTAGTATGGATAAAGTGCTCACATGAATTTCTAAGGGTTTCTAGGTGAAGAACTATAACAACATAAAAATACTGTCATGATTCCATGTTCTTAAAGTATTTACCAAATTTACTGTAAGGAAATCATGCAAAGTCAATATTTTTGCATCATGATTCCTATGTCTCTTATTGTATCCACTTAACACAATTGGGCAATGTTTATTTACTTATGATTCTCATGAAAATATGGAAACAGTGAGTATAATTTTGGATGTTAGGATGGACGCCTCTTTGATAACCTGATCCATAATGATTAACTCTTGAAATGTGCAACAGTGCTCTGGACATCCTTTCTCGAAAGCGCCATTCTAGCTGGCCTTCTTTGCTTTCCCAGAGACTTCACAGCATCCTCATATTTTTATGCAGGAAACTGTAAAAATCTGAATGCAAAGTTTCTGTTTGTTCTATTTTAGCTTTTTATTTTTCATTTTTTTTCTTTAGGAAAACTTTTGCCTGTGGAAAAACATCTCAGCTCATCATAAAAAGGGTCTACGCAGGCAAAAAGCAAAAGAACTTTTCTGTATTTTGTACTAATGTTTTATACATCAGTGAGGTTGTGCATGGCATGTCCAAATTGAAAAGAAACAAACTGAAGCAACGTCTCAGCGATGTCCATCTGGAGGTTTCCTGAGTAAGGATTATTAGCTAAACCCTAGAAGAAACCCCTAGATCTTGCCAAAAGAAGGCTGGAGGTGGAACTGACAAAAAAAAAAAAAAAAGAAAAAACAAACTGAATTTTCTATCCATATTGCAGCAGCAACCCAGTCTAGGTAGAGATTCCATTTCTAGAAGTGATTATAAAAAGAAAAAAAAAACCTCAATGATGCAAATATTTTGTGAGAATAAATATTTGAGCGTCATTGAGATATTTAATAGTTATATTAGAATGTTTTTGGTTTGGAAATTTCTGAAACTTTAAAATATTACAATTATTCAAATTATGCATATCTGTAGGGGTTCTTTTAAATGTCATATAGCTGTTCCATTTTTATCTGTGAGACTCTACTGAAGTTCTATTGAGCTGATTGTATGGAAAGGTCCTACAAAGTTCAAGATACCTTTTCTTCCCTAGATCTCAGGATAATAATAACCAGAGGTTACTGCTTTTGGTCATTATATGGAATAAAATCTTTAGTTATTTCCATCCATTGGTTTATATATGTAAGCCAGCTTCTTTTGGAGCCACACCCAGGAAGCAGATGTCTGGGGTTTTTGCTGTTATCTCAAAGAGACTGGGGCCCATATGAAATTTAACATGGGCAACTCAGCATGAGATGCTCCATGGTGGGCATTCAAACCCGAGGAAGCAGTTTATGAGTATGGAAAGAGCTATTCCAGGATATAAGGTTATATGTGGAATATGGAGTTTGCCTTTTCTACAAATTATGTGTATAATTGGGCTGTTGTGTAGTAATGTAATTGTGAACACAGCCCTCTGTATCAGCAAGCATGTGAGTAATGACTCCCAACCCCAAAGACAACTATCTTAACAATAAGAAACTTCTGTTGTCCTACATATCAAGAAATCCTGAGTCAGAGTGTTGTCAATTCACTGGCTCATTGATTCCTTAAGGACCCACGTTCTTGCCATTTCTTTTTCCCTCATTTTTTGTAAAATTGTTCATGCAGTTTCAGGCATAACATATCACAGTGTCCAATAGTAGAAGAAAGATGTTTCATCTCATGTGTCTCTTTATTGAGAGGAAGTGAAAGTTTTCCGAAGTCCCCAGAAGACTATGTCCGTAGACTGGAACTCAGTGTTGTGCACATATCTAAACCAGGTACTCACAAAGCAATCAGAATTATCTGACTTGTATTCCTTGCCAGGTTTTATTCTGAGTCATATGAGAGGATGGACACTTTAACTGAACTGAGGCCACTCCTCGTAAGGAAGAAAGTGAATGACTGTAGCTGGGCAAAAATAGGTGGCATTATAAAAAAGTGATAGAGGAGAGTGATCGAGGAAAAAAAACGTTCAAGGAAACAAGATGCTTCTTTATAGGAACAGACGGACTATAGGAAGCAACATAGTAAAAGGACTATTTTTAGCCAACCAAAGTGGATCTCAATGTATAACAGGTCAGGATTGTGGGTAAAACAGAAAAAGGATTTGGAAACTGCCTGTACTGGTCACTGAATTGATGTCCATTTTGTTTTCTGGATGATTAAGCCAGTTAAAGTAATTTTTACAATGAATCAAGACGAGGGTGCAGTGTTTAAATGACTTGCTCAGGTTCGCATGATAACATTCGATGATCACTTCCAATCTGCAAACAGACATGGGAATGGTTTCTTGTGAATGCCTCTGACATCATTTGTTCATTCATTTCTTCACCAGTATTTATTGAGCATCCATGTTCTAGGTGCCATTTTAAACTCTGGATTTTATATTAAACTATGAATAAAAAGTCGATGCTCACATGAATCTTACATTGTAGTATAAGAAATAATCAAGTAATCAAATGACTATATAAAGAATAGATGGTGATAAGTTCTATGGAGAAAAATAAAGCAATGCAAGGTAAGATGAGGCAAATTTGGTGCTTTTACATGTTCAGTAAGGATCTTACTGGGCTTCCCAGGTGGTGCTAGTGGTAAAGAACCCTCCTGCCAATGCAGGAGACTTGAGACCGATTGGATCCCTGGGTTGGGAAGATCCCTTGGAGGAGGGGATGGCAACCCACACTCCAGAATACTTGCCTGGAGAATCCCATGAAAGACAGAACCTGGCAGGCTACAGTCCAGAGTTGAAAAGGATCGGACACATGTGAAGTGACTGCACATACATACACACGAGGACCTTATTAAAATTATTTGATCAGAGACTTCAAGGAGGCTGTGGCCATGAGGATATCTGGGGGGGAATGCTCCAGGCGGAGGAAATGGAATATACAAAGATCCTGGTGTAGGAGCTGGCTTGAATGCCAAGAAAGTTAGTGTGGCTTGAGTACAGAAGAAGGCAGGGAGCAATGAGTTGAGAGCAGTCACAGATCACACAGAGCCTTGTTGGCCATGGTTCTCTGAGTGTATTCTCCAGACCAGCAGCATCAGCACCTCCCAGAACTTGTTAGAGATGCGAATTACTGTGCTGCACCCCAGCTTCCTGAGTCAAGAAACTCCAGGTATGGCCCAGCAATCTGATCTGTGTTTTAATAAGATTCCAGACATTTCTGATTCTGTTGCAGCTCAAGTTCAAGACCCAGGGTTGGAGGCTACGTTTGGATTTTATTCTGAGTTAAATGGAGAGCCACTGAAGTGTTTTAAGCATGGGACATAACTGGATTTTCATTGAAAAATGATCACTCAGGCTGCTTTGTTCAAAATAAACTATAGGGAAGCAAAGGAAAGAAGCCAAGAAATCAGTTGGAGATTACTGTCATTGTGTGAGCAAGAAGTGATGGTGGCCTGGACTGGAATGGTAATAGAGGTAGTGAGAAGCGGTTGGATTCTGCGTTTATTTTGAGGCAGAGCCTCAACAAGAATTGCTGATGGAATATATATGATATGAGAGAAGAGGGAAAGAGTAGATAGGAAGGACCCCCAAAGGTTTTGGCCTCAGCAACTGGAAGGATGGAATAGCTCTTTATGGAGATGCAGAAAACCATAGGGGTGGATGGTTTAAGGGTGAAAATGAAGTGTGGTTTGGGGATAAAATTTGGCTGCTGTCAGGGCATATGTGCTATTTAAAGCAATGGGCCTGAGGACTTCCCTAGTGGTCCAGTGGCTCAGACTCTGCTCCCAATGCAAGGTACCTGAGTTTGATCTCTGGTCAGGGAACTAGGTCCTACATACCACAACTAAAGACCCTGCAAGCCACAACAAAGATGGACGATCTTGTGTGCCACAACCAAGACCCAAGGCAGCGAAATAAATAAGACAAATATTAAAAATTATAAAACAATGGGCTCGGATGAGATCATTTAGGGGATGAGTATAGATGGAGAAGCAGTCTTAGAGCTGAGCCCTGAATATCTGAGAGATAGGGGATGAGGAGAAACCAACAGAGGAAACTGAAAAAGAGTAACCTGTGAGACTGGATGTTCTTAGGATGTTCTTAGTCGCTCAGTTGTGTCCAACTCTTTGTGACCCCATGGATGTAGCCCACCAGGCTCCTCTGTCCCTGGAACTCTCCAGGCAAGAATACTGAAGCGGGTTGCCATGCTTTCCTCCAGGGGATCTTCCTAACCCAGGGATCGAACCCGGGTCTCCCGCATTGCAGGCTGATTCTTTACCGTCTGAGTCACCACAGATTGAAAGGGAAAGAGAAGATGATGCCCTCAAAGCCAAATTCAGAAAGTGATTGAAGGGAGTGGCAGCAGAGGTTGAGATAGGGTGAGGAGAGCCAGGCACGGGCCTCGGGTGCAAGATCTAAAGGGGGTAACAAGAAAGTCATCAAAATAATTAATATAATGTAATATTTATAAAAAGAAAATGTTACTTAAGCAATCCATGATAAACAAAATATCACAATTTAAGTCAAGACAAGATCAGACCCTCCAACTCACACTACTTAACTTACGTCTCTCACTTTGGTCCTGGCCTGGCCAGATTTTATCTTATTTACAGTTTTGGTATTTGGATCATCATGAACTTTTTGTATTTATTTTCCTTTGAAAATATTACAGTGAAATATTACTTTCAACGTTTGTGGCACCTACTTAAAATTTGCACCTTCAATGAACACCTCACTTGCCTTACCTATACTCAGGGTGAAATAGAGGCAGAGGATGGATTGGGTTTAGGAATACAGATCTGGGATTGACACATATAGACTATTGATATTACATATAAAATAGATAACTATTTTATACAGGTATTTTATACAGATAACTATTTTATACAGGTATAAAATAGCCTGTATAGCCCAGGGAACTCTACTTACTGCAGGTCATTGTGGTGACCTGAATGGGAAGGAAGTCCAGCTGTGCGCGCGCAGGAGGGCCTAGAGGAGCCATCCCATGTTGAAGGTCAGGAAGGGTGGCAGGAGGAGATACCCCTCATCCAAGGTAAGGAGCAGCAGCTGTGCTTTGCAGGAGCAGCCGTAAAGAGATACACCATGCCCAAGGTAAGAGAAACCCAAGTAAGATGGTAGGTGTTGCAAGAGGGCATCAGAGGGCAGACACACTGAAACCATACTCACAGAAATCTAGTCAATCTAATCACACTAGGACCACAGCCTTGTCTAACTCAATGAAACCAAGCCATGCCCATGGGGCAACCCAAGACGGGTGGGTCATGGTGGAGAGGTCTGACAGATTGTGGTCCACTGGAGAAGGGAATGGCAAACCACTTCAGTATTCTTGCCTTGAGAACCCCATGAACAGTATGAAAAGGCAAAATGATAGGATACTGAAAGAGGTACTCCCCAGGTCAGTAGGTGCCCAATATGCTACTTGAGGTCAGTGGAGAAATAACTCCAGAAAGAATGAAGGGTTGGAGCCAAAGCAAAAACAATACCCAGCTGTAGATGTGACTGGTGATAGAAGCAAGATCCGATGCTGTAAAGAGCAATATTGCATAGGAACCTGGAATGTTAGGTCCATGAATCAAGGCAAATTGGAAGTGGTCAAACAGGAGATGGCAAGAGTGAATGTCGACATTCTAGGAATCAGTGAATTAAAATGGACTGGAATGGGTGAATTTAACTCAGATGACCATTATATCTACTACTGCAGGCAAGAATCCCTTAGAAGAAATGGAGTAGCCATCATGGTCAACAGAAGAGTCTGAAATATAGTACTTGGATGCAATCTCAAAAATGACAGAATGATCTCTGTTCCTTTCCAAGGCAAACCATTCAATATCACAGTAATCCAAGTCTATGCCCCAACCAGTAACGCTGAAGAAGCTGAAGTTGAATGGGTCTATGAAGACCTACAAGAACTTTTAGAACTAACACCCCAAAAAGATGTCCTTTTCATTACACGGGACTGGAATGCAAAAGCAGGAAGTTAAGAAACACCTGGAGTAACAGGCAAATTTGGCCTTGGAATACGGAATAAAGCAGGGCAAAGACTAATAGAGTTTTGCCAAGAAAATGCACTGGTCATAGCAAACACCCTCTTCCAACAACACAAGAGAAGACTCTACATATGGACATCACCAGATGGTCAACACTGAAATCGGATTGATTATATTCTCTGCAGCCAAAGATGGAGAAGCTCTATACAGTCAACAAAAACAAGACCAGGAACTGACTGTGGCTCAGATCATGAACTCCTTATTACCAAATTCAGACTCAAATTGAAGAAAACAGGGAAAACCAGGTATGACCTCAATCAAATCCCTTATGATTATACAGTGGAAGTGAGAAATAGATTTAAGGGCCTAGATCTGATAGACAGAGTGCCTGATGAACTATGGAATGAGGTTCGTGACATTGTACAGGAGACAGGGATCAAGACCATCCCCATGGAAAAGAAATGCAAAAAAGCAAAATGGCTGTCTCGGGAAGCCTTACAAATAGCTGTGGAAAGAAGAGAAGCAAAAAGCAAAGGAGAAAAGAAAAGACATAAGCATCTGAATGTAGAGTTTCAAAGAATAGCAAGAAGAGATAAGAAAGCCTTCTTCAGCGATCAATGCAAAGAAATAGAGGAAAAGAACAGAATGGGAAAGACTAGCGATCTCTTCAAGAAAATTAGAGACACCAAGGGAACATTTCATGCAAAGATGGGCTTGATAAAGGACAGAAATGTTATGGACCTAACAGAAGCAGAAGATATTAAGAAGAGATGGCAAGAACACACAGAAGAACTGTACAAAAAGGATCTTCACGACCCGGATAATCACAATGGTGTGATCACTCATCTAGAGCCAGACACCCTGGAATGTGAAGTCAAGTGGGCCTTAGAAAGCATCACTATGAACAAAGCTAGTGGAGGTGATGGAATTCCAGTTGAGCTATTTCAAATCCTGGAAGATGATGCTGTGAAAGTGCTGCATTCAATATGCCAGCAAATTTGGAAAACTCAGTAGTGGCCACAGGACTGGAAAAGGTCAGTTTTGATTCCAATCCCAAAGAAAGGCAATGCCAAAGAATGCTCAAACTACCGCACAATTGCACTCATCTCACATGCTAGTAAAGTAATGCTCAAAATTCTTCAAGCCAGGCTTCAGCAGTATGTGAACCGTGAACTTCCAGATGTTCAAGCTGGTTTTAGAAAAGGCAGAGGAACCAGAGATCAAATTGCCAACATCCGCTGGATCATGGAAAAAGCAAGAGAGTTCCAGAAAAACATCTATTTCTGCTTTATTGACTATGCCAAAGCCTTTGACTGTGTGGATCACAATAGACTGGAAAATTCTGAAAGAGATGGGAATACCAGACCACCTAACCTGCCTCTTGAGAAATCTGTATGCAGGTCAGGAAGCAACAGTTAGAACTGGACATGGAACAACAGACTGGTTCCAAATAGGAAAAGGAGTACGTCAAGGCTGTATATTGTCACCCTGCTTAATTAACTTCTATGCAGAGTACATCATGAGAAATGCTGGACTGGAAGAAACACAAGCTGGAATCAAGATTGCCAGGAGAAATATCAATAACCTCAGATATGCAGATGACACCACCCTTATGGCAGAAACTGAAGAGGAACTAAAAAGCCTCTTGATGAAAGTGAAAGTGGAGAGTGAAAAAGTTGGCTTAAAGCTCAACATTCAGAAAATGAAGATCATGGCCTCTGGTCCCATCACTCAATGGGAAATAGATGGGGAAACAGTGGAAACAGTGTCAGACTTTATTTTTTGGGGGCTCCAAAATCACTGCAGATGGTGATTGCAGCCATGAAATTAAAAGACACTTACTCCTTGGAAGAAAAGTTATGAGCAACCTAGATAGCATATTCAAAAGCAGAGACATTACTTTGCCGACTAAGGTCCGTCTAGTCAAGGCTATGGTTTTTTCAGTAGTCATGTATGGATGTGAGAGTTGGACTGTGAGGAAGGCTGAGTGCTGAAGCATTGATGCTTTTGAACTGTGGTGCTGGAGAAGACTCTTGAGAGTCCCTTGGACTGCAAGGAGATCCAACCAGTCCATTCTAAAGGAGATGAACCCTGGTATTTCTTTGGAAGGAATGATGCTGAAGCTGAAACTCCAGTACTTTGGCCACCTCATGTGACGAGTTGACTGATTGGAAAAGACTTTGATGCTGGGAGGGATTGGGGGCAGGAGAAGGGGACAACGGAGGATGAGATGGCTGGATGGCATCACTGACTCGATGGACGTGAGTCTGAGTGAACTCCAGGAGTTGGTGATGGACAGGGAGGCCTGGCGTGCTGCGATTCATGGGGTTGCAAAGAGTCGGACACGACTGAGCGACTGAACTGAATTGAACTGCTGTATGGCTGATTCACTGTGCAACTGACACAACATTGTAAAGCAACTATAACTCTAAAAAGTCAATTAAAAAGTCCAACTTAAAAAAAATAGAATATAGAGTCAGTGGTGATTCTGACAAAAACTAACTCAGTAGTGCTGTCAAGAAACATGTAACCAGGGAGGGTTCAAGAGGGCATGGGAGGAGGAGAATTGAAGAGAGTGAACCGAGACTCTTCTCTTAAAGAATTTTGCTATGAATGAGGCACGGAGAAATGGACATTAGCCTCAGGGCACATGGGTTCCAATCCAGGTTCTATTTCATATAGAGACTATTACAGCAGGTATATATGCAGAGAGAAAGATAGAAAAGTTGGGGGGTTGATCATTTACAAGAAGGGACGTGTACCATAAACAGAGCAGATGCTGGATGGTTGTGGATGAGAATGTGCTGATGAGGAGGGTGTCCATGGCTTGGAATAAGGACAGGGAGATATTTTCAGTTTTACAGGAAGCAAGTCAAGTCAGCTTACACAAGGACAAATGTTAAGAACATATAAATTCTTTTTTCTTCAAGTTAATGGAGGAGGAAGTTAATTATTTTTTTTGCTGCCCTGGGTCTTTGTTGCTGCACGTGGGATTTGTCTAGCTGTGGTTAAAGGAGGCTACTCTCTAGTTGCACTGCATGGGCTTCTCATTGTGGTGGCTTCTCTTGCTGTGGAGCACAGGCTCTAGGTGCTCAAGCTCAGTAGTTGCAGCTCTCTGGCTTAGTTGCCCCCGGGCATGTGGAATCTTCTGGGACCAGGGATCGATCCCTGCATTAGCAGGTAGATTCTTAACCACTGGACCACCAGGGAAGTCTCATATGAATTATTAAAAGAGGAAAAGCAGTTTAAGAAGGAAAAAATAACACTAAAGAGCAGGGGTTATGATTGTGAGCATTTCTGGCAGCAAAGACAATAGGGAGATGATATAAATGACCTAACTTATTATGGAGAGGAGGAAACGCAACCATCCCTTCATGGAGGAGCTGCTCCTATAACTGACCCCTGTAACTGCTGTGTATGTAGCATGTGTAACAGAAGGGGTAAACATCCTTAGCAACTGTTGGCCTCACTGGAACAGAAGTGCGGTCCCTGTGGATCCTTCTTCTGCTCTCCTCTGAGAAAAGGCCATGTCGTATGCTATGAAGGGAAGTTGCCAAAGGATTTAACCTTCCGATATTTAATATGACATATCTCTGGGCTTCTCTGGTGGCTCAGATGGTAAAGAGTCTGCCTGCAATGTGGAAGACCAGGGTTTGATCCCTGGGTTGGGAAGATCCCCTGGAGGAAGAAATGGCAACCCACTCCAGTATTCTTGCCTGGAGAATCCCATGGACAGAGAAGCCGGGTGAGCTACAGTCCATGGGGGTGGCGACAAGTTGGACACAACTGAGCGACTAACACACACACACACACACACACACACACACACACACACTCTTGTATCTGTAGAACTTCAACTCTAGAGGTGCAGGCAGCTTAAACTTACTTTCTGTCTGGGTCTCATTGTCAAACACATTAAGGTCATTCTGTCTAGCTCGGTGAACAGTCTATCAGCTCTGCTCCACTGTGGATTAAGGACAGAACTCATTCCCATGGGAACCAAGTGGTGGTATTCACACATTTAAGAAAGTAAGGAGGTTGCTTTGTGTTTTCGCCCTCACATGATGCCTTTATAACTCACATGTAGGGTCATAGACAGACCTGTGGGCAAAGCCAGAGTTTTCCAAGGCAGTTGAAACTGTTTTGTTAAGACAACCCAAGTAGCATGACAGAAATGACTTTCGCTTTAGTGTTTTCCAGAGAGGGTGCTATCAGACATCCACAGCCAAATTAAAATGTTATGTTGTACAGTGTACACTTACCATCTAGGTGTCCTGACGGGGTCGCAGAGTTGCAGAACACACCCCTTAGGTGATAGAATGAATTAGACTCATGAATGGAATTATTTATTATTGATTTCTTAAAGGTTGGCCTATATCAGCCCAGAATTGTAATTTTCATTTGACAAATATTTTTAGTTTGTTATTCCTGAAAGTAAGTGGCTACTAGGATCATTTGGCACTTAAGAAGAGAGCCATTTAGAGTTCAGTTCAGTCAGATAAGCAAACACCACAATTAAAATATAGTCAAATCAAATGTTTTGATGCACACGGACTAAATTTTTCAAATTTCAGCTTGTGGGGTTGGTACAAGTAAATCCAGCCAAAGCATGTGTCTTCAGTGCCCTTTTCTCCTCCTTTTTTCTGCCATCAGTGCAGAGACTCTGCTAGGAGAATGAGCTGAGAAAATGCAACTGGCAGAACTGGGAGCTAGCCTGTCCAGGGGAGCCTGGACTGATCAAAGCAGGTGGAGGGAAGCAGTGAAGTCTCAGGACTGTGCTGGGTGGTGAGCGGGGAGACAGAGTGGCCAGGAGCCCAGAAAAGTGTCACAGGGTTAAACTAGTACAGACGCTAGAGTTCTGCTTGGGTGGGATCACACACTGCTCTCCCAGACTTAAAGTGCCAAGGTCTCTGTGAAATCACGAAGAAGTCCGATCTCAAAAGGGGAAACCATTCAAGTCTCTGGTCTTTTAGAGATGATTCATCTCTAAGTCATTTTATACTTTTGAAATTTGTCAGTGATATAATGGGAGCAAAGTTTTTCCTGTAAAGAAGACATAGGCTGTTTGTTTCTTGCAAAGGAAGTGAAAAATGAGGAAACCATCTGGCATTTGCTCAAAATATCTAGATAATTGAGGCCAAAGTATCTTTTAGCTTAATTTTATATCAATGAACATCCTTCATGCTCCCTTTCACATTTGCTGGGTAGAAAGCATCTTCAGGAAAGAGCTTGAGATTGTCTAAGAAGAATTTTGAAATACAACAACTATTAATCCTATTGGATTGTGTCCTCCTCTATCCCTAGCAATTCTGCTTTTTTGAATTTCATATATATGTGTGTGTATCTATTAATTAAAGTGATATTCTTTAAGCAGCATTATAGATTGAAAACTCTTACCTTTATTGAAAATTTCACTGTGTCGATCAGATAGTTTTCATAGGTGATGTGATCGCTCTGTGATTTCTTGGAATTTGCATTTCAAAGCTGATTGATAGACAAAATGAGATGAAGTTGATGTCCTTTTTGTACAATAGAGATGTAGGATGATTCTTTGCTGGAGAAACATTATTATTTACTGACAAGGTTATTTAATAAATTTAACTTTGCATTTTTAATGCAGAATCATATGTTTCTGTACCACATATTAAAAGCTTCCCATTTCTTAGGAGAGCAAATTCATATTTATAAGACATCTGATAGATGTCTTATCACCTCTACATAAGTGTATAGAGTATTGTTTTATTATTCATTGAGAAATATATTGTTATATCTTCTCGTGTGAAAAGATAAGTACCATCTTTCATTCCTAGTGTTAATCTGGATTTTTAATTCCTAGTTTTCATTTTCTACAAAGTGTAGACTACTTTTTGTTTTGCTGAGAATAAGTTAAAAAGTTTTAAGAAACATTGTAACTCCCTAACTCTTTTTGCAACCTCATGAACTGTAGCTTGCCAGGTTCCTCTGTCCATGGGATTTCCTAAGCAAGAATATTGGAGAGGGTTGCCATTCCCTTCTCCAGGGGATCTTCCTGACCTGCGGATTGAGCCCGCATCTCCTACATTGGCAGACAGATTCTTTTAGACTGAACCACCAGGGAAGCCCCAAATAAAAATGTTTATTTCATGGGAAAAAATAATAGTAATACCCAATCAAACTTGAAACCATAGTGTCATACAGATACTAGGATAGTCAGCTGGGTTCCTTAAATTTAGCTGGTCACTATCTGAAAACTGCTGTAAATTTTGCATCAAAATTTTCCCTAAATTCTATTGCCCTAAATTATATGACAAGATTAGTATGTACCATGCTTTTCAAAGTTTAAAAACTGGATAATCCAATTAAGTCCTGGATTTGAAGGAAGCAAACTTCCCCAGAGTGTTGAAGATAGAGAATTTTATCTTTGCATTATGTTTTGCTGGGAAATATATAACAAGAAGCATATGACAAGAATGTAGTGTTGACCTTAGTATTCTGTATTTTTACAATAAGTCCCATTCTTCAAATTTCTTCTCCTTTTTCCTTTCCTCCTGCCCCACCTGCCCATGCTCCTTCTCCTCTTTTACTTTGGTTCAACTTGATTTTTGATAGAAATGATAAGCATCCCACTGAAGACAGTAATAGCTAATTAGCCAAACAGGAGATGAGCAGCAATTTTCCTTGGTTGAAGGATCAACATGATTTCAAATTTATACTTCTCTCCTTTTTCCTAGACCGTTCCTTAACTAGCCATCAATTGAAAATAACTCTGCTCATTTTGGATGGAGTTGCCTGTTGTTGTTTTTTTTTTCTATCTTGAAAAACCTGGTTTAGAAGAACCAGATTTACCTTCTCACTTTTAGCAACTACAAAACTGAAAGAAATATACATGAAATAATAGTTTGCAAGTCATTGGCATCATGCAGTGAAGGACAGTGATTCCTAAGAGGTGGGGCAGTAGAGAGGAAAGCCTGCTGATTGCCTCAGCTTACTTCTGGGAGAGAATTTTGAGCTACAGTGCAGAGAGGGGGAACCCAAGCGGATGTTTGCAGTTTATCTGAATTCTGTAACCAGTGAAAGTATTTTTTTAAAGCAATGGTGAAATGACTTTTTCAGCTTTTCAGGCATAAGCTGAAAGACCTCATCACTAGCAGAATGGTTCTATAAGAAATGTTCGTGGAAGTCCTTTAGGCAGGAGAAAGATGGTACCAGATGGAAATCTGGATCTGCAGAGAGAAATGAAAATACTGGGTTAGTAACTATATGGATAAACACAAGATATTTAAACCCCTTTAAAATATAGTTGACTGTTTTAAAGCAAAAGTAATAATGTATTTGGGGTTATGACATATGTATGAGAAAAATTGAAAAAAGTTCAGGAAAGAGAAACAAAAGCAGTATTGTAAAATTCTTGTATTATACATGAGGTGTATAATGTCATTTGAAGGTAGACTGCAATGTTACACAATGAATCCGAAAACAATCACTAAAACAACACAGCAAAGAACCTTACCTGATAAGCCAACAAAAGAGAAGATGAAATCATGAAAAATACTCAATTAGTTCAAAGGAAATCAGAAACAAAAAGAAGAAAAGGGGAACAAAAAGAAAAAAAAAGCCGATGGAAGAAATAGCAAGCAAATAGAATGTGGGAGACTAAACCAAATTATATTATTAATCACATTAACTATAAATAGTCTCAATATCTCGTTTAAAAGGTAGAGATACTCAAATTGGATAAAAAAAAAAACAAGCCTCAAGTGTATACTGTCTACAACAAAAATGTGCTTTAAATATAATGACACAAATGTATTACAAGTAAGAGGATGGGAAAAGATATACCGTGCTAATCAGACAATGCTGAAGTGGCTGTATTAATGTTAGACAAAGTACCATCAAGAATGACAAATTACCTTCAAGAGGGGTTTTACAAAGTATTCATCTCTTTATGTAGTCTGAAATAAAAATTTTACAAAGACTAAATCTTGCCCTGATCTCTTTCAGCAATGTGATTTTTCAACTACAGTTTTAAAAACTGCAGACATAGAAAGCTCCTCCATGCATATCTTTCTTTTAAAATGCTCTTTTCAAGATGGGAAATAAGAGAGAGATAGAGACAGAGAGAGGCAGAGAGAGAGAGGGGGGGTTTGTGTCAAATTAGTACGCAAATACAGAATAAATTCTTAGCTCTCTGAGTCTGAGTCAAAAGAAGACATGGGAATTTTCTTTCTTTCCTCATGAGGATTGTTCCTTTCATTATTATTTTTCCTCTTTGGTGTTGTTCTCTGAATGCCCTGAAGTTCCCCCCAGACGTGAACAAGCATCTTCATTCCACTTGGTAGTAAGTCCACCTTTCCAGTTGCTTATGCTGAGTCTGGGGTCATCCTTGCATCTTCCCTCTCTCACTCTTCACATCTTACCAGGTGTCTGCTTTACCTTCAAGATGTACCCATAATCTGGTCTCCTATCACCCTCATTGCTCTTACCTCCTTCAAGCCACTATCATCCCAGTCACTGGGATGGTCTTTTAAAATTTTTTAAAATAATTAATTAATTTAATTTTGGCTGCACTAGCTCTTCATTGCTGCGTACAGGCTTTCTCTAGCTGGGATGAGTGGGGGCTACTCCTCGTTGCGGAGCTAGGACTCCTCACTGTGGTGGTTTCTCTTGCTGCAGAGTACTGGCCTGGGCTTTAGCAGTTGCGGCACATAGGTTTATTGCTCCACAGCATATGGGATCTTAGTTCCTGGACCAGGGATCGAACCTGTGTTCCCTGCACTGGCAGGTGGATTCTTAACCACTGGACCACCAGGGAAGTCCCATGATGGGCGTTATATGGATTTCCACCTTCATTCTTGTTTAATAATATGTTTATCCCTTTAAAGTCAAATCATGTCCTCTTCTTTTCAACACCCTCCACCCCGACCTGTGTTCCACCTTCTCTCAGTGTAAAATCTGAAATCTTTACAGCGGTCCACAGCCCGGAATGATCTGATTCTCTGCCTTCTCTGTGAGTCATTTCCTTGCCTACTCATTCTGCTCAAACAACTGGCCTCCTTGCTGTGTTTCCAGCACACCACATGTGCCCCCTCTTAGATTTCTGCACTGTTTTCTCTCTGTCACACTTTCTCTCCAGACAATCTCATGGATAACTCCTTCACCTCAACCAGATCTTTGTTCAAACTTTAATGTCTCCATTAGATCTATCCCAACAGCACTATTTGAAGTTATAACATCTTGGCTTCAAGTCCCCTCTCTATTCCCCTAACTGCCTACCCTGCTCTACTTTATCCTATAGTTTTTATTACATTCTGACCTACTCTGTAATTTACTTATTTATTATTTTTATTGTTGTATTATTAATTTTGAGGTTGGTCTCTCTACAGTAGCACAGAAGCCCTGTGAGCACTGGGATTTTTGTCTATTTTGCTCAGTGGTATACCCCAAGGCCTAGAATAGTGTCTAAGACAAAGTAAGAGCTCAGTGTTTATTAATGATCAAATGGCCACTGGAGGCTTCACTTTTGGCTCAGTTGGTAAAGAATCTGCCTGCAACGTAAGGGACCTGGGTTTGATCTCTGGGTAGGGAAGATTCCATGGCAAAGGGAATGACACCCCACTCAAGTACTCTTGCCTGGGAAATCCCATGGACAGAGGAGCCAGGTGGGATAAAGTCCCTGGGGTGGCAAAGAGTTGGACAGAACCAAGTGACTAACATTTTCACTTTCAAATGGTCATTTGCAGGAAAAAGACCTCGCCAGGAAAAAAACCCCCATATTTCAAATTTCTGCCAAAATGTTTACGATGGTGCTACATGCATCTCAATTTAAATTATTGGTTGGCAAACATCTAAAGATGACACTTAAAAATTGGTTTTTAATTGAAGTGTAGTTGACTTACACAAGCAGGACACTTTCGACAGATGAGAAGATAGCTAAAGATTTTAGCCATGTGGGCAACTGTTTTATTTTTGTTCAATTTCTGTGGTAGAAATCCCCTGCTCTTCTTATTTGAGTGTAATTCTTATATAACTCAGTCAAATGATTAATACATTATTAGCTTGTTAGGCCTAAGGAGGTGGAGTTTCACCTGTTTAGTTATTGTCATTTGTTAGTCACACAGGAAAGAGTTTATCTCTCAAATTGGAACATTTCTCTAGGCTTGTGGGTTCTCAAGAATCACTCTTAAGCTTTAGCAGAAGGTCTCAATGGATGTAAGTGGAAGTTTCTATATGGTGCGCCAAAAGATGGCACCCTGCATCTGGACAGAAATTTGGAACGAGAAGAGATGGAGCCAAAGCGTTGATGTTCCTGACTGTGGGACTACAGGACACGTGTAAGACCGGCCAGTCCTGACCCCAGCGGCTGTATTCCCTGCTCAGGACAGTAGAGTAGGATGACGGGACTGATGCAACTGAAGGAAAGTCAGCCAGGGTAGGAGGTGAGCACATCCGTTCCAGGTGTATCCTGGAACGGGGCTTGACTTCTGTATAAATGAGAGAGGTGGTTTCTTCAATCCTTTCCTTACCTGTGGTTGACACTTGTGGTTTGAATTTGTGGTTCCTTTGGCTAGTGGTATGTACAATGTGCACTGTGTTACTGTACGAGTATGTACAGTGTTTGAAGTGGCCAAGAGTTATATTTGCTTGGCCCTGCTATTTGCTGGAATGGCATCTCCATGTTTGATGTGGTTATGATATCATCCTTTGGGCTCATCGAGGGCAGGGGCCTCATGTTTACTTTCTTTCATCGTCTTCTATTGCAATGATCTGGGCAGTGACAGCAGAAGTCAAGTAGAAGAAATAATCAATCAGTTTCCTTTTATTGATCTTCTGCCATGTGACAGGCAATCTATTAAATATTTTACAAATGTGTACATGTATACTGTTATTGTGCTTTCGTTCTCTGTGGTTTTCTTAGACCTCGTGACCCTTTCTGGGAGAGACGGATTTATTTTTTACCTGACAGATTGTTTCAATACAGAGAATGGACAGGAAGTGCAGGAGGGGGATTGGATGGGGTGTGAAATAAGCAGAGTCACTACCAGCTCATCCGTAAGCAAACAGATCCAACCTGGGTCTCAAGAAACAGTGAGAACACTAAACTATGAGCCCAGCATTCGTGGGGGGAGCCCTTTGGTTGGGGTAATTCAAAAATGAGGGATGGATCCCAAGCCTTCCCAAATAGCTTCTGATGACTGACCGTGGATCAGCACACAAATCAATAATGAAAATGATTTATGAACACTTTAATAGTCTATACTTTTTTATGTCCCTACCTCTACCAGGGTAAGCGTCAAAGCAAATTTTACTATTTTTCTATTGGTTCCTTCTCTAGAAATTGTTTACCTTTTCTCTCACTATTATAGTTCAAATTTTGTCCTAAAAATTTATCCTGATGAATTTCAGGGCACTAGTTAAATTTTTACTGAAATTTGGTTACATTACATGATTTAGTTGGTCACTGTTGAAGTTTAGAGAATGAGCAATTTGTTACACAGAGATTTTCACTGTGGTGTTATTTGGAAGTAGTATAAGAGCTTCCCTAGAGAAGGCAATGGCACCCCACTCCAGTACTGTCGCCTGGAAAATCCCATGGACGGAGGAGCCTGGTAGGCTCCAGTCTATGGGGTCGCTAAGAGTCGGACACGACTGAACGACTTCACTTTCACTTTTCACTTTCATGCATTGGAGAAGGACATGGCAACCCACTCCGGTGTTCTTGCCTGGAGAATCCCAGGGATGGGGGAGCCTGGTGGGCTGCCATCTCTGGGGTCGAACAGAGTCGGACACAACTGAAGCAACTTAGCAGCAGCAGCAGCAGCAGCAGCAGCAGCAGCAGCAGCAGCAGCAGCAGCAGCAGCAGCAGCAGCAGCAGCAGCATAAGGGCTTCCCAGGTGTTGCTAGTGGTAAAGAACCCTTCTGCGAATGCAGGAGATGTAAGAGACCTGGGTTCAATCCCTGGGTTGGGAAGATCCCCTGGAGGAGGTACTGGCAACCCACTCCAGTATTCTTGCTTGGAGAATCCCATGGACAGACAGAGCCTGGCAGGACACCCCATAGGATTACAAAGAATCGGACATGACTCAAGTGACTTAGCACAGCATAGCACAGCACAGTATAAGCAAAGTAGAATCCCTTTGGATTAAAACCACAGTGTCTCCAATGTCCCCTCTGTTCTTTGGGTTTGAATTGAAAATTGACTTTTGATTAATTTTGGAGTCACAGTTTTCCTCCTATCCCTACTGTCACTGCTTTGCTTGAGTTCCCCATGCTCTACTGCGTGGATCAATCGCTAACCCACTTACTCAACACTTCATTGTTGTTCAGTTGCTAATTTGTGTCAGACTCTTTGTGACCCCATGGACTGCAGCACTCCAGGCTTCCCTGTCCTTCACTATTTCTCAGCGTTTGCTCAAACTCATGCCCATTGATGATGCTATCGATGTCAATGACGGATACACCCATCTCATCCTCTGCTGTCCAAAGGACTCTCAAAAGTCTTCTCTAGCACCACAATTCAAAAGCATCAATTCTTCAGTGCTCAGCCTTCTTTATGGTCCAACTTTCACATCTGTTCATGACTACTGGAAGGATTATAGCTTTGACTATGGACCATTGTTGGCAAAGTGATGTCTCTGCTTTTTAATACACTGCCTAGTTTGTGATAACTTTCTTTCCAAGGAGCAAGTGTCTTTTAATTTCATGGCTACAGTCACCATCCACAGTGATTTTGGAGCTCAAGAAAATAGAATCTTTTACTCCTTCTACTTTTCCCCTTCTATTTGCCATGCAGTGTGGGATGGGACATCATGATCTTCGTTTTTCAAATGTTGAATTTTAAGCCAGCTTTTAACTCTCCTCTTTCACCCTCATCAAGAGGCTCTTAGTTCCTCTTCACTTTCTGCCATTAGAGTGGTGTCATCTTCATATCTGAGGCTGCTGATATTTCTCCCAGCAATCTTGATTCTGCATATAAGTTAAATAAGCAAGGTGACAATATACAGTCTTGTTCTCCTTTCCCCATTTTGAACCAGCCAATAGTTCCATGTCCAGTTCTAATTGTTGCTTCTTGACCCACATACAGATTTCTCAGGAGACAGGTAAGGTGATCTTGTACTCCCAAGTCTTAAAGAATTTTCCACAGTTTGTTGTGATCCACACAGTCAAAGGCTTTAGCATAGTCAGCGAAGCAGAAGTAGATGTTTTTCTGGAACCTTCTATGTATATATCCCTAAATGATATATTGTTTTGTATTTCTTGTCCTTAAATTTCATTAAAATGGAATTATATAGCTTAGTCTTCTGTGACTTTACTTTTTTTCTCTTCAGTATTGTGGTTTCTGCAATTGGTCCACATTGTGCATTTTTAATGCTGCCTAATATTCCACTGAATAAATTGACCACAGTTATTTCTAATGTGGCACTGGAGGTTTGGGGCTTCCCAAGTGGCTCAGCAGTAAGGAACCCGCCTGCCAATGTGGAAGATTAAGAGACTCAAGTTCCATCCCTGGGTTGGGAAGACCCCCTGGAGGAGGGCATGGCAACCCACTCCGCTATTTTTGCCTGGAAAATCCCACGGACTGAAGAGCCTGGAAGACTACAGTCCACGGGGTAGCAAAGAGTCGGACACGACTGAAGCAACTTAGCACACACACACACACGCAGTGGAGGTTTAGGCTGTTATGATCATTATTTGCTGTTACAAGAAACACTGCTCTGAACGTTTTTGTACATGTCTTGTGGTGGACATATGCAAAACTGTTCTAACATATACACACACACATACACATGAACACTCTTAGAGCAGAATTGCCAGGTTTACAGTATGTGGATGTTGACTTGACAAGGTCATGCCACATTATTTTCTAATACATGGTGCTCATTAAATTTTTTTTTTTAAACTACAGGATTATCCATGACTTATCCCCCATTGCTGCTTAATCACCGTATTCCTGGCTCTTGGCTCCGCATAGGAATCATTTTGATACATTAATTTTAGCACCAACTAACCTCTCTTTATTGCTGTCTCTAATTATGAGAAAGATCACCTTTAATTTATTGCAGTGAAAGGATCTTAGGCCCTGTGTTGTGAGACTCCAAGGATGAGGGAATGTCCTCTTTCCTAGCTCCTCCCAGGAGTGGGTGTGCTATGAAGCTGATGACGCTGAACTTTCAAGACCCCTCATTTGTCTGGGCTCCTACCAGCATCTTTTGGAAATACCCATTTTAGTACGTATTTTTAATCTATAATTTAAAATTCTTTTTCTAGTGTAAGTTTAAGGTCCCAGGAACCCTGAATTTGTCCCTTTGTTTCTTTTGTATTATAAACCCCTTACTTTGGGATTAATTTACATTCTGTGACCTTGGTCTTCCCAATCCTCTGTAATAGCTTTTAAGAGACTTTCTAAATGATTTAAAACAGTTTTCCCCCGAATACTTAAAAATCACCTCAGAAAAACACCTCAGACTAGTCCTTTAACTCCATAATGAGCTCTTCCTAAGGGACATCAGCCCCGTTTTAGTGAGGTTTCTTGGAAAGAAGTCAAAATGCTAAGTTTTCAGCACAGTGGTTTAATCTATTGAAGATTCTTCTCGGAACCACTCAGTTTACTTTGCTTATGCCTTGAGTCTGTGGGCCATATAAAATTGAAGGGTCTAATGTATGGTATTAGGGTTCTATAGTCTTGTCCCAGGGTTTTGCTATAATCTCTGCCTGATTTCTCTGAATTAAAATAATCGACAATGTCAGATGTGATAACCAAGTAGTTATGAGAAAATCCTGTGATCATAAATAGCTAACAAAATCTTAGAGTCATCAGAAACTCACAGACCTCAGTTCGAGAAACAGTGATGTGTAAACATAAAACTTGGCATTTTAGTCAATTTAGATGTTCTCAAACTCACCAGGTGAGGCCTTTTCCCATTCAGGCTTCCTACAAGACTATCTTCCATGGATATCCCCACCACCCAGACCTGTCTTACTCCACCATCAACTGTAGCCTCCCTTTAAGTATTTCTGCTGGTTGCCTCTCTTCTTCCTCAGAGAATGAAGCATCTTTGTGTTTCTTAAAAACTCCAGCAGCACCTCAGTCTCTGAGAGAGTGTGCTTTGAAATCTGTCTCCCCACCTCTGGAAGTAACACTAATCCATTCCCTGCCCATCTCAGATAATGTGATACTCAGACAGAGGGAGGCCGTTCTTAGCCACAGACTAGCGGCTCCAGTTAATTTGCACGAGATATCTTATTCCTTCGTTTCTCTTTTGTAACACGTGTCTTCTGGTGAATATAAGACTCCTCAAGCAATAGCAACTTGCATTTATACGGCCTTATGAACATGAACTCACATAAATCACATTCATTAGTACTGCTTCCCTTCGAGGTTCCTTTCCCAGGTGACTAGCGTGCCTCCAGCCTGCCTCCCAACCTCAGCTTCGTCTCTGTTATTGGTATAATCGTCCTGACTCTCTCAGGGGAAGCCCACCTGCCCGGTCCTTTTCCTCACTTTTTTTTTTTTTTTTTACTGGGGTACAGTTGCTTTACAATGTTGTGTTAGTTTCTGCTGTACAATGAAGTGAATCAGCTATGATGGTGTTTAGTCCCTCAGTAGTATCTGACTCTGAGACCCCACGGCCTGTAGCCCTCCAGGCTCCTCTGTCCATGGGATTCCCCCAGGCAAGAACACTGGAGCGGGTTGCCAGTTCTTTCTCCAGGGGATCTTCCCGACCCAGGGATCAAACTTGTGTCTCTTGCATTGGCTGGCGGGTTCCATTTCCTCCCATGCTCCTCCCCACCCCACCTCTCTAGGTCATCGCAGAGCACTGAGCTGAGCTCCTTGTGCTTCACAGCAGGTTCCCGCTAGCTGTCTGTGTTACATGTGGTAGAGTATATATGTCAATGCCAATGTCTTCAGTTCATCCCGCCTTCCCCGTGACCACACGTCCATTCTCTAAGTCTGCAATGGAGTACTACTCAGTCATAAAACGGAATGAAACTGGGTCATTTGTAGAGATGTGGGTGGACCCAGAGTCTGTCATACAGCATGAAGTAAGACAGAAAGAGAAACACAAATATCATATATTAATGCATATATGCGGAATCTAGAAAAATGGTACAGATAAACCTCATTCCTTCTTGACTCTCACACCAATTTAGCTGAGGCCCAGGACTCTGCTCCTGCTCTGACAAGCCTCTGCGCCTGCCCTTCCACTCACCTACATGTGTCTGCTGCTGGAGCCCCTCTTCCATGGGGTTTTGTCTAGAGGACCGAGGGCCCCTCTCTCATGTGAGCACCCATCTCTTCTCCAGCCCCCAAATCTCCCTGGTTTTCTTTTTTTTTCCACTCTCTCATCTTTCCCCTGATACTGGGTAGCTCATCCAGTGAATAAATACAGGATAGCATAGTAGTTCATGACTGCAAGCTCGATAGCCAGAGTTCTTAAAAAGTTTGAAACATCCTCCTGTCCCTGGATATTTTGACTAGGGGCTGTTTTACAGAAGTCTACAGGCTTCAGTTTTCTTTTTTCGTAAAATGGAATTAACAATAGCGCTAACTTCTTAGAGAAGTTGTGAGGATTAAATGAGAAAATAAACATAATGTATTTACCACAGTGCTTAGCACACAGCCCACAGACAATAAATGTTAGTTTTCATCACAGATTTATTCAGGACTGCTGATCGCTTTGTGTCCAGGAGAGTGAAATGTTTACATTTTATAAGTATATATAAAATATCAAAATTAAAAATGTCACGTTTAATTAATTTTTGATTAGGACTTTTATTATGATTGTTTTTCTTTAAGTATTGGAAAAGATAACATTGTCTCCCTAACACTGCCTGGTGATATTTTTCCACATTGCTTAAATTCTTAACGAATAAATATGCATTCATTTTATTCATCTCATTTTGCTGGAGGACAGGAACTATATTTTACTGTTACTATTCCCATTTCAAAGATGGGGAAATGAAGGTAACACATCCAAGGTCACAGAAGGACTAAGGGGGAAAGATAAGGCATCAGCCTAGACCTAGTGTACTCTTTGTGCAATTTTGTATCAATATTTTAAAAATGCACCAAAAAACCTAATCAGAATCTTCTGAATAGTAATCATGTGCTGAAAGATGGTGTATTCTTTTTGCATAAAAGATTTTCTGCATTACAGCAGGGGGCCCTACCCTGATGTGTCAGGAGGAAGAAGAAAATTCATTTCTTATACCAGCCTGTCAGCTGCCCTTTATGACTGAACCATATACCATTAGACAATCACAAACAGTGACAAGAGCTTTTGCGCTATAGTGATTCTCATGTTTGAATTGGTTTGCTGAAATGCTGCACTTCGCTGCATTACTGGAAAACACTACAAAGAACAGATGTGCAGGACCATGCAATAGTTATTATTTAGATGTTTAATCTGGGTGTTTTAAATACTACTCCGGTTTTGTTCCAGTGTGCTTGATACGCGAAGTGTGTATTTTTAAGAGCTGCATTAAAAGCACAAAAAATGTTATATTTTTATGGATTAAGTAAATCCTGCATTGTTGATCTAATCACATCTTGAAAGTTACTGAAAATAAAAATCTTCCCAATTTTCATATACACGTAATTTTGATAGTGTATTTGTACAATTTTACTAGAGTAAATTCACACCCTCTGCAGCTGGTTTAATTCTCATACCTACCTTAGGGAAGACTTCTACAGAAACCCAGAAGATATGTGCACTTACATTAACTCCCGGTAGATTACAAAAAGTAATCAGAACCAAATGGAAGATATACTCTTCATCATATATTTTCAGACTTGAAGTAGTTTTTTTTTTCCTGCATACTAAAGCAAGTGGGGACCTTTTACATTATCTCTAGTCCCTTCATAACTCCTTGAGTAAGTGTATTGCAAATAAGCACATTTATCATTGAAGACTGTTAGTAAAGAATATGGTATTTATTCAGATGATTCAGAGACACAACGTTTGAAGAGTTTTTAAATTGCTTATTTGGTTTAGAGCCATATTCACTTCCTGACCAAGATATTGTTAAGTGATGAAAGTAAGAAAGCTTATCATTTCACTGATCTCTGTCACAGCCAATGAAGACATTAATTTTAAAGAATTAAAATGTAGGAGTAGGCTAGATGAATTTTAGTAATGAGTTTCATGTTTAAATTATTAGAAAATTTAATAGAACATATATTCCTAAGGTTAATTTTAAAGACACTACATTTCTTGAGTCAACATGAACACTCTGAAGAGATTTTAGGATGAAAAATTAGTATAGAACAAAGCCCACTGTGGAGAATCACTAAGTACCAGCTATGGTACTTATGGTTATACCATGGACTTGATCATGGAGGTCGATTCCCATTCTTTGTGTACATAGTGATGTGTGATACATCTTCTTTCCTTCTTTCTTGAAACTTGGAAAGCATATGATAAGGGGGCTGTGTATATCCTCTGGCTCCTGCGTTATAACAGGATTCTATGTAGTAAGGCCATTAAGACCTTAAGTTTATGAATGCATCAATCGTGACTTAGCTGGGAGACTGCAAAATGCTGTGGCTGGAAAACTCATGCTTACTTATTTATTTATTTAGAAATTTCCCCTTAACTGCCAAAAGAATATGGAGTGGCTTTCACACATAGAGCAATGGGGTAAATATATTAAAACAAATATTAGCCTTTTAGACAAACATTTTCTCATTAGTTTTCTCTGTGAGAAGAGAATGAGGTTAAAAATGGTTTGAAGTTTCTTAAGTCATTATGTTCTGTGGCTTTTCTAAAATTAGAGTGTCACGTTTTCAGTAACTATGTTAGTATTTACATAATTTTATTAATTTTTATTACAGTTCAAAGCATACAACCATTTTACCAATTGCCTTTTTGTAATTAGAATGTTATATCTTCACTTTGTTTTGGCTCTCAGTGAACACAGTAGCATCACATTTTATTAGCAAATACAGAACGGTATTTCCTGATGTAATTAGACAAGTGTATTTGGTATTTAACATGATTTTCATCTTCATTAGAGAGAGATGTGAAACTTAGGAGTCTCCTTTATCACTTTGAAAATTCTTCTGCCTTGAAAGAGTATCTCTGTGTAATTTTATTGTTCCTATTTGATTTTGTAAGACAGCATGCTGCCTGAATCTATGGATGTAGCAAAGTGTCTTCGTTTGTCTGGTGCAAGAATATAAGGGGTTATGTGTATGTATGAGATACAGAGAGATCTTGCTTGGAAGGACAACATAAAATGATTATTTTGCTCCACCTGAGAAGGTTTTGTGGATTAGTCTTGCACATTTAACAGGGATGTTTCCCTTTTTCTCAGAACTGGCGTACATTTGAACACTGGCTACCACGCTACCTAAAACTCACTTTGTGGAGACCAACGGTGGTTTAGGGTTAAATTAAAAGAACATTATGTACAATTGGATAACCTTTTATTTAAAAACAGTGGGGAAGCAGACTCAGTATCAGCCATTTGGCACTGCATCTCTTTTTCTACTACAAATAGGAATTATTTATTCACGCTATAGAATGAACAATGGAAATAAGGATCTGAGGTGCTTTAACCTACCTACATTTCTTCCTTCCTCACTTCCTCCCTCCCTCTCTTTGACAAAAAAGTCACCTAATCATGTTGATTAGTCTTCTTCCTTTTTTATTGGTAAAATATGGAAATATATATATTTCTGTTTATGTCAGTTTTAACTTGGGTTCTTACATCCATACAGTACTGTCCATGACAAAAATGTTGTTAGAAATGGTGTTGACTAATACATTGTATAGTATTATGTACTAATTATGATAACATAAACTGCTATTTGAAAGTCCACAGAGGTTAAATACTTGTGATACTTTTCATAGTTAAAATTGCTTATGATATTTACTTACATTTAGGACAGTTCTTTTTGGTAAGGTCTTCCTCTGCAGTGGTTTTGAATTGAACGCTTAGTTCAATGGAACAGCCAGCCAGCAAGGGCCCTTTGTGTGGTCTCAGAACTTTAGTATGATAGGATAAAGTAGCATGCTTTTTTCTTGTGTCTTAGGCTGTATTTTGTCATGTATGTCTTTAAAATATTATTTATTTTACTCTGTTTATTTCCTCAAGGGACTTGAATTAATTTACACAAAGAATGGCAAAATATAAAACAGTGAAATAATCAGGATTAAGGGAAACTGGAATTAGAACAAAAGGCAAGATCAGAAAGAAAACAGGACATATTTGAAATAACTGTGCTCTATATTTAGGTTTAAGCTTTCTGGTGGCCTAAGTGAAAAGGGAAAATTGGATAATCGTTCAAGAGGGAGAAACAAACATTTTCTATGGTGCACATAAAATTTTTCTTAGCACATATCCCCAAAGGAAATTTCTCTTGTAGAGCTGTATATGAGAAGACTCATATGTGATGTTCATAACTGTGTTCACAGTGAATGCAATAAAGGGTCTCCAAAACAAAGGTTCTCCCCTTTTCATTAATATAAATGAAAGCAAAAGGAAGACTGAAAAGAATAGTTGTGAATATTCTGAAAAGAATAAAAGAATAATTTCCTTCAGGGATATGTGCTAAGAAAAATTTTCTGTGCATCAGAGAAAATGTTTATTTCCCCATCTTAGAGTGTCCAATTTTCCCTTTTTACTTAGACCACCAGAAAGCTTAAACCTAAATATAAAGCACAGTTATTTCAAATGTGTCCTATTTTGTTTCTGAACAGTTCCATAGGGGTGTAGAACACATGGCACTAATGAGAGCATTTGATATCCACCTTGGTAGAGGGATGGTTAACTAGCAGGCCCTTAAATTTCTTTCATGAGTGGTTAAGTAGTTTGAAGCTGACTCTGGTGAGGTATTCTCTATGTGCACTGAGGTGATACATCCTCTTGGTGGTATGAGTGATCATCACAAACCCAGAGTCCCCTATGGGCAAGAATTTCCTTGTATAATCATTTCCTGCTTTGTCACAGGACCTTGCTACTTTGGCCACAGCCAGAGTTGGGTTTGTCCTAAGAGCCAGGACCATCTTCTGGGTCAGTATTTGAACGGTCAGGTAAGACAGGTCCTTCCACTGTGGCTGCTCTCAGCAGGGTGAGGATTGATTACCCAAATTTCATCCTTGTTCTTAAAGAGCTTAGCTTTAAACAGAATGAAATGAGGCCCCAAAGGATGGCTCTGAAGTGAGGGGAGGCTCTGAAATGAGACAAGCAAAACCCCGAGTTAGAGATGGAGCGGGAAGTGGAGGCACATGATGGTAGCCGCTGAACAGGTTCTTCAGTGGGATGGTGAGTGATGGTTAGCATTTTCACAGGTCTTGCTTGGAAAAAATTTTTCCTGATTCCTTATTCTCTTGAGCCCTTACAATAAGGTCCATTATACTAGGTAATCTGCATGTTTTTGTTCTTTATAACCAAAAAGAACCAAACACAAGTGTCAACCCATATTATCTAGAGATTAAATGAAAGGATACTTTATTCTTCTTTAATAGAAGTTAGGAATTCTCACAAAATTCTTACCAGAATGAATCATTAATGTATGTTTATTTATTTATTCATCTGTCATGAGTGAGAGAAAGAGAACAACTGAAATTTCTTCCTGGTGTAATTACAGATAACACCAACTGAGGATTATTGAGGCTTCTGTTTGTGTTAAATCTATAAAAACATTTAGGAATTCTACACAGAAAACTTGCATTTGTTTCAATAACAACTCTGGCATTGAACATTGCGATATCTTAAAACAGCATAAGATTTCTTTCTTTTTTTTTGGCCATGCTATGCTGCTTGGGGTATGTTAGTTCCCTGACCAGGGCCTGAACCTGTGCCCTCAGCAATGAAAGCACAGAGTCCTCACCACTGGACCACCAGGGAATTCCCAAAACAGCACAAGATTTCTGAATACAGTGGCCCAAATGTTAAAGAACACTACAATTTGGAAGTAAGGTCTTCTATGATTTACCAGGTTTGGGGGCTGATATCTTTGATTATAATCAGAACAAATAGGTAGGCTGCATTTACAGTGTTGTTTGTGTTTTGGAGAAACAATGTCATGGTGTAATTAACCATCGGTTTTCAACTAGAGGAGTATGGAATCCGGGGCTTCCAACCTGTCCTATGGTCTCTTCCTACTGAAAAATCAGAATACAAAGGTACAGTGAGATAATTCTAATGAAGCAAAGTACATTCATCCCGTAGAACACTCTGCTAGTGTGGTCTCTTTTCTCTAACGATCCCACCCAAATCGGAGATGACCTTTCTAATGAAACATAAAATGTACACTATGCAACCTTACTGATATATTCTAATGCAATTAGGTCACACAAAAGGCTTGTTAAGTTTGTAATGTCTGCTTTCCCCTTTACTAGAATCTCTAGTTACACCAAAAGTGTGTTGTTTCTCACTGTAGGACTGTAATTCTGCTCCAAATAAATAGATGTTCATTAAATGAAACTTCTAAACACTATAAATAAAATATATTAGAGTGCTTGATGATTTAAAAATTATGGAAAAGATATGGAAAAGAATAACAAATTATTTTCATTCTTACTAATGGCCACTTCATGTTATCATTTTTATATTTAAAAGCTATTATGTATATTCTTAGATGTAATTTTTAAAATGTGTTAACTAGTTTCAAATTTAATAGTGTTTTGTAGGTGTCTCCATTAAGTGGTTTCCTCATGAGGAATAGTGATCTGCTTAGAGCCAGTGATGCTTGTGGGAATGTTACCTTCCCAAAGAAACATCCACGTTGATGCCAACCTCCTGTGCTGACCAGACTTGTTTGCTGAGCAGATCGTTGAAAACTGACATTTCTGAGTTAAGCCCTAGTGCTTTTGAAAATGTATTAACCGTCTGTCCTATATATATATACATATATATATTTTTAAAATATATATTAAAAAAATTCACCGAAAGACCTCTTAATGTAGACTTACTATTTTGCATAAATAAATATGGGGGAAAAGCAATCAAAGCTCTTGGAATTGCAAGCATACCATTTTATTCTCTTATCTGGCTACACGTGGCCACTCCTAAGCCAAAGTTTCTGGAGCTGCCGCTACTGCAGCAACCTGCCTGGCCTACGGTTCTCTAGAGATAGGAGGTTGCTTGCTTTCCGAGTGGAATTTATATAACACAGATAACTGCCAGGAACTAAACTGAGCCCACAAAAGTTACTGAAGGTGTGAGATTAGATCCAGGTCTGGTGGAAGGGGGTGGCAGACGAGACCCCAGAGGGGATTCCAAGGGAGCGGAGCTGTGCTGAGGCGGCGCGCAGGGTCCGCTCCCCGGCGGGCAAGTCTGGGCTGGCTTCGCCGCAGTCAGCCACCCGGGCGGATGTGGCTGCAGGCGCCGTAGAATCTCTTAATGTACCGAAGAAGAAAGGGGGCGAGGACAGCAGGGAAGGAGAACCGGGGGAGAAACGTATAAAAAATTCACCACATAAATTAGCTGGGCCGCTTGCCGCAAAAACTGGCAATTTCATCTGAATGTGAATCCCGCGGCTCATTCTCCAAGTGCCTGGAGGAATGGCATCACGTAATCTACAAGGTAATTATTAAAAATGCATAGATGGTCGCGTAGGTACCAAAAAAAAAAAGTAAAGTTGTCTGCAGAAAAACATTAGAAGGTCTGCTTAGGTCTATGAATTGGAGTCTGTTTTCTTCTAACAGCTGCTATTTTGGGAATTCCTCGGAGGATGTTTAAAGAGCAAGTTTTGTATATTGAGGTGGCTGCTCCATTGTCGTGGACAGTTGAAACCAGAGTAAGCTATTGAGGGGAGCTAACGGTTTTGGCACTGGTTTTGGGTGTTAAGTATCAACTAACATGTTTATGCCCGCCCTTCAGATGTCCACATACAAAGACCCCTTTCTCTCCCTTCTGGCAAGAATCCAGGCCAATCTTGGAATGTTTAGTCCCCCGCCCATCATTAAGGGCACTGTGTTAATCGTGGGGCTTCATCTCAGAAGCACCCTGGAAAGGAATGCTCACTGACCCACAACATCCACATTTCCGCTTCTGTGGAAATTGCATGCACGTGAACATGGGTTTCTGAGGCTGAACTAAGAAACAATCAAGTTCAAGTTCACTTAAAACTATCTAGAGATTTAATATTTTAGGCATGCTAATGAATAGGTCGTTGAATTGCTACAGTCATTTAAAAATCTGTTATACTAGAAATTATGATATTTGTGTATATAAGATAAACACAAATATATATGTATGTATACATGAATTTTTTTTCTCACCATATTTCTGTGGAGAGCACACATGTATTTCATTCAGTAGCATGTAGGCCAAGTCTTCACTTGCTAAAATGATCTTAGCTTGATCTGAAATAATGTGTTCGAATGAAATTTTGACAAATAGGAAGATAAGCAGGTAGACAGAGAAAACAACGCACCTTTTCTTGTAGCTTTAAGCTGAGTACGATAACTGTGCTGGTACAACTAAAGCAATAATTTGCCTCCTTTTGTGATCTGTTTGGCATTAAAATTATCTTTATGTTTTGTAGGCTTTGCCTAGACCAAAGATTTTAATGAGTTGTATGTTCATAAATTTATTAAAATAAAATCTACTATCAATAGAGAAGAGAAATTTGAATCATTCTACTATTCTACAATTTGCAGGGTATTTTTTGAAAATAAATATAAAGGAGCAAATAGTTTCTTTTGTGAATATTGCAAGTTGGGCAACTACAACTGGTTATTTGGGAAGGTGTTAAAATAAAACATGGTCTTCCTTCTAAATTATTAGGTTTTTTAAAAAAATGTTTATACATGTTTACTTAAAATGGTGACTTATTTGGATTACATATAGCATTACAGTTCTCACAGGCTTAATACTTTCATTCTTACAATTCAAGAATGGATCTGGGCAATCCCCATTTTGTTCTGCATCAGTGAGTTTTGTTTTGTTTTTTATTTCACATATAAGTTAAGTCACGTGTTATTTGTCTTTTTTTATCTGACTGACTTCACTTCGCGTAATATCCTCTAGGTCCATCCGTATTGTTGCAAATGTCAAGATGTCACTCTTTTTTATGGCTGAGTAGTATTCCATTGTATGTATATATATCACACCTTTATCCATCCATTCACCACAGACGGTAACTGGACATACTGTGGTGCTCATTCCACAGTGCATACAGATATCAAATCATTATGTGGTACACCTGAAACTAATATAATGTTCCATGTCAATTATTTCTCAATAAAAAAAATGATTCTTGAATCTTTGGAAAAGCAGAAAAATTCTCCTTTGCATGCCAACTATTTTGCATATTTATGCTGTTCAATTTGCACTTTTTTCCTTCAAGGAATTCATGCAAGAAAATAATAGTGAGATCTATGATAATTTGCTTACTTAAAAAATCCTCACACATTAGCTTTATTCATTCCTTCTCCAGTTGCATTGCCAGTGTGGTGTCTCTTTGAGCATGATTCTTCACCCTCCAGCTGGAATAGCGGTTTTAAAAATCCTTAGAGACAGGCCTGGGTTGCTTGCTGGGTAGGACGTCTGTCCTGCTTGGTACTGTATGCCTGGCACATAGCTGGCACTCAATAAATAATTTTTGAATGCATGGCTGAAGAAAGACCTCTGGGTGATTTATGCAAGTGTAGGGGGAAGCATTATGCCCCTCTTCTCCATGTGTGAAGAAACCATAGCGTTTGAGAGGCCAACAGCCAGGGTAAGGGTCACAGAGCTTTCATGAGAATAAGCTTTTGGTTTCCTGGTCCTCTAGAGACTAGGATGCAACAGCCCTTTGTGCCCCTGTTGGGAGTAATGAGTTCACCAAACCTCACAGCCCTGCTGTCACTGTAAAGAGTAGATGATTCTATTGGAGGGGATGGGAGAGCCTGGGGGTGGGGAGAAGGGGTTGGCAAAGGCCTCCTTAGTTTGTGGTCAGTGGTAGCTCAGATGGTAAAGAATCCCTCTGCAGTGCAGGAGACCTGGGTTCGATCCCTGGGTTGGGAAGATCCCCTGGAAGAGGGCATGGCAACCCATTCCAGTGTTCTTGCCTGGAGAATCCCCATGGACGGAGGAGCCTGGTTAGCTACAGTCCATGGGGTGACAAAGCGTCAGACACGACTGAGGGGCTAAGCACAACACAGCCCCCTCTTCTGCATTCAGACCTGTCTCCCCTCTGTGACACGACACCCTGTTGACTTTAAGGTAACACCCAACCCCCCTTTGATATTTCCCTCCATTCTATGTTAAAGTCTGTGTTCTATGGGACTGTTCCAACTTTTCTGTTTCAGCATCCCAGTTGCTGACCACAATCCATCATTTCTTCTCAGTGCATCTTTTCTGTAACCTGGTAAAAATCTCTAGTTCCTTGAATTCCTTACCTTCTAACGTCTCTCTCTTTTCTTCCCTATTTAACTTAGATGTTATACTCCATCCTTTAAATTATTCTCTTGCCAGCATCCTCTACCCACTTGCCCCATTGCCCCACAGGCCTGCAGAACTGCAATCCTGGGTCACTCTAGTTCTTTGCCTCCTTCAGACCTATACCAGGCTGCCTTAACCTGCTGAAAAAGACTGTTTGGCAAACCAGAAATTTGTTAGTCAACCCTGACAGCTCTTTTCCCTATTTCCCTTCCCTGGAGGTTCTGTGTTTCTTACCTAAATTCCCCTTAAATGTGTTCTCTTCTTATTTTGCCCGTGACCAGAGTTGACTCATTGGAAAAGAGTCAACTGGGAGGGATTGGGAGCAGGAAGAGAAGGGGACGACAGAGGATGAGATGGCTGAATGGCATCACCGACTCAATGGACATTAGTTTGAGTGAACTCCGGGAGTTGGTGATGGATAGGGAGGCCTGGCATGCTGTGATTCATGGGGTCACAAAGAGTCGGACACAACTGAGCGACTGAGCTGAACTGACTGATGCCCTGATCAGGGCACTATACTCTTTTACCTACATCACTGCACTGAGTTGCTAATGAGTCTCTATCTTTGTGCTTGTCTTTCTACAGGTGACTCCACACAGCAGTCATAATGTTCTTTATACATTTCAAATATGATCAAGAAACTCCCCTTCTGTCACCATTTACTGGCTCCTTTTTGGTTCAGAGCAGAATCCAAAGTTTTCATCATGGCAGGTCCCTGGGTGATCTGGCTCCTGTTCACGTGTCTGAGTTCACCTCGCCTCTCTTGTCTGTCTTTCCCCAACTCCAAAAGTGCTTCTTCAGAGTGCTCTATGCACTCTCTTCCTGTAGGAGTCTCTCTCTCTCTCTCTCCCACTCTTCGCCCTCTCACCCCCACTTCATTTCTCCTGGTGATTCCCTACTCTTTTTTCTAGTTTTTGTTTCAAGGATTCCTTCCCGGAGATTCCTCCTCCCTCCAAACATATCTGAGTTTTGCTCTGACCCAGTGCTCTTAGGGCACCCTGTATCTCCTCTGGGCTGATACCTAGAATCCTTTATTTTACACACATTTTTATATCCTCCACTGTTTTATAAAATCCCTATTTTCCTCATTTACTATTGTGTCCCAGTGCACAGTCTATTACTTTTAATATAGTGAGGGGGTAAATAAATATTTGTAGCAAAGAGTATAGAGTGATGGTGAGATAGATGAGCAGGAACCATACTGCCTGGGTTCAAATTCCGAGGCTGCCAGTTACTTGCCGTATAATCAACATTCAGAAAACAAAGATCATGGCATCTGGTCCCATCACTTCATGGGAAATAGATGTGGGGAAACAGTGGAAACAGTGTCAGACTTTATCTTTTTGGGCTCCAAAATCACTGCAGATGGTGATTGCAGCCATGAAATTAAAAGACGCTTACTCCTTGGAAGGAAAGTTATGACCAACATAGACAATATATTGAAAAGCAGAGACATTACTTTGCCAACAAAGGTCTGTCTAGTCAAGGCTATGGTTTTTCCAGAGGTCATGTATGAATGTGAGAGTTGGACTGTGAAGAAAGCTGAGCGCCGACGAAGTGATGCTTTTGAACTGTGGTGCTGGAGAAGACACTTGAGAGTCCCTTGGACTGCAAGGAGATCCAACCAGTCCATTCTGAAGGAGATCAGCCCTGGGAGTTCTTTGGAGGGAATGATGCTAAAGCTGAAGCTCTAGTACTTTGACCACCTGATGTGAAGAGTTGACTCATTGGAAAAGACTCTGATGCTGGGAGGGATTGGGGGCAGGAGGAGAAGGGGACGACCGAGGATGAGATGGCTGGATGGCATCACTGACTCGATGGATGTGAGTTTGAGTGAACTCCGGGAATTGGTGATGGACAGGGAGGCCTGGTGTGCTGCGATTCACGGGGTCGCAAAGAGTTGGACATGACTGAGTGACTGAACTGAACTGAACTGAGCTGAATCTTTGATAAGTTATTTAACTGTTCTAGGTCTTGCTTTCTTATCTAAAAGGTGGGGATTTTAATAGTGCTCACTTGATGTGGTTGTGTTGATGATTGAATTACTACATGTAAACTGTTTAGAACAGTGCCTAGCACAGGTTAAGCACACAATTGACTACTGATAGTCATTAAAATATTTAATATGGCCATTTAAAAGCAGTGGGATGCTATCTATCATCCAAATCTATAGATATATCTTCAACTGAGAATGACCACATCTTTACACACTTTTATGCACTAGTTGTGCATGTTAAATTGAGTCTGTAACTCAATTAGTTGAACATGTTTCCCATTTAAATAATATAAATCTCAGTCTATACTTTCCCTTTAGTGGTGCCTAGAGTGTGGCTATGTACACTTTTACACAGTGACACGTGTCTCTTCACCCTTTTTTCCTCTCTGTTAAAACAGTGACCTCACCCAGCAGCACCAGCAACGGACTTGGCTGTCAAGCTGACCGTGTCTGTCTTTATATCCTATCCATCTCTAAAACCTGGCAATATCAAGCGTACTGAATTTTTAAATTAGTGCCTTCCTTAATTTTTAGAGGCTTGGAATTGTCCTTCATCTACTTAGGGTGACCTGAGGTGGAGACAGTCATACTTTTTTTCCATAAGAAACCGGTTTCCAACCACCTTTTATAAGTATCAGAATAGAATCTTGCAAATGCTTAGTTCTGTGTCCAGAGATACACATCACTTAATAGTGAAACCTGGAATAAAGAACCAGTATTCGATGGTGCTCTTGAATTCACAATAAAACCTGACTGCAAAACAGTGTTAGGAGAGAAAAACTCAAGTATGAGAATGTAAAATATGGTGTTTTTTTGAAACTATAACCATGAATTGATGTTACACTGGTTCAACTTTCTCATAAGGTAAAGAAAATTGATAAAAGAGGTGCTTAAGTGTGTGTGTGTATAAGTCTATAGAAACACACATTTACATATATAACCTGTGTAAATAAAATGAAGCACTGGAGAAGATATCAGACAGCTGTCCCTAGGTCTTCCATTGTTTGAGGGCCAGAGTTTTGTTCACTCTTTCGTTTGTCTCTTGGGGAGAATTGGGTGAAAACCTTTCATCTGTGCCTTTGATGGCTTTGAGTCCTAGGTCCTGCCAGGTGAGCCGCTCTTGTTTCTCTCCATCTTTCTTTACCCTGTTAGACTTCTGCTGTGGGGCATTCTTAATCCTAGGGACACTACTTTCTATATGCTTTCTCATTAATTAATCTTTGGCAATCTAGTTTCTGGCTTTTTAAAACTCTACCGGAAAATGACAAAAGTCACCTGCGATCTTCTGACATTTTCCTAGCCTTGATTCACCTTCAACTTTCCTTCTAGTTAATGATGCCCATCAAGTCTCATTGTTGCAACACAGCCCTGTTTGGGTGGCAGGGACCCTGGGCTTATCCAGGTTTGTTTTCCTAGTTTTCTCCACCCTGTCTCTGTTGGCTCCTCTTAATTCTTGCATGTTCAACAGAGGATTCACCAAGTTGAAGCCTCTTCTTTTTCTTCTTTAATTTCAGCCCTTTGAACATTTTGCTCTCCTCTACAATTTACTCTGAGCTTTGTGAAAGAGGGAACACTGTATTTTTGTCACTCTTATATCTGTTCCTTATTGCTTAGCTCAATACCTGGGTCGTGGTAGGCGCTCTAAGTCTATTGCTGTGAACTTAAGCTGTGCAGATGATTCCAAAGTCTAAATTGATAATTCTGACTTTTAGTCCCAATAACATTACCTCCTTCCTGTGCATGTCCAATAATAATAAAAACAGCTTCTGCTATGAGGTACCTGTTTTGGGCTAGCCAGTCTGCTAGGTGATTTAAATACACTATTTGTACTCTGTCCAACAACCCACCAAGGTACATATTATCATCAATATTTTAAAGTCAGAGAAAATTAACATCCACTTGGATACCTAGAAGGTGTCTCAAACTTGGCCTCAAAAGAACTATTGACCACGTTTGCTCCAGTCAAATCTTCTGCATCTCAGGAAGCAGGGTCTCATCCATCCAGATAATCTCCACCCACTGCTTTGTCATCTCACATCTAATCCATGAACATGTCTAGTTGACTACTCCTGATCCATCTGATTTTCCTCATTTCCACTGCCGCATCCCAGTCCAGGCCATCATCACCTTTCCAGACCAGTACAAGCGCCTCCTAACTGAACTCTCCTTCCATCCACCTGCACTCCATTCCCCACACAGCAGCCTGTGGTCCTTGAATCTCATCACAACCCAGGACTGGCCGCATTCTGAGGGTGACTGTGAAAGCTACCTGCTGGTTTGACTTGATGATATTAGCAGTGTGGCTGTACTTGTGCTCTGCTTTAGGGGAAATGTTTGAAAATTTAAGTTCTTTAAAAATATCAAGTAAGGCCTGATTCACTTATGGAGGGATTAGCAGAGGCATCTGTAAGCAAACCTAGGAGATGATTATTTTATTGGAAAATGCTACACTTTATAGCATATACCTAGACAGCATATTAAAAAGCAGAGACATTACTTTGCCAACAAAGATCCGTCTGGTCAAAGCTATGGCTTTTCCGGCAGTCATGTATGGATGTGAGAGTTGGACTATAAAGAAAGCTGAGTGCTGAAGAATTGATGCTTTTGAACTGTGGTGTTGGAGAAGACTCTTGATTTCCCTGGACTGCAAGGAGAGCCAACTAGTCCATCCTAAAGGATATCAGTCCTGAATATTCATTGGAAGGGCTGATGCTGAAGCTGAAACTCCAATACTTTGGCCACCTGATGTGAAGAACTGACTCCTTGGAAGAGACCCTGATGCTGGGAAAGATTGAAGATGGGAGGAGAAGGGGACAACAGATGATGAGATGGTTGAATGGCATCACCGACTCGACGGACATGAGTTTGAGTAAACTCTGGGAGTTTGTGATGGACAGGTAAGCCTGGCGTGCTGCAGTCCATGGGTTCGCAAAGAATTGGACATGACTGAGCAACTGAACTGACTGACTGACACTTTATAGAAACATAATATTTCTTTAAGTGGCAGGCACTTAAAATATTAGCTCATTTACTATAATTTATTTGTACAACACTTTGAAGGGATATATTGATTATGTAATGTGAGTAATGTTCGTACCCACATATGGATAATGTATGCGTCTTAAGTTTTATTATCCTATTCAAACAACAAGTGGTATTTGTATTGCCTATAATTTTGATTTTCATTGAAATCTGACTGCTGGAAGAACAAATAACCAAAGAGAGAAGGAAGATAGCCAAGGGAGCTGTCATTCATGGTTCCATGGTTTTGGCTTTTAAACTGTTATTCATTTGAGATCAAATTATCCAGTGCTGGCTGTGAGATTCATAGAGGTCACCGGCTCTGGTTATTTCCAGACTAGGTATACTGGTTGAGGAAGCACACACTTGGGTATTAAATATAAGTCCTGTTTCTCTTGATACAGTGTTACAGTATGTAAAAAATTCTCATATACAGAGATTCATGTTCATGTCTTTGAAAAAGTGTTTCAAAAAGAACCCAACTCATTTTGGTATTAGACAAATATATTTTTAATGATTATCATTAATTTATCAGAAATGCAAATATTTGTCTCTTTTTTAATTAGTGGAGACAAGTTACAAGTGAGAATTCTGTCAATGTTTGCTTAATTGGTATAATTCTCACTTCATTGAAAAGTATTTACCAATGCTCTTTGTTCAATGATCTGAACAAAGATCATTGCTCTCATGGAAAAGCAAAAGTAGAAAATGCCTAAACTCCTCATGTGTGAAAGTGTCTTTCTTTTCTTTTTTAGGAGCACAGGGTTTTCCCAAGGTCTGTGACAAACCTCTCCTCTCTATGTTTAAGAAATTATTGAGTTTGCTGGAGAATTTGTTACTTAGAAGATATATTTGTTAGTTATTTACAGATAATACAGTGCCTGTGTGTGCTTACTCAGTTTTGTCTGACTCTTTGCAACCCCATGGAATGTAACCTTCCAGGCTCCTCTGTCCATGGGGTTTCTCCAGGCCAGAATACTGGAGTGGGTTGCCATGCCCTCCTCCAGGGGATCCTCCCAACCCAGGGATCGAACCCAGTCTCTCGCATTGCAGGTAGATTCTTTACTGTCTGAGGCACCAGGGAAGCCCCCAAGAATACTAGATTGGGTAGCCTATCCCTTCTCCAGGGGATCTACCACCCCTGGAATCAAACAGGGGTCTCCTGCATTACAGGCAGATTCTTTACCAGCTGAGCTATCAGGGAAATCCATACAATGGCTATTCAGCTATTAAGATAATCATATTTTTAAATACCATTAAGGGAAGGGAAAATGAAATATAAGGAAATCACAGGCCAAATTTCTATTAAAAGTAAGGTTATGTTTTGGAAATTTAAGATGGTCAGATTCTTTATGCTGAAAAGGTCTGTAGAGTCAAAGCTATGGCTTTTCCAGTAGTCATGAACGGCTGTGAGAGCTGAGCTGAGTGCCAAAGAATTGATGCCTTCAAACTGTGGAGCTGGAGAAGACTCTTGAGAGTCCCTTGGACAGCAAGGAGATAAAACCAGTCAATCCTAAAGACAGTCAATGCTGAATAGTTGTTGGAAGGACTGATGCTGAAGCTCCAATACTTTGGCCACCTGATACAAAGAGCCGACTCATCAGGAAAGACCCTGCTGCATGGGTTTTCTCTAGTTGTGGTGGGCAGGCTTCTCATTGTGGTGGCTTCTCTCGTTGGGGAGCACAGGCTCTAAGGTGCTTGCGCTTCAGTAGTGGTGACACATGGGCTTGGCAATTTCAGCTTCTGGGCTCTAGAGCACAGGCTCAATAGCTGTGGCACATGAGCTTAGGCAGCATGTGGAATCTTCCCAGATCAGGGATCGAACCTGTGTCTCCTGCACGGTCTAGCAGATTCTTTACCACCGGGACACCAGGGAAGCTCTCCAGTCCATTCTATATGATGCCATTAGAGTAACATTTCCATATCCTAATTCTGACTCTGTTGAAGCCTTTGATGGTCATGTTCTATCAAGTTCAAATTCTATTGCAGGACATATGAAGTCCTTCACACTTTATTTTTCTATCCTCATGGGCAGTGCTGTGTAATGGTTAGATCTTATACTACAGCAAAGTGACTGTGGACAACAATTCTGCATTAGAAACTTCAAATTTGCTAGGAGACTAGATCTCACTTATTCCCATGACAAAAAAGAAATTACATGCTGTGATAGAGGTGTTGGTTCATGCTCTGGTGGTGGTTATATCTCAATGCATAAATGGATCAAATCAACATGTTGTATACTTTAAACTTATCCAATGTCATATGTCAATTATGTAGAAATTATAAAAAAGACACCTGTGCTAGAGTACAGCTATTTGGATTTGTATATTAGTTTTGTTCAAATGAGATCTTAGACACATTATTGAACTTCTCTAAACCTCAGTTTTCTCATCTGTAAAATCTGAGTTATTTTGAAAGGTATTTTGAAGATGGAAAAATGCATGAGTGCATGCATCTAAAGTCCTTTGAAAAGTAGACATCAGCTACATAATGTTCAATAAATAAAAAACTCTTCCTTCAAGTGGAAGTGTAATTTCACACTGTTTCCAAACAGGCCTCATGTTGTCTTGCCTCCGGAAATTTGCACGTGGGACTGTTCCCTTTGAGAACAACTTAAATGTCCTTTCTCTGGAATTTTCTTCCATACAGAGAGGCTAAACACCTGACTCCCTTCTCTCTGTTCCAGCAGGGCCTAGTGCAAACCTTTGTTGCTGCCCCTGTTGAGTTGTTTTGTAGCTGTTTATGTGTATGTGGCCTCAAATAGACAGTTGGAGAGGATGATCCCATTCATGATTCTATTTCCCTCAGTGCCTGTCACAGAAGAAATATTTAATAAACATTTGTTAAAGAAATTGATAAATTATGGCTCTCTCTCTTTTCTTGGGCTCATGTTTTTTGGTCCTATAAAAGATTTTTTTCCTAGAAGATGGTAGTATTCTGAAGAGAGATTTAATCATTTTGTGATTTTAAAAAAAAATCCACACTTTGTTTAGGATGAATAGTTTTCCTCCTCTGGGAACTTCTATCCTGCTAATGTGAGCAAAATGAAAACAGTGTTACCCTGATGAAAATTAACTTAGATTAGGCTTTCAGTTCTGGAGAAGGGAATGACACCCTACTCGCGTACTCTTGCCTGGAAAATCCCATGGATGGAGGAGCCGGGAAGGCGGCAGTCCATGGGGTTGCTGAGGGTCGGACACGACTGAGCGAATTCACTTTCACTTTTAACTTTCATGCATTGGAGAAGGAAATGGCAACCCACTCCAGTGTTCTTGCCTGGAGAATCCCAGGGATGGGGGACCCTGGTGGGCTGCCATCTATGGGGTCGCACAGAGTTGGACACGACTGAAGTGACTTAGCAGCAGCAGCAGCAGCAGGCTTTCAGGTCAGTTCAGTTCAGTTGCTCAGTCATATCCGACTTTTTGTGACCCCATGATCCACAGCATGCCAGGCCTCCCTGTCCATCATCAACTCCCAGAGTCCACCCAAACCCATATCCATTGAGTCGGTGATGCCATCAAACCATCTTATCCTCTGTCGTCCCCTTCTCCTCCTGCCCTCAATCTTTCCCAACATCAGGGTCTTTTCAAATGAGTCAGCTCTTTGCATCAGGTGGCCAAAGGATTGGAGTTTCAGCTTCAACATCAGTCCTTCCAATGAACATTCAGGACTGATACTTAAGATGGACTGGTTGGATCTCCTTGCATTCCAAGGGACTCTCAAGAGTCTTCTCCAACACAACAGTTCAAAAGCATCAGTGCTTCGGCACTCAGCTTTCTTTATAGTCCAACTCTCACATCCATACAAGACCACTGGAAAAACCATAGCCTTGAGTAGATAGACCTTTGTTGGCAAAGTAACGTCTCTGCTTTTTAATATGCTATCTAGGTTGGTCATAATTTTCCTTCCAAGGAGTAAGCATCTTTTAATTTCATGGCTGCCGTCACCATCTGTAGTGATTTTGGAGCCCAGAAAAATAAAGTCAGCCTCTGTTTCCCATCTATTTCCCATGAAGTGATGGGACCAGATGCCATGATCTTAGTTTTCTGAATGTTGAGCTTTAAGCCAACTTTTTCACTCTCCTCTTTCACTTTCATCAAGAGGCTCTTTAGTTCTTTTTCACTTTCTGCCATAAGGGTGGTGTCATCTGCATATCTGAGGTGATTGATATTTCTCCCGGCAATCTTGATTCTAGCTTGTGCGTCATCCAGCCCAGCGTTTCTCATGATGTACTCTGCATAGAAATTAAATATTCAGGGTGACAATATACAGCCTTGACGTACTCCTTTTCATATTTGGAACCAGTCTGTTGTTCTATGTCCAGTTCTAACTTGCTTCCTGACCTGCATACATGTTTCTCAAGAGGCAGGTCAGGTGGTCTGGTATTCCCATCTCTTTCAGAATTTTCCACAGTTTATTGTGATGCACACAGTCAAAGGCTTTGACATAGTCAATAAAGTAGAAATAAATGTTTTTCTGGAACTCTCTTGCTTTTTCCATGATCCAGTGGATGTTGGCGATTTGATCTCTGGTTCCTCTGCCTTTTCTAAAACCAGCTTGAACATCTGGAAGTTCACGGTTCACGTATTACTGAAGCATGGCTTGGAGAATTTTAAGCATCACTTTACTAGTGTGTGAGATGAGTGCAATTGTGTCGAAGTTTGAGCATTTTTTGGCATTGCCTTCCTTTGGGATTGGAATGAAAACTAACATTTTCTAGTCCTGTGGCCACTGCTGAGTTTTCCAAATTTGCTGGCATATTGAATGCAGCACTTTCTCAGTATCATCTTTCAGGATTTGAAACAGCTCTACTGGAATTCCATCACCTCCACTAGCTTTGTTCATAATGATGCTTTCTAAGGCCCACTTGACTTCACATTCCAGGATGTCTGGCTCTAGATGAGTGATCACACCATTGTGATTATCTTGGTCATGAAGATCTTTTTTGTACAGTTCTTCTGTGTATTCTTGTCACCTCTTCTTAATATCTTCTGCTTCTGTTAGGTCTATACCTTTTCTGTCTTTCATTGAGCCCATCTTTGTATGAAATGTTCCCTTGGTATCTCTAATTTCTGGAAGAGATCTCTAGTCTTTTCCATTTTATTGTTTTCCTCTATTTCTTTGCATTGATTGCCTAGGAAGGCTTTCTTATCTCTCCTTGCTATTCTTTGGAACTCTGAATTCAAATGGGTATATCTTTCCTTTTCTCCTTTGCTTTTCGCTTCTCTTCTTTTCCCTATTTGTAAGGCCTCCTCAGACAGCCATTTTGCGTTTTTGCATTTGTTTTCCATGGGGATGGTCTTGATCCCTGTCTCCCGTACAATGTCACGAACCTCATTCCATAGTTCATCAGGCACTCTATCTATCAGATCTAGGCCCTTAAATCTATTTCTCACTTCTACTGTATAGTTATAAGGGATTTGATTTAGGTCATACCTGAATGATCTAGTGGTTTTCTCAACTTTCTTCAATTTCAGTCTGAATTTGGCAATAAGGAGTTCATGATCTGAGCCATAGTCAGCTCCTGTTTTTGTATTTGCTGACTGTATAGAGCTTCTCCATCTTTGGCCACAAAGAGTTTAATCAATCTGATTTCGGTGTCGACCATCTGGTGATGTCCATGTGTAGAGTCTTCTCTTGTGTTGTTGGAAGAGGGGGTTTGCTATGACCAGTGCGTTCTCTTGGCAAAACTCTATTAGCCTTTGCTCTGCTTCATTCTGTACTCCAAGGCCAAATTTGCCTGTTACTCCAGGTTTCTTGACTTCCTACTTTTGCATTCTAGTACCCTATAATGAAAGGACATCTTTTTTTGGTGTTAGTTCTAGAACGTCTTGTAGGTCTTCATAGAACTGTTCAACTTCAGCTTCTTCAGTGTTACTGGTTGGGGCATAGACTTGGATTACCGTGATATTGAATGGTTTGCCTTGGAAATGAACATTTATTTACTGGGAAAATATGAAGTATCTAGAGAAAAAAATTTAAAAGGAATTTTCTCTTATCTTGGATGAATCTCCTGAGGATGATTCTGCTCTTTTACACTCAGAACTTTTTGATTACCAGGGAAGTTGATCAGTGACACAGTTAGACATGGTGAGAATTTTTGAGTCTGGTCTTGCAAATATTAGAGTTACTGTATCAATGTGGGATGTCAAAGCAGGTGAAGTATGATTTGAAGCCTCTACCCCCATCCCTTCCTCTCCTTCTGGTATCCTCTGTTCTCACGATGGCCTCTGCTTTCTCTTGCCTAAATTGTCAGTTGTCCTCATTAGAGGTCTGGCTGAACCAGTTTCCTAACTTCTGTCTATACAAACTCAGTGACTGTTTCACTCAATCCAAGATGGAACAGGGCTCTTCTGGCCCCATTTCACATAAATGACCTGCACCTCAGCATCTTGGAAATGATCTTTGACCCAAAGGAGACACTTCAGTGCTATCAGTAGCATATCCCTTACCAGAGCTGTGCTGGAGTCATTTTATAAATGAAGGCTGTGAGCCTGCCAAGTGTTCAGTCCTCTCTGATTCTTTGTGACCCTATGTACTGTAGCCCACTAGGCTCCCCTGTACATGGGGTTCTCCAGACTAGAATACTCGAATGGATTGCCATGCCATCCTCCAGGGGATTTTCCCAGCCCAGGGACTGAACCTACATCTCTTATGTCTCCTGCATTGGCAGGCAGTTTCTTTACCATTAGCACCACCTGGGAAGCCCAAAAGTGAAAGTGTTGGTCACTCAGTCATGTCCAACTCTTTGTGACCCCCCTGGGACTGTTGCCCTCCAGGCTTCTCTGTCCATGGGATTTCCAAGTCAGTCTGCTATGGGCAAAGTAATGTCTCTGCTTTTGAATATGCTATCTAGGTTGGTCATAACTTTTCTTCCAAGTAGTAAGCGTCTTTTAATTTCATGGCTGCAGTCACCATCTGCAGTGATTTTGGAGCCCAGAAAAATAAAGTCTGACACTGTTTCCACTGTTTCCCCATCTATTTCCCATGAAATGATGGGACCAGATGCCATGATCTTAGTTTTCTGAATGTTGAGCTTTAAGCCAACTTTTTCACTCTCCTCTTTCATTTTCATCAAGAGGCTTTTTAGTTCCTCTTCACTTTCTGCCATAAGGCTGGTGTCATCTGCATATCTGAGGTTATTGATATTTTTCCCGGCAATCTTGATTCTAGCTTGTGCTTCCAGCCCAGCGTTTCTCATGATGTACTCTGCACATAAGTTAAATAAGCAGGGTGACAATATATAGCCTTGACGTACTCCTTTTCATATTTGGAACCAGTCTGATGTTCCATGCCCAGTTCTATCTGTTGCTTCCTGACCTGCATATAGGCTTCTCAAGAGGCAGGTCAGGTGGTCTGGTATTCCCATCTCTTTCAGAATTTTCCACAGTTTATTGTGATCCGCACAGTCTAGATAGCATATTTAAAAGTAGAGACATTATTTTGCTGACAAAGGTCCGTCTAGTCAAGGCTGTGGTTTTTCCAGTGGTCACGTGTGGATGTGAGAGTTGGACTGTGAAGAAAGCTGAGCACCAAAGAATTGATGCTTTTGAACTGTGGTGTTGGAGAAGACACTTGAGAGTCCCTTGGACTGCAAGGAGATCCAACCAGTCCATTCTGAAGGAGATCAGCCCTGGGATTTCTTTGGAGGGAATGATGCTGAAGCTGAAACTCCAGTACTTTGGCCACCTCATGCGAAGATTTGACTCATTGGAAAAGACTCTGATGCTGGAAGGGATTGGGGGCAGGAGGCGAAGAGGACGACGGAGGATGAGATGGCTGGATGGCATCACTGACTCGATGGACGCGAGTCTGAGTGAACTCCGGGAGTTGGTGATGGACAGAAAGGCTTGGCGTGCTGCGATTCATGGGGTTGCAAAGAGTTGGACACAACTGAGCGACTGAAGTGAACTGAACTGAACTGATGGGTGAAGGGGTCATTGAGCATCAGTGCTCTGAACTGTCATTGGAAACCACAATAAAAAAGCGATTATTCCTTCATTCATTTTGGTGTCATAAAAGGGGCATAGACCATGAGGTCAGGATCACCTGGGTTTGGAATTTCTCCCATATGATTGTGTTATGGTTGTTACTGCATAACTTCTGAATTTCACTTGCTAATTGTGAAGTGGGAACAACACTGCCTATATAGGCAGCTTTGTTGTGAAGGTTCAATGAGATAATGTTGATCAACTGCTTAGAAAAATGGCCTGGTCCATAGAAGTATATCATCAATAAAGGACATAATTGTTAATGTTTTGCACCCACTCGAACTTTAATTGATCGCTAACTTCATCCTAGGTATTGTGCCAATTGCTGAGGCTCTAAGTAGTCTCACATCTTTATTTCAGCTCAGTTTTGTGCTCAGTACTCAAACCTTTTAGACACTTTCCCCTTTACAGTTTTCCACTTTACAGTTAGGATTAACTCCCTGAGGGGTGAGAGTAAAGGATGTGAATGGAAAAGGACAAGGCTGTCATTGGAACGCAAAATTGATAACTTGTCCCAGAATGCAGTGTGCTCCATGAAAATGATTTAGAGACTGTAGAATCTGCCAAAGTTAATCAAGGAGTATTAACAGCCTGTTGAAATCTCTTATATTCTAGCAGGGGAGGGGAAGAAAGGATGGGGGAAAAGAGGCCAGTTAGCAGCTAAACGTTCAAAAGCAGAAAGGTGAAAAGTTCATAATGGTTACGTTGGATTATCAACTCCAAAATACTATAGGTTATTTCTAGGTTTGATGCCAATCTCTTTTCCTCCTGAAAGTGATGACCAAAGTGAAGACCAAGAATTCTCAATATAGACTATACACAGCTACTGTGCAGACCACAGTGCAGTGCCTATTCATTTGAAAATATAAAATCAGAATCATTGACATTACCACCTTTAAGCTGTTTTCCCCTAAATTAAGAATATTTAATAATGGAAATTCACAAGAAGGATATTTGCTCCTCCTCTTATGTAATTTCAATGATTTATTCTGCTGTACATTTTTTTTTTTGCTGTACTTGTTAATAGTACATGTTTCTTGCATCTTTCTAAGCAGAATCTATTTGAGACACTTTCATAGACTTTTGCTTAGCTCTCAGATGCTTGAAGCCTCTAATTCAGGGATCATTCAAGGACATAATCACCCTCCATAGCTTCTCCAAGGGAAAGCTGCCAAGTTTCTATTTTGGATGAATTTCTTAAGCAAAGATTTCATTAGTCATATTTATGGAAAACTGCAATACCTTTCCCCATTTATTTCACTATTTAACCAATAAACATCTCTTCCTGAAATGGACTCTGTAGTATAACTTCTGCTATGTCCTTTTGCCCTTAAAGTATGATGACAAGCTGTATGCACTAAAGCTGATATAATGTTGATGGAAACAGATTAACTGTAAATGCAATTTTTAATTTATCACAATTATTTCATTTGAGCTTAACAGTGATTTGAAAGTTGTGACAAACTGCTTAATGATATCATATAAAGCAAGTTTCACATCCTTGCACAAACAGTATTTAGTAAGACAATGTAATAAAATGAAGAATTGGTAATGAATAAGTCCAAAATTTCAAGTTGTAATTTAACTTTAGTTTAGGTAGAAAAGTTTACACTACTTCAAATAAGCGGTATATAGCTTGAATCAAGTTATTGATTATTAGTCTGTTTTAAAATGAGTTATCTAGAGCAGTGCTTCTCAAACCTAAATTTGCATTAGAATCACTTGGAGGACTTGTTAAAACACTGCTGGCCCTCATTTCACCCTACTTCCCTTCAACTCCCAACCCTAGTAGAGGGGACAGTAGATCCCCCAGCCCCTTGACTCACTAGGTCCAGGGTGCTGCCCAAGAATTCACATTTATAACATACTCTGTCTGAGGCTCCTGCCTCTAGTTCCCAGGTGGCTCAGTGATAAAGAGTTTTCCTGCAATGCGGGCGATCTGGGTTGGAACCTTGGGTCAGAAGGATCCCTTCTCCAAGGGATCCTGGAGCCCATTCCAGTATTCTTGCCCAGAGAATCCAATGGACAGAGGAGCCTGGCGAGCTATAGTCCATAGGGTTGCAAGAGTTGGACACAACCGAGCAACTGACATTTTGAGAACCATTGGTCCAAAGATTGTGGTGGAAAAGAAAGAAGAGGATCTTAGGATGGATTCTAGTACTATTGGCTTCTCCACTTACAAGCTGTATAACTTTAGCTGAGGATGAGATGGCTGTATGGCATCACCAAATCAATGGAATGAGTTTGAGCAAGCTCCAGGAGATGGTGAAGGACAGGAAACCCTGGTATGCTGCAGTCCATGGGGTCGCAGAGTCGGACATGACTGAGTGACTGAACAACAACAAGCTTCAGTTGAATCATTTTCATTGTGGGACAGGGATGAGCGTGTGTGTCTTGCCCACCTTCCATGGACAGGAGGATCAGAGACTACACCCTGGAAAGAAAGGGCAATATTAGCTTTGACAGAGAGTAGGGCTTGCTCGACAGAACCATTGGCACTTCTCAGGCTGTTATTTACAAAAGGATACTTGGAATTAATTGAGAAGACCTGTATTACAGAATGGGAATTCAAACCTCTTAGTGTTCTAAGAGTTGTCTTCATTTACATGCTGCATAAATAGTATTATTTGCAGAGAACCTCAGGACTCCAATACATAATCAGGTCAGAGGGGCTGATTACAGAGACAGTAAATGAATCTTCTTTTAGTACTAATTAGCATAGAAACTTGTTTCTGAGTCTGCATTTACTTCCACTTCTCATTCTTTTACTCATTCAGAAAGCATTTTTTGAGGGCCTGCTGTGTGTTGGGCGCAGTGCTAGGAAGTGTGGTTATAGAGATGCGTTCGTTGTGCTCACAGTCTGGAAAAATACTTAAGAGTTCAAAGCGATGACTGTTATGTAGAGCAATGTGCTGAGCTGTGCAGAGCGTAGACGAGGGAAGACCTGCTTCTGCCTGAAGGGGTCAGGGAAGGCTTCCAGTTAGTGCTGTTGCTGTCCTTAAAAAGTGAATGTACAGCTATCTTCGAGACAGTTCTAAATCTTTCCTTCTTTTCATTGCCTCTCAGGTTAATACTAAGTACAGACATTAAAAAAAATCTCTTGGATTGAATTAAAATGTGATATAACCTACCTACTTATTTATTCTAATGCTGTGCTTTGTAGGTGCTCAATAAATTATCACTGATTGGCTAATAATCTCTGTGCTTAAGACCTTTCCAAGCCTAGCTGGGAGACAGAAAGTATTGCTCAGTCACTCTGTTGTGTCTGACTCTTTTCATGGACTGTAGCCCGCCAGGCTCCTCTGTCCATGGAATTCTTCAGGCAGGAATACTGGAGTGGGTTGCCATTTCCTTCTCCAGGGGATCTTCCCTACCCAGGGGTCGGATCTGCGTCTCCTGCTTGGCAGGTGGATTCTTTACCACTGAGCCACCTAGGAAGCCCCCAGAAAGTGTTGTGAGGTAACTGTTAAATCAAGATGTGAAGCAATTTTCAGGGCTTCCCTGGCAGTCAGTGGTTAAGACTTTGCGCTCCCAATATAGGGGGCAGGGGTTCAATCCCTGGTCAGTGAACTAAGATCCTACATGCCATGAAGCCAAAAAAGAAAAAAAAAAAGTGAAGCAATTTGTTACTGCAAAATGGAATGAACAAGTCAGACTTGGAATGCTTTAGGTCTAAATGTTATAGTCTTATCAAATTGCCTTATCCCTATTGAAGAATAGTCGTAGTCTCTGATCTAAGGCAGTGCTGTCTAGCTAAGGCAGTGCTGTCCAGTAGTAATTTCTGCAAGAATGGGCATGCTTTACAATCTGTTCTGTCCAATAAGGTAGCCACTAACCACATTTTTAATTTAATTTAAATTTAAATAGGCACATATGGTTACCTTATTGAACAGTACAAGACTATGGGGGAAGAACAGAGTTTGTGTCCTCTGGCAGGTTCAGCAGAACCAATTCTAAACATATTATGTATAAAGCAATTTCTTATTATTAGAAAGTAACTTACCAGGGATAGCATTGTGGCACAATATGTATTTGTTATTATCATAAAATCATAATTCTGAATAATATATTTGGTCCATCTGTAGTTTCTGTAAAATGAAGTGGCTTAAAGGGATGTTTGTTTCTATTTTTAAAGCATATAGCCTTGAAAATGCTCTGTTTCTTGAGTTTGCAAACTTTGGTGCTGAGACTTCTATAATTTTCAAATGATTGTGATGACAGAAGGAAAAAAGTAATTGGGATTGTAGTTGAAGTGGGTACTCTGCAGAATTTTCTTTCACTAATTTAAATAAATCAACATCTCTCCTTGTATGTAAAATTTTTGAAATAAATGCAAAATTGTCTTAAGAAAGGGCTCATAAATATCCATGTACTTTCTGGAGATCATTTAGCTAAAGGGCATGAGAGAAAGAGAGAGAGAGAGACAGACAGAGAGAGAGAGAAAGGAGGAAGGAAGCTATAGAAAGCAAAGCTTTGTGGCTAATATTTGGGAATGTTCTCTAAAGTTAGAGGACTGTCAAAGACATAATTTGCATAATCCATTTATCACAACTCACCCAACAAATATAGTTGAGATCAATAACCCACTGGAATCTAATCAATCACCCAAAGGACCAAAATATGCAGTCATTCACCAACCCTGCCCACCTCTGGCACTAATATTTCCTTACCAGTCTTGTCCCAACTCCCCTAGGATATCAGTACCAGGATATCAGAACCCTAGCTCCTTCCTGAAAAGTATTCCTACCAAAGAGCATCAGCTCACAAAATTGTCTTAAAATATTATTAACTTTCTATGAGAAAAAAACCCAGACTACCCACCCAATAAAACCTGTTTGGCATCTCAAGTCAAAATTACCATTTGAGAAAATGGAGGTAATTCTATCTGGGAAGACTGGAATAGCTTTCTTCCTGTTTTGCAGAAAAGGAGCCATGGGATTTTGAAGAATGGTCTTAATTATGATGATAGCAAGCCAGCTGCCATTTCTGACTTCTCCTGATCACTGGCTGTTTAATGTTTTTTGACATTTGTCTGCAACAAGAGTCCTTCATCAGGACTTCTTGGATCAGTTTTGATCATAGAAAGGAACAGAAAAACATCATGAGACCTCTTGCTCCTTGTAAGATGATTTTGTTTGGGGGTGCAATGACCTTTTAGTGTTTACTGAAAGTTGGCCAGAGAGCATTTATTTGATTTTTTAAAACTGTGTACAGTAGGTAGAAGGAATTCATGATTCTGGAAAAGGTTTATTAAAAGGTAAGAATTGGCACTGCCAATAGCCAGAAAAGGCATAGCCACAAAGAGATGAAGCATAAAAGCTGCCGTAAGCTCCAAAACAGATTCACCACCAAACAACCAGCTCTGAGTGCCATGAGTGTGTCTGAGGCCCCGAGAAACGTGCCCAGTGGCCAGATCCTCCCCCGCCACTCAACCCTGGCTGATGAGCAGTGCATGTTGGGAAATCTGGGAGGGAGCACATTTGTCTCAGGGCCGCCCATACGCCTGGTGGATGGAGAAAAATCTCTTCAGAGAGCATGCTTATCTGAAAGATGTAGTGTTCTTCCTTTAACAAAGACATGGGTCCCCCAAATAACTTTGATCTGCTTGTCTTTTCTTCTCCATATGAGAGTAGAAGGTTCTTAACTTAATGGCCTGTGTGAGTGGGTTTTCATAGCTGGTAAGGAGGAGGATCAGAATATATTTGGTAGCTGTTTGGTGAAGGCTGTTTTCAGGTGGTGATTTTTAAGTGTCTTAACGAATATAATATGGACCAGTTTAGGTGTGTAATTAGGGCCCCTGGACAGCTGTCACAATTCTGCCTGCAGTGAAGGAAGAAGAAAACATAAATAATGAAATTCACATAGAAAATTAAACTAGCCTTTGTGCTGGGGATCATTACTTATATGAATCACAAAATGAATATTTTATGTTTGACAGCTAAATTGGTTAATTAAAAAAAAGATTTAAAGCAGTTATAGAAGTGTAAATTTCATCAATATCTTGTCTAGGAGCTTGTTAACACTTTTCAGTCCAAATGCACAAGGCTCTGATATGTTACAGAAATACTAGGCTGTTAATGAATCAAATGGAAAACTGACTCAAACCTGGATTTTAATTCATCTCCTAGGTAATATATTTACATTTTATCCCCCAGCCTAGATTAGTGTGCCTAGGTAAAGATGTTCTCCTAAAACATTCTCAGATACTGTTGAAGTCCTTTGATTGTTAGACTCAGCACATGAGGGGAGGTGGTTGTCTTTGGAGTCTGTCTCTCAGGAGACAGGAAGGAGGGTGAAGAGGGGAGGTGGCTTTCAGAGCAGAATGGATGAGTGGGCCACTTGGCATCCTGTCTAATCTGCTGGGTGTCTCTCAGAGAAACAGAATTGTGTTTCCACATCTGGACATTAGTGTCACTTTGTGAAAGGCGGTGTAAGTTTCTTTCAACAGCCATTGATGGACTTTCAAAGTTTACTTGGGTTGAGCAGCAACCAGGTAAAGCAGATAAATTGTCCGGGATCCCAGCTTAGTGCTGAGACTCAGAAGAATGGATCAGAAACTTCAGACCAACAGAGGAAGGGCCCTTTACAGAGCCTAAAAAGAAACAAGTGAAAGATCATAGCAGCCTCCATTTTGTCAACAATGGTTCCATAACAGGAACAGCTTCTCAGTGCTTCAACACTGAAAATATGAAGTTGCCAAGTCTGAGTTTCAGACTATCACATCCATTAAAATAATCCCACCTGTGGAAGAGACTCAGGTTCTATCCCTGGGTCGGGAAGATCCCCTGGTGTAGGGAATGGCAACCACTGCAGTATTCTTGCCTTTAAAATCCCACGGACAGCGGAGCCTGGCAGGATACAGTCCATGGAGTTGCAAAGAGTCGGAGATGACTGAGCAACTGGGCACACATGCGTGGCCTGAGGAGGGAGCAGTGTCTAGTTTACAAAATGGAAGTTCAAGGTGGTACAGAGATCAATTGCAGATGTTTACCCAGGAGATTTATATGAAATACTCCAGGGCTGGATCCTTCAGGCTAAGGTCAGGGCTAGACTCCAGAGCATATATAGGCACTGGAGCTGACACCTATATTTGAATCTCTGCATAGTCATTGGCCTGACCCAGCATCTGTCATGGGAATCATACCTGCAGCTGCCTCTCTAGGTAGGATTACTATGAGAATTAAACAATCTGTTATTAGTTAAAGTCTTTCAATAGTGCCTGCATGTAGTAATACTGTATACATGCATTAGATAAATATGTACATACATACTTGGGGTGACATGACATTCTTTATAGTTGGATCAAGGACTGATGTTCAGGACAGAAGGGAAAAAGACGGATGAGAATGGTGTTTGTATGGTGCTGTCCAGCACAGCATGAGCCCATGCCTTCCTTCAAAGCACGTAATGATATAATCAGCTCCTTGTCCCTGGAGCTCCCCCAGGTGGGAGTTGTGGAGATACAGGTCCTCAAAACCTGGTACAGGCTTCCAGAAGAAACCACATTTTGAAATCGAAGAGACTGAAGGCCCTCAGGTTTACACATGACGAGTGTGACTATCAGGTAATCAAGGAACTGGCACAGCCTGAGAATAAGAATATTAGTTCAGGTCAGACATGTTAAGCAAAGTTAAGCCATTTTCTCTGCCTCCGAAATGAAAGTCATTGCTGTTTGGAACTGTTACCAATTTATTATTAAGGGTACACCCAAGCCCTGTTTCTGGAAGCACTGTGAAACATAATAATGGGTCAAGTTCCATTTCTTACCGATACTAACCAAGTTTAATTCTCTATTCATAGGCTTAGTGAGGATAAATAACTAGCAGAACTACTATATTCTGATGTTGAGATCTATCTTTGCCTAAAAGGGAGAAGACTTGTATTGGGAGAGCATGATTTTGACAAACTGTGTAAAATACCTTTGGTTCAGCAATACTTTAGTGCCATGACAACCAAAATAAAGATGAACTAGGAAAGACTTTTACTTCTCATTTTGAGACAGTCATCCTGAAGTTGCACCTTCATTCCCAGACAAGTGGAAACCCTTTAAAAAAAGAGACAGTGTCTATCTGGTGCCCTGAAGTTGGACTTAAAAAGATCACAGGTTAATAGGGTTGTGTAGTGGGGCTGGTGTTTGTGGGATGCATTGTATTCATTATGAAAGGTAATACCTCTTCTGAGAAGGGGACTTAAGACTGCAAAGCATGATGCTGAAGCATCATTTTAGAATGTTCATAGTTATGGGTGGGGCTCATGAATGCTGTGCGTGGTGAATAACGGGATCGGAGAGGAGTTGATCCACTGTGTGGAAATATAGCCATAAAAATGGAAAAGCAGGCTTCTTCTGGATCATTTGGAATAAGCAGATGCAAAGAGCAGTAAATCAGAAATCCTGCCCTTAGAAATGCTGTTTTGAAATGCAGGTGTATTTGGCTTTATTACCTGCAGCTTAAGGTGACTCACCTGGTCTCCTTTCAGACACCACTCCTAAGGGGCACTGAAAAAGCAGTCTTGCCCATGTGCCACTGTATTGTCAGCTTTAACAGAGCCCCTCTTCCCCTTTTTCCTCCATTTTTACTTTGTGAGGGTTGGAGATGATCAGAACCAAACAAACACCCTGCTCTGTGTATGCTGCAAAAGTGGGAGAAAAAAAGTGGTTTGGGGCCTTGACAGAAAACCCTAAGAGGCTCATCAGTTATCCCATAATTTCTCTTTTCTCCCAACTTGCTTTGATCCTTTCATTTGTGAGAGTAGAAACCACATGAGTCTTTTACATGGTGACTTTTTTTTAGGTTGTTTCTAAGAAGGCCTGCTCCCCTCAAATGTGGATGTCTAACATAACCTGAAAGTTATCAAAGAGGCCTTCTATCTTCTGGTTATTGGATCGCTGGGCCAGTTTGAATTTCCCGTCCTCAGCATTGGGTCTGAGGCCCATGGGGGTATGAAAGTGTTCGGTGTTACTGGTGTTTGAGGAGACTTATAAGTGGCTCCCAGGCTTCCCACGTAGCACAGTGGTAATGAATCCACCAGTGCAGGAGATGCAGGAGATGAGGGTTTGATCCCTGGGCTCGGAATATCCCTTGCAGGAGGAAATGGCAACCCACTCCAGTAGTCTTGCCTGGAGAATCCCATGGACAGAGGAGCCTGGCAGGCTACAGTCCATGGGGTTTCAGAGAGTCAGACACTGAGCCACTGAGCACACATAAGTGGCTCCCATTCCCACCGTATTCATGACTAGTTGAAAGATGAAGAAGTCAGGCGGATGAAGGTGAAAGCTCCAGCTTTATTCCTGGATGGAAAGACTGGAGAGCACGAGTGAGGTGTGCTTGCAATGAAGGCGGACAGTCACCCTCTTCATCCCCAGGCTACACAGGAGAACTGCAGGCAGGATGGAGAGGCAGAGCTGAAGGCAGAGTTCTCGAGATAAAGGCAGATCCCAAAGGGAGCAGACCTAGCAGCTGAGCCACGCATGTCCAGTTCTTTCTCCTTAAATTGGTGGTTCTCAAAATTTGGTTCCAGGTTCCCTAAGGTCAAGACTATTTTTGTAATAACAGTCAGACATTATTTGCATTTTCACTCTCTTTCTTTCAAGAGTGTAAGATGGAATTTCCCGAGGTTGCATACATGTTATTGCCAGTGATTGATATGAGAATTCATTTACCTTTCTTAAGTCACACATTAAAGAGATTTGCAAAAGTGTAAAGCAGTGACACCCTTCTCATTCTCACTATAATTTTGTTTGGCAAATATATTCTTTCATAAAATGTTATTTATGATAACATAGAGTGAATTTATTATTGTTATTTTAAAATAAATAATCTTCGAAGTTCTCAGTTTTAATTTGTAATGCAGTAAACATCAATAAATACAACCCTCATAACTAGAAGCTCTTAGTGATTGTTTATGAATTTTAAGAGTGTACAGATATTCTGAGACCACAGAATTTGAGGATCACTGTTTTAAATGAACAGTCAGCTGCATCCTGAATGAGGAGTGAAGAAAAGTCAAAAAGTTTTAATTTAGTGCATTTCCCACTATGGAAGTGCCTTCTGCCTCACCATATCACTAAAGAACCTACTGACAACCAGACTGGCAGCTGAGATAATTACACTGATGTTTGTGAATAATGATGTCAGTCAAAATTAGGGAAAAAACCCTTTCAACTTCAAATGTAGTCGTATTAGATGCTTTGACCTTTCTGTGAATGGGAAATAGGTACCAGCTAAGAACCTTAAACTATTTCAAGACAGGGAATTGTCTTAGAGTATAGAAAACTTGGAGAAGGAGATGGCACCCCACTCCAGTACTATTGCCTGGAAAATCCCATGGATGGAGAAGCCTGGTGGGCTGCAATCCATGGTGTCGCGAAGAGTCAGACACGACTGAGTGACTTCACTTTCACGCATTGGAGAAGGAAATGGCAACCCACTCCAGTGTTCTTGCCTGGAGAATCCCAAGGACGGAGGAGCCTGGTAGGCTGCCATCTACAGGTTTGCACAGAGTCAGACACGACTGAAGTGACTTCACAGCAGCAGCAGCATAGAAACCTTGTGCAGGCCAAGTGGAAGCTTAAGAAGGACCATCTTTACACAATGGTTCATTGGAAAAGACTCTGATGCTGGGAGGGATTGGGAGCAGGAGGAGAAGGGGACGACAGAGGATGAGGTGGCTGGATGGCATCACTGACTCCATGGATGTGAGTCTGAGTGAACTCCAGTAGTTGGTGACGGACAGGGAGGCCTGGCGTGCTGCGATTTATGGGGTCGCAAAGAGTCGGACACGACTGAGCGACTGAACTGAACTGAACTGGACGAAGAAAACAGCTAACATTCTGCAACCTATCTCCTGACCCTGAATGGCTTAGTCACCTTCACACACACTGAGACTTCTTGCATATTTTCCTCTGTGGTGAAAAGGCCACCTCTAGAGATCCTGGGGCATAGTGATCAATATCTACTCTTACCTCAACTTGAAGAACGTTTTTTTTTTACACTGACTTTCTCTTCTCATTTGGTATTTCTTTTTTAATCTAAGGAAGGTTGAGATAGCGAGAGAATGTGCTTTCAACATAGTAAACTAATGCATAGGCTTTGATTAAATATAGATTGGAAGTTGAGACTCACTTGCTGGAGATGTGAAGAAAGGGCAAGTTTTATTATGTCCAAATAGCCTGATCTTGGAGGTAGCAGCACCCAGATACTGTAAGACTCAGTATTTGTTGAATAAATCATACATTCTGAGCTTTGGTCTCAAAATTTAAATATCTAAGGTAATTTCAAAGTTCCATTCTCCTCCAACATGGATTTGTAAGTTGGGAATAATTGAATAAGAATAATTAATTAAATAAATAATAATGATTGAAGAAAATGTTTCAAATTAAGTTTTTATTGCTGTCTCTGAAACAGCAAGCACACATGCACGTGAGCTAACATGCCGGCCACCTATGATGAGGTGAGATTGATTATAAAGTCTGTACTTTGACCTTTATTTCTCACAAATACCCTTTATACTAGGTAATATTATTGTGTGTTGCTAAGTCACTTCAGTCATACCCAACTCTGGAACCCCATGGACTGTAGCCCACTAGGCTCCTCTGTCCATGGGGTTCTCCAGGCAAGAACACTGGAGTGGGTTGCCATACCCTTCTCCAGGGGATCTTCCCAACCCAGGAATAGAACCCATGTCTCTTACATCTCCTGCATTGGCAGGCAGGCTCTTTTTCACTAGTGATGCCTGGGAAGCCCTAAGACAACATTATTATATCTGCTTTATAGATATTATTATACGAAGAAACTGAAGAACTCTGAGTGATGGGATCAGGATTGAACCCCAGCTGTTTGATTCCTGTGTCCTACACTAGCCTGTTCAAGTTCCAGAGTCATCCACTGAGTATGTTTGTGATGGTTCCTCCTCCGACACTTGAGAAAAATGAATTCAGTCTCTTTGCATTATTATGTTCACTTAGGGTCAGCATTGGTAGGTTTTGCTGAAAGTTAAGTTCAGGACAGTTCTTGCAGCTCTTCTGTAGCCTAACATCAGTCAGAGCCCCACAAAGCACGTGGGGTCAAGTCTTTGTTCCCTAGGCTTACTCCAAGACCCTAGACTACCAGAGAACTAACCCTAGGGAGTGTCAAATAGTGAGAACTCACAGAAAAGCAGAGACATTACTTTGTCAACAAAGGTCTGTCTAGTCAAGGCTATGGTTTTTCCAGTGGTCATGTATGGATGTGAGAGCTGGACTATAAAGAAAGCTGAGCACCAAAAAATTGATGCTTTCCAATTGTGGTGTTGAAGAAGACTCTTGAGAGTCCCTTGGACTGCAAGGAGATCCAAACAGTCCAATCTAAAGATCAGTCCTGGGTGTTCATTGGAAGGACTGATGCTGAAGCTGAAACTCCAACACTTTGGCCACCTTGTGGGAAGAATTGACTCATTGGAAAAAACCCTGATGCTGGGGAAGATTGAGGGCAGGAGGAGAAGGGGATGACCGAGGATGAGATGGTTGAATGGATTACTGACTCAATGACATGGGTTTGGGTGAACTCCGGGAGTTGGCGATGGACAGGGAGTCCTGGCATGCTGCGGTTCATGGGGTCACAAAGATTTGGACACAGCTGAGCGACTGAACTAAACTGAACATAAAGGAAACCACTTGAACACAAGACCTGGCCATTACCCAACCACCAGTAGAGCCCTGTGCAGGATGCCTCATCTAAACAACAAACAAAACAAAAATAAAATCTTTTTCTTATCTTTCCCTTCTCCTCTCATATTTCTCTTCCACTACAAATCATTTTTCTTTACTTAATGGGCTCCATGTTAATAAGTTGTTGTATTTTTCTATGGTTTCCTCAAACTATTAAAATAATCTAATATATATATTATGCAATTCATATATCATCATTGCTTGTTTTAGAAAATATTTACATGTGCTCATAAAGATTTTTGCCATATTTTACAAATAGCAAAATCAAACACATATTTGACTGTATCTTGTCAAATATGTGAAAACTTCATGAATATTTCTCAAACCAATTGATATTTTACCTAGCTCATTCTTTTAATGTTCACGGAACATTATATCCATGAACTAGAGGTAGCTCAGGCTTTTTCAACCGTACCTTACTGATGTACATTCATTTTATTTCTTCTCTTCTAAAATAAAATGTAAAGGTTCCTTTCAGCAGCTTAGGGTTCTAGAAAATCTTATCTCTGGTGAAAGACTAGAGGAAGCTATTACATATCTTACATTTTTTATATTGATTGAAAAACATCTTTAATATTATCAATTTATAGAAAATTAATAATGCAAAATGATACATATTTAGTATTGCATCTGACAGAAGAAATCTTTCTCTTCAACCCCACAACTGTACAGTTTCACTGGAAAGTTTTAGTAAAATTTACTGGAATTCTTAATAAGTCACACAATTGGAAGAAGTGTTCAAATAAAGAAGTTACCAAGTTACTGAAAAGAAGTATACAAACATCCAAGGGGCCAGTAGCGGCAAGCAAAATTATATTTCTTGTGAATAGGGTGCATTTTATTTATTTATTTATTCTTTTAGTGAAGGAAAGTGCAATGTTTATTGTAGGGTGAGGTACAGGGAGTTCCAGACTGCTTATACCCTAAAAGCTGTATTCTCAGATGGTTCAGCAATGCATTTTTATTTATTTTTTGATTTATTTTAAAATTTAATTATTTTTGTCTGTGCTGGGTCTTCGTTGCTGTGCTGGGTCTTCGTTGCCTGCAGGCTTTTCTCTAGTTGCCGCCAGCCAGGGCTAGTCTTCCTTGTGGTCCGAGGGCTTTTCACTGCAGTGGTGCCTCTTGTTGTGGAGCACAGGCTACAGGGTGTGAGGTGTGAGGGCTTCAGTAGTTGCAGCTCCTGGGTTCTAGAGCACAGGCTCAATAGTTGTGGAGCATGGGCCTAGTCACTCTGTGGCACGTGGGATCTTCCCAGTCTAGGGATGGAATTTGTGTCTTCTGCATTGGCAGGGGGATGCTTTACCACTGACTTACCAGGAAAACCCAGCAAATCATTTTTAAAAGCAAGCTGAAGGATGGGCTTCCCAGAGTGTGGGATCAGCTGCTGCCCGATTCTCTGACTGGTAGATGGTGTGGTAAGGGGGCAGTGTCATATTATCAATCCTTTAGGTTCCAATAGGTCTGGGGGCTACTGGGCTCAAGGTTGTCAAGTAATTAATTTCTTTGATTTGGTAGGGTTTCTCCATCTGTAAAATAACTCAGGAATGTCCATCAGATATTATTACCAAGATACTTCAGAGAGGAACTAAATCACAGGACAGGATCAGAGGTGTCTATATAGGAAGTCCCTGTAGTGTCCTGCTGCTGCTGCTAAGTTTCGTCAGTCGTGTCCGACTCTGTGCAACCCCGTAGATGGCAGCCTACCAGGCTCCTCGGTCCGTGGGATTTCCCAGGCAAGAGTACTGGAGTGGGTTGCCATTGCCTTCTCCGTTAGGGTGAGTTTTAGAAAGCAGACCAGATAGGACAGGCCACGTGCTTGTAGCTGTGATACAGGATTGCTTCCCATTCATGGAGAGCGATGGGCAGTAAGGAGGAGAAACAATACCAGCCCGGGTATTGTGTGTGATGCATGGGGTCTGATCGCATGCAGAATGGTTCAGAGGAATCTTGGAAATTGTAATCCCAACCTCATTGTGTTTGGGATCAGAATGAAAATGAAAGTGAAACCAGATAACGCAGAAGCAAGTGAATTTTGGAATGGCTGACTTTAAGAGAAAGCTGGAATTATTTAGAATAGGAGAGGACCTGAAGGAAGGAAAATAGGACATGACGGTACATTTTCCTCTGAAAGTCATGACAGTGCCTAAGTGAGTTAGCCAACAGCCAATTCACCAGCTATAGCTGAAACAAGACAAGAGATACAAAGAATAAGGTTTTAGAGAAAGGAAGATTAAAAGAGGCCTACTAAAATTTTGGCATCACTGACTCGATGGACGTGAGTCTGAGTGAACACCAGGAGTTGGTGATGGACAGGGAGGCCTGGAGTGCTGCAATTCATGGGGCTGCTAAGAGTCGGACACGACTGAGCGACTGACCTGAACTGAAAATTATTAGCAGTGGAAGGCTGCTAAGTGGAGAAAATAAAAACAGAATAAAACACAGTTTAGCTAAAAATGAATTTTACATCTTTTCCCAGGTGTAAAAAGGCAGTAGGTGATAGATAAACTGTGTCATTGAGACTCTTAGTTGGCTTTTTGCCATGGAGATTGCCAGGGTAGGTAAAGATTTTGCACTTTGGAAATTAGGATCTGTTTTCCTAAAGAAGAGAAGGAGCCAGGAAGATACTAAAGATGCTGAGATCATGCTCAAGGAGAATTTTTGAGAGAGAGGATCACAAAAGAGAGAGAGAGGGAGAGAGAGTGACTTTTTGTATAATAAAAACAGAATGTCTATTCACTGTTTCATCAAAGGTAACCTAGGGTCTAACAAAGAAAGGAAATGTGTATCTTAAGAAGGTCTCTGTCGCTGGACATTTAGATTTTCTCCTTTACCTTGGCTATTGTGAACAGTGCTTCAGTGAACATAGGGGCACTATTATCCCTTTAAGATTCAGATCTCAATTCTTTTAGATAAATACTCAGAAGTGAGATTGTTGGATAATACGATAGCTGTATTTTTAAATTTTCAAGGAACCTCCATACTGTTTTCCATAGTGACTGCACTATTTTGCATTCCTGCTAATGATGGGTGCACAAGGATTCCCCTTTCCTACATGCTCTCCAACACTTCTTGTCCTTTGTTTTTTCTGATAGCAGCCATCCTGACAGGTTTGAGGTGATATCTCATTACAATGGGATACTTCCTATTCCGTTTTAAAAAAGAAGGAAATTTTGTACTGTGAGACAATATGTAAATCTTGAGGACATTTTGTTAAGTGAAATAAGCCACAGAAAACCCCCAAATGCTTGTTTCCACTTACATATGAGGTATCTAAAAGAATCAAACTCACTGAATGAAAGAGTGGAATAGTGGTTACCAGGGGCGAGGGGGAGAGGAAAAGGAGGAGCTACTAAATAATGAGCATAAAGTTTCATCAAGCAAAATGAATGAATTCTAGAAATCTGTTCTACACTGTTCCTGTAATCAACAATAATATATTGTACACTTAAAAATATGTTAGGAGGACAAATATTATGTTAAGCTTTCCTTCCACAATAAAATAATAATAGAAAATCTCAGTGTTCCAGGAAATGTCTTCTAAAGGTTAAGTTGAGCTTCATATCGAGTGTTTTTGACACAAAATTCTAGGTGCTTAAAAGTAATGAATACTAAAATAGGAATGCAACTACACTGATCTTGCTTTGTCGGTTTTGAGGGCCCCCGAATTAGCCAAGTTATTTCTCAATAATTATCTCCTAGTGAGATATTTCAAAGTTATACCTAATGCAGATAAAGTAATAACGATTGCAAGAGCTTAATTATAGGAACCTTAATTTACATCATTCAGTTCAGTTCAGTTCAGTCGCTCAGTCATGTCCAATTCTTTGCTACCCCATGGACTGCAGCATGCCAGGCTTCCCTATCCATCACCAACTCCCGGACTTACTCAAACTAATGTCCATTGAGAATTTACATGATTAAATCTGCTTTAATAAGTTAAACAATGATGGTTTTTACTTTGTGGGATATCATGGTGTTAGTTTGTTAAAAATGAAAAGATATAAAATTTTAAAAAAATCGATGTGATATGGATATCTTAGTCTCTCTGGCTTATGTTAAAGCAAAAATAAAAGGAATTGAGAGCTCTAACAATATATACAAAATGCAACGTTCATAGTCAGTTTTGTTTAACCTTGTATGAAATCTGCCTCTATTGCTGTTGAAAGTTGAGAATGGCCTTTAACAGTTTTTAAACCATTTTAGCAACAAGCGAACATGGGTATACATTTTAAATATGAAACCCGAGGTAGCATTAAAGATGACAGTTGTAGAAAGAAAATGACATAGCTTTTGTGTAGATATTTTAGCATGTAATTTTCAGCACACAATTCATATAATCAAAAGGCTTGAGATGACCTTGAGAGGTCGTCAGGCCCATCCTTCTGCTATTACAGGGAGCAGTTAACATAAGCACTGAGCAATGATCGGCACATGCAGGTGGGGTAAGGGCCATAGCTGTCTTATCTAAAAGTAACCTTATTTTCCTATGACTTTCAATAAAATGAATGGCCTTCTAGCAAATCCATGACTCTTTTGAGACATATCTAAATCCCACATGGTAAATAATTTTGATCAAATTGCATTTAGCTTTATAAATAGCAGTCGCATCATCTTGTGGTACAAAGAAATGATTTAATGTAGCCATCAAGATACATATTGAAATAAAAATATTTCTCAATGAGAAAACTTTCAGAATTTGTGTTATTGCTTAGAAATACTTTGTATATGGCTTTTGGCTCTAAATTTGATTATATTCTGCCCTAGCTTTTATTTTAGATTGGACTGTGAGTCTACTTTGCAATTTGGGACAACCTATTTTCTGAACATATTTTCATAGAAGAGTTTCCTTCCGAATATAACCAGGATTCTAGGAATAAAGATGGCAGAGTAGAGGAGGATCACAGGATATCCCTCCTCCCAAAGTTTAAAAACAATGTGAAGTGTCTGGCCCCAAGTTCGCAATAGCAGTCAAGTAAGGAAAACAGTATGGTTTTTATTAGTGAACTTTAAAAAGTGGTGGTACCGAGAGATGTTTCTCCTTACTTTCAGTTTTTCCGTACTTTCAGTTTTTAAGAAGTGAGGCAAAGGAAGGAAGATGACTGGGAAAAGAAAGAAAGAAAGAAGGGAAAGAAAACCCAAAACAATTCTCCTCAATATCCTATTTTGGAGAAAAGTGACTCGAGAGCAGTTTTCCTGTACAAAGTCAAGGAAAAACATTCTAAAGCAGAACATTTATGTATTCAGTAGAGATAGAATGGTAAGAAGCCAGCTCTTGTGGTTTTCCAGGACACTGAGAAGACTGGACACATTCATGACTAAAGGAGTGATAGTGATACTGGACATTTAATGAGATTCATCAGAAGAGCCCAGAAGTCAAATTCCTCAGCAAATTTCCACTCAGTGCCAGCAAGTGTTGACCACTCCCTTATGTGACGATTCTTTTTATATCAACTTGGCCAAGCCCTGATATCCAGATATTTGGTCAAAAGTCATGCTAGATATTTCTGTAAGGGCGTTTTCTTAGATAAAATTCTTTGAGGAAAGCAGATTATGCTCCAGAATGTGGGTGGGCTTTGCCCAATCATTTGAGGGCCTGACTAGAAAAACAGAGTGTCCTCCCTGGAGGAGAAGGGAATTCTGTCAGCAGAAGGCCTTCAGACTCCAATTCTACCAGCTCTTCCCTCTGTTTCCAGCCCTGCTGGCCTACCCTGCAGATTTTGACTTGTCAGCTTCCACAATCACGTAAGCCAATTCCTTAAAATAGATCTCTCTCTCTTTATAGATACACATACATAGCCTACTGTTTCCGTTTTTCTGGAGAACTGTGGCCAGTGCTGCTTAGTAAGGTGAAATTTAATTTCTTGCTCAGTTCCGGTTAACATATTAGCACAGGGCATTCTACTTAGTTAATTAAGGATCCAAGAACCTTGCATTTTGTGGCTTGAACTAATTTTAGGGCCTTTAAGTTCTTTTCTTGACATTTAGGTTAAGATCCCCTGCACCTGATGAGCAAACATGGAAGGAGAAAATGATCATTTGTGGGAGGTTTTTCTAGATTGGTCCTAGACCAGCATCTATCACTCTGCTCATTGCCCATTAGGCTGAGTTAGGTCATGGGGTCACCCCACTGCCAGGCAGGCTGGGGAATGCTGTATATCCATGTGCCAAGAAGAAAGATGAAATGTACTTTGTGACCTCATGGGGGCTCTTTCATCTGCCCTTAACCTAATCATAGATATGTTTGCTGTTGTTCAGTTGCTAAGTTGTGTCCGACTCTTTGCAATCCCATGGACTGCAGCATGCCAGCCTTCCCTATCCTTCACTATCTCCTGGAATTTGCTCAAATTCATGTCCATTGAGCAATGATGCCATCCAACCATCTCATCCTCTGTCACCCCCTTCTCCTTTTGCCCTCAATCTTTCCCAGAATCAGGGTCTTTTCCAGTGAGTTGGCTCTTCCCACCAGGTGGCTAAAGTACTGGAGATGTAGCTTCAGCATCAGTCCTTCCAATGAATACTCAGGGTTGATTTCCTTTAGGATTGACTGGTTTGATCTCCTTGCTCTCCAAGAGTCTCTCAAGAGTCTTCTTCAGCACCCCACAGTTCAAAAATATCAGTTCTTTGACACTCAGCCTTCTTTATGGTCCAACTCTCACATCCATACACGATTACTGGAAAAAACCATAGCTTTGACTATATGGACCTTTGTGGGCAAAGCCATGTGTCTGCTTTTTAATATGATGTCTAGGTTTGTCATAGCATTTCTTCCAAGGAGCAAGCATCTTTTAATTTCATGGCTGCAGTCACCATCCATAATGATTTTGGAGAAAATAAAGTCTGTTATTATTTCCATTATTTTCCCATCTATTTGCCATGAAGTGAGGGGCCAGATGAGAAAAAGAAAGATATACCCATCTGAATACAGAGTTCCAAAGAATAGTGAGGAGAGATAAGAAAGCCTTCCTAAGTGATCAGTGCAAAGAAACAGAGGAAAACAATAGACTGGGAAAGACTAGAGCTCTCTTTAAGCCAATTACAGCTACGAAGGGAACTTTTCATACAAAATGGGCACAATAAAGGTCAGAAACGCTATGGATATAACAGAAGCAGAAGATATTAAGAAGAGGTGGCAAGACTACACAGAAGAACTATACAAAAAAGATCTTAATGACTCAGATAACCATGGTGGTGTGATCCCTTACCTAGAGCCAGATATCCTGGAGTGTGAAGTCAAGTGGGCCTTAGGAAGCATCACTACGAACAAAGCTAGCGGAAATGATGGAATTCCAGCTGAGCTATTTCAAATCCTAAAAGATGATGCTGTGGAAGTGCTGCACTGAATATGTCAGCAAAGTTGGAAAACTCAGCAGTGGCCACAAGACTGGAAAGGGTCAGTTTCATTCCAATCCCAAAGAAAGGCAATGCCAAGGAATGTTCAAACTATTGCACAATTGCACTCATCACATACGCTAACAAAGTAGTTCTCAAAATTCTCTAAGCCAGGCTTCAACAGTACATGAGCCAAAAACTTCCAGGTTTCAAGCTGGATTTAGAAAAGGCAGAGGAACCAGAGCTCAAATTGCCAATATCCGTTGGACCATTGAAAAAGCAAGACAGTTCCAGAAAAACATCTATTTCTGCTTTATTGACTATGCCAAAGCCTTTAACTGTGTGGATCACAATAAACTGTGGACAATTCTGAAAGAGATGGGAATACCAGACCACCTTACCTACCTCCTGAGAATTCTGTATGCAGGTCAGGAAGCAACATTTAGAACTGCACATGGAACAACAGACTGGTTCCAGATAGGAAAAGGAGTACGTCAAGGCTGTATATTGTCACCCTGTTTATTAAATTTATATGCAGAGTACATCATGCAAAATGTCAGGTTGGATGAAGCACAAGCTGGAATCAAGACTGTGGAGAGAAATATCAATAGCCTCAGATATGCACATGGCACCACCCTTATGGCAGAAAGTGAATAGGAACTGAAGAGCCTCTTGATGAAGGTGAAAGAGGAAAGTGAAAAAGCTGGCTTAAAACTCAACGTTCAAGAAACTAAGATCATGGCATCTGGTTCCATCACTTCATGGCAAATAGATGGGGAAAAATTGGAAACAGTGACAGACTTTATTTTCTTGGGCTCCAAGATCACTGCACATGGTGACTGCAGCCCTGAAATTAAGAGATGCTTGCCCTTTGGAAGAAAAGCTATGACCAACCTAGACAGCATGTTAAAAAGCAGAGACATTACTTTGCCTACAAAGGTCCATATAGTCAAAGCTATGATTTTTTCCAGTAGTCATGCATGGATGTGAGAGTTGGACCATAAAAAAAGCTGAGTGCTGAAGAATTAATGCTTTTGAACTGTAATGTTGGAGAAGACTGTTGAGAGTCCCTTGGACTCCAAAGAGATCAAGCCAGTCAATCCTAAAGGAAATCAGTCCTGAATATTCATTGGAAGGACTGATGCTGATGCTCCAATACTTTGGCCACCTGATGCGAAGGACTGACTCTTTTGAAAAGACCCTTATGCTGGGAAATATTGAAGGCAGGAGATGATGAGACAGTTAGATGGCATCACTGACTTGATAGACATGAGTTTTAGCAAGCTCCAGGAGTTGGTGATGGACAGGAAAGCCTGGTGTGCTGCAGTCCATGGGGTCACAAAGAGTCAGGCATGACTGAGCAACTGAACTGAACTGAACTGATGGGACCAGATGCCATGATCTTAGTTTTTGAATATTGAGTTTTAAGCCAGCTTTTTCACTCTCCTCTTTCACCTTCATCAAGAGGCTCTTAATTCCTCTTCACTGTTTGCCAGTAGGGTGGTATCATCTGCATATCTGGTGGTTATTGATATTTCTTTTGGCAATCTTGATTTCAGCTTGTGCTTCTTCTAGCATGGGATTTTGCACAATGTACTCTGCATATAAGTTAAATGAACAGAGTGACAATATACGGTCTTGACAGACACCCTTCCCAATTTTGAACAAGTCTGTTGTTCTGTGTCTGGTTCTAACTGTTGTTTCTTGACCTGCATACAGGTTTCTCAGGAGGAACTTCTTAATTTACCAAATCGGAAAATGCTTGAAAAACAATAAAAATCTTGTTATACAAATGTATGGTGTTATTATCATCACTCTCTCAGATACTAAGATTCTGCAAAAAAGACTTGTTTTTCAGGTCCTTGGTGAGCTCCATGTACTGCCTGATATTAGTAATCAAGAGATGTATTTCATGGGAAGCATTTGAATGGACTACTTAAAATAATATTTGTTATTCTTCCTGATGATAAAATATTGTAGAGAGAATGCAACATAGAGAAAAGCATAAAGAGAAAACCCCAGGCATCCCCAATCTTTGTACACAGATCTGTTCAGTTAAAACTATAAGATGTGGGACTTCCCTGGCAGTTCAACCCTGTGAGTTGACTTTGCCTTCCAACGCAGGGGATGTGGGTTTGATCCCTGGTCAGGAAGCTGAGATCCCACAGGCCTCATGGCCAAAGAAACCAGATGGTGACACAGTAACAATATTGTAACAAATTCATTAAAGACTTTAAAAATGACCCACCTTAAAACAAAATGTTTAAAACTCTAAGATGTAGCAACTCTCATCCAAACAGGATTAAGCAGAAAAAAGAAATTGTTGGCTTGGGGAGCTGAGCAGGTTGGGGGTCTCTCTCTCGCTGTAGGTGGGTTCCTCCAGCAGGACTCAGACCTTCCTTCCCAGTGGTCCTCTCAGCTTGGCCTCCTCTTCACCTGGCCTTGGCCTCAGCTTGGTTCTCTTATGAGGGCAGATGGCTGCTCTGGTTCTGACGTCACACTCTTTCACTGTACCAACTAGAGGAAGGCAGGATGGCCCTTTTAGTTGCTTTCTCTGTAGAGCCAGGACACTGTTTTCCTTTCCTCCCAGGAAAATCTGATGTCTCATGGGCCTGAATTGTGGGCTTATCCCTGATTCAGTTATGGAAGTGAGGATTTGGTCATGTCAGACAAGACTCACCCTAGGAGCTGTGTGACTCCAGGAACAACTCTTTCTGAGCATATAGGATGCACAGGAAAACACAGACACCAGATAAAAGTTGGAGAGTTGTTATCAATAAGAATGGGGAATGGATACAGTTGCCTAAAGGGTCCAAGTCTCCACATACCCGTAAACACACACGTACTCACTCGACTTTAACAGAATCAGTAGTATATTCTACATACTCTTTCTTTTATGGTCTGTTTTATTTTTTTCACCTAAAGACACATCGTAACCATTTCCCCATGCTGTTAGATATTTTTAATAATGTCGTTGTCAGTGGCTTCAATTCTTGCACTGTGTGGATCAACCATAGTTTAACAAATCTTACTGTTAGATATTTAGGTAATTTCCAAAGCTTTTTTGATATTGCACTGCAATACATGTCCTTATACATATTTTGTGTACATCTCTAATGATCATTCTAACTTTATTATTAAATTGATTTCATCTGCAAATCATTTTTGCAGCATATTGCTAATTTCACAGCTGGCCATGAGATCTTGAACAAATTTCTTAAAAACAGTTTTTTTTAAACAATTTTATTTTATTATTTTTTTCTTTTTCTTTTTTAGCCACACTGCACAGCATTTGAACAGATTTCTTAATCTCACTGGGCCTCATGTGTAAAATCTGTTTAATAGTAGCATCAATTTCACAGGAAAAGATTAAACGAGGTGATTTGTTTAAAATCTTCATTTGGTATATGCTAAGTACTCAGCATTATGTATATATTACACACACTCCTTATAGCAATGGCCAGAGTAGGTTTTCAATAACTATTAGCTTGTGAATAAATGAAGTAATACTTGAAATACTTGGCAAGTCTTCATGTCATATGAATTAAATTTTTCTTGTTTTACCACTTAATCTAATTTGTATATTTGATACCTATTATTATCGTTGTTGTTGTTTGACAGTGACACAGATTTTATAGATAAGTATGATGTTGGGCAAAGAGATGGAACAAGATTACCCATTGAGTTCATGGTCAAGATCTGAAACTCCTTGAATCCTATACCTTTGTAAATAGGTCTTTTCTCCAAGTAGTCAGTTAGGAGACAGAAAAATTATCTTTTACCTCTGATATCATTCAATTTCAATGAATTCTTCACATAAATTCATTTTCAAATAATATGTTTCACCACTCCACCGAAAGCACAACTAGGGCAGATTAAAAAATAGACAAAATTGAGAATTAGAGTCTAAGAAGACATGAAATGCATTTAATAAAAGTTCACTTTTTAAAAATAAAAATTAAGTTGCTTGGCATATGCATAGAATCTAATACTATGTTACAGTGAAAAGGAATGAACTACTTTTGTACATTTAACATTGATGAATCTCCCACTATAACACTGAGCAAAAGAAGCCATACACAAAAAAGGAGCTATTTTTGACTATTTATGTGAAGTTCAAAAACAGGTAAAACTGATAGCTACATACACACATATGTATATATATCTCTGAATCTCTGCTATATACCAGAAAATAACATATTATAAGTCAACTATTTTTCAGTACAATATATATCAACAAGGCAAGAAATTAGCTTGATGATTCTCCACTGGTAGATGCGTGCTACACAATGTCCTTGATTGACCTTGGGCAGGGTCAGGTTTGTGGCTGAACAAGGTGCATCTGCTTAGAGGATGTGATTGGCATGAGCTATGGAAGCTGAGTTGTTACCAGAATGCTGCTGCTGTCACTGCCTTTTAAATGTCCTTCCAGCATAGCTGGACTTGTGCAGTATGAGGCTTAGGGTAATAGACACCCACTATCTTACAAAGTAAAAAATGGGAATCTAATTTTGGCATTGATAGTATGGAATGACTACCTAGGAATCACTGCATCAACAATGATGCAAATCATGACTTCTTCTCTTCCCTTACAGAGGAGCAAGTGGTCCATACTTGTCTGGGAGGCACTTTCAGCAATATTACTATTCTATGTGTCCAAAGAAGATGAGCAGTAATATCTGTTACCTGTTTAAATACATTCTGAACTTCAGATAGTGCATATCTGTGACATTAAAAAAGCCCAACTAAAATGATGGCATCTAGTCTCATCATTTCATGGAATATAGATGGGGAAAAAGTGGAAACGGTGGCAGATTTTATTTTCTTAGGCTCCAAAATCACTGCAGATGGTGACTGCAGCCATGAAATTCAAAGAGGCTTGCTCCTTGGAAGAAAAGCTCTGACAAACCTAGACAGCATATTAAAATGTAGAGACATCACTTTGCCAAAAAAGGTCCATATAGTCAAAGCTATGGTTTTCCAGCCGTCATGTGTGGATATGAGTTGGACCATAAAGAAGGCTGAGTGCCAAAGAATCAATGCTTTTGAACTATGTTGCTGAAGAAGACTCTTGAGAGACCCTTGGACAGTAAGGGGATCAATCCAGCCAATCCTAAAGGAAATCAGTCCTGAATATTCATTGGAAGGGCTAATGGTGAAGCTGAAGCTCTAATACTTTGGCAACTATATGGGAAGAACTGACTGATTGGAAAAGACCCTGATGCTGGGAAAGATTGAAGGCAGGAGGAGAAGGGGGTGACAGAGGATGAGATGGTTGGATGGCATCATCAACTCAGTGGACATAAGTCTGAGCAAACTTTAGGAGATAGTGAAGGACAGGGAAGCCTGGCATGCTGTAGTCCATGGTGTCTAAAAAAGTTGGACAAACCTAGTGACTGAACAACCATGATATGATATTTAAAATTTTTAATGAGTTAATTTTAAGTTGCCTTTCTACCTTTGTATGTGAAGTCAAATTCATAATAGAGCTGTGAAAAAAATTGGGGAAGATTACTGAGAAATATTCTTACTTGCCTTTCTTTCTCCAATCCAGCCACTGAGTCAGAGCTAGAAACTTGAGTATTTTCTTGGAGTTTCCAGTTTCCAAGTAGGGCTGACCCTGAAGATATATTGATAAGAAGTATAGAGCAATTTGAAAGAAATCTGACCATTCTTTTCCATGACAGCTTTCTTTCACTCCATGACATGCTTTATTTGACTAAGAAATGAAAACTTATTTATATTAATAGTACTTCGTTAAATGTCTTCAGGTTGGTGCAAGTTTTAAGATATTCTTTTCCATTAGGATGCATGGCATTAATGTGTAAATTTGTGTTTTATCCCAATTAATCTCTTTTTAGAAATATTTCTTCAAAATTCATATTTTAGGCTTAGTTTTTACATCATTCAAATATTCAGGAAGAAAATACCATGAGTGATATTTCTTTGTTTAATGGATAATCACAAATTTTGGAATTGTTAGTGAAACTGCATTATTAAATTTAGTCTCAAATTACTCTTAAAATATGCAGGACCAGAGGCCCCAAAATAAAAATAGCTTTGATTATAGGCCAAATTCTGCATAATTTTGTTATTTTGTAACTTGATATCTTGAGGAGGAAAAATCTGAAGTTCAATAGACTAGACCAAAAGTAATAAGACTGGTATTTTTTTTTATAAGCCTGCAAGATCTCAAATGTTTATCCAGGCACTATTTTCCTTCTAAGAAGCCATCTTTAGAAGTTTATGTAATAATGTGTGTTTGAAATACATTTGCAGTTCTTTTAGCCTTCTCTTTTACAAGATTTAACACTGAATAAATTTTATTTCCAAAAATCAAGTCCTTTCTTTAAGAATAAAGATTTCACACAGTTAAAAACACCCAAATGAGGGACTTCCCTGGTGGTCCAGTGGTTAAGATTCCACACTTGCAGTGCAGGGGGCCCAGGTTTGATCCCTGGTTGGGGAACTAGGATCCCGCGTGCTGCAGTGTGGTGTGCCCAAAGTGCGGCTAGCTTTTGAAGACCAAATATTTGGAACAGTGCCAGTGGTTCTGCAGGATCATATGTCATCTTGGAAGGGAGCAGTGCAAACTTTGGTGGAAAATTTTTGATGAATTTGTTAAATCTGGCATGTAATTCTGAAGTCACATGTTCTTAGAATTTATGTGAATTAATTTTTATGCCATGTTTGTTGATTTTAGTAGACTATGTCATGTGCCTCTAAAATTCCAGATTTTAGACTTGAATGTCAGTCCTGCACTCACCTTTGTTGCCTTACACTAGGCCTTGTCTGCATTTTTGAAGTAATTCCATGTATTAAAGATAGACTCTTTGTGACCCAGTGGATTGTAGCTTGCCAGGCTCCTTTGTCCATAGGTTTCTCCAGTCAAGAATACTGAAGTGGGTTGCTGTGCCCTCCTGCAGGGGATCTTCCCAACCCAGGGATTGAACCCATGTCTCCTGTGGCTCATGCACTGTAGGCAGATTCTTTACCACTGAGCCACTGGGAAGCCCACACATATAGGTACCAAGTGCCAATAAGAAGAATGATACTGGGAATTTGGATGTTGTGATGCAAGTACATCAATGTACAAGTTTGTACAAGTACAATGTACAAGTAACAATGTACAAGGTTTATAAAAGTTTGTTGAATTCATGGAAGAGAAGACATATAGACCATTTAATTTAGGACTCTTTATTGCCAGTGACAGAGAACTGAGTCTAACCTGGATTAAATCAAGAAGCTGTCTTATTGGCTCAGGTAACAAAATAGTCCAAGAGTGTTGCTTTTTAATCATGGCTGAGTGAAGGTGATCAGGACCTGGCTTCTTTCTATCCATTGGCTTTGCTCCCCTTCTAAGAATTCACGTGGAGTTAAGATGAGAGTTGCGTTCTATCCTACATGCTTTGAAGTTCAAGTCCATCTGGGAAGGATCCTTGTATCTGTTCTAAAAGTCTCTGCCAAGGTCACATTGTTTCAGATTCGTTCACATGCTTGTCCCCAGTCACTTTGAGAGGAATGAGCGGGGCTAATTGGTTTGGGCCAATCAGGAGCTATTCTTGGAATCAGCAGTGGGGTTAATTCTACCCAAACACATGGGTTGAAAGTAGAGTTTGGGTGTGCTCAAGGAAATTTGGAGTATGAACGCTGACTGGCAGAATCAACAGATGTCTCCCACAGGCACAAGCGACTACTACCTTTCTGCTTTCACCCATGTAGTAAGCTAGTGCTATACATACATTACTTTTTGGGGCACTCGAAGTGCTTCTCTTTTGGTGACTGTCTCATCTGCAGGTTAGTTGTAAGTGTGTGTGTGTGTGTGTGCAAGCATGTGTGTGTATATGTAGCATGAGGGAGGAAAGGCTACTCTAAGATTGCCAGTATACGAAGTTCCCAATAGTAAGCTGCTTCTTGATTGTGCTTTCCAGTGTACACAATTTTCTTTATAGTATGATTGTGTGAATTAAAGAAAGAAATTAAGTAACAGAATTTGATGTAGGTGGGACTAGACAGCTGTCAACTTCTATATCTTATCCTTTCCCATCAATTTCTTGGTACTGGCAAAGAACTTACGACACTATTTTGAAGCCACATGTATGGAATATACTATTCAAATATAAGTGGTAATAGCCATTTTGTAGCCCATCTGTGGTCTAGCACAGAGTTGGGAACCAACAGGAATGATAATTGTTGCTGGCTAATGTTTCAAAATGCAGATGTAAGTTTTTCTGATTCATAAACCAAGTACAAGTCCTTTGACTTCAGGCTACTGTTTAACAGCCTAAATGGAGCTTGCAGAGGATAAAGAAAAAACGGTCTTCTGGGAAGATAATAGTTCTTGGTGCTGAGTCAGGCATGGGAGAGGAGAGAGACAACTGGTTACTGAGCAAAGTCCCTCTTCCTCAGGATGTTGACCTTGAACAGTCTGCACTACGGCCCACTCTGTTATGATGGGCTCCACAGGATGGTCAGGAGTGGAAGGGGTGCACGATTATCCTGGTATTTGTAAAGAACTGACCAACAGGATAATTAAATCATGGCTGAAGGAGAGTAATAATTGTTGGACTGAAAAAATATATATTCCATTAAAAACCCATTAGAAAACTTTATGATCATCTTAAAAGTGATATCTGCATTCAGATAAACTACATGTTATAGAAATTAGCATAATTTTCACATTTCTACAGTTTTTTATTTTTAAAATTCCATGGTCTTGAAATTACTCGAATGATGCCCATGCTGTGGTTGTGATGTGGTTTCTATGAACTCAAGCCTTCTCTGCCCCTGGATACCCATTCAATCCAAGAGGTAATCTCTGAGAGGGGTGAAGTTTTCTTTCAGGGCTATAAACCAGTCAAAATTCACAAAAAGGAAGCTTTAAATTTCCACATTGGGAAAGGGAGTTGTTAAAGCTGGCTTTTAGAGTGATGAAACTGCAATTCGGTATTCTGAATACATTCTCTGTTATCCCCTCCCCTCCCTCCACTGCCTCTGTCTGAGCACTTGCATTTAGAAGCTGGTAGAACTGTTGTCTACATTAACATTGCCTCCTTTCTCCATTGATTTCTGCTGTGAATAGGCTTCCTTGAATTCACGGTCATCTGCATCTTTAGGGTTCCCCTAAGGGATATTGGATTTCCTGCTTGGAGGACTAATCAGAACCATTAATCAGCCATGAAAATAAGCACTGGCCTATAAGCCTAGGGCCTGAAGGAAATCAGGGCTGGCTTATTGAAAATTAGGCAATAGGTATAGAAGAAATATATTTATTTATGAATACCATGCAGTTCCATCAGGAATTTGAAGTGGCAAAAGAAAACAGATTTTTAGTTTTTGAGTGGATTAGGGGCTCAGAATTTTCTTCAGGGTTAAGTGGAGGTTACAAGGAGATGCTCACAGGCACCCCTGTACAGGGCCATATAATACCAGGAACAGAACTTCAGGAGGACTGAGTAAGCATGCCTTGGACCTAATGACGGACCTCCATTTCCATATCTGTAATTAATGTTCTATGTTATTCTCGTCTCTACAATAATTTATCTCAGAGAGTTGTTGTGGGGATTAAATGAAGTAGTTCACTTCAGTTCAGTTCAGTTGCTCAGTCGTGTCCGACTCTTTGCGACCCCATGAATCACAGCACGCCAGGCCTCCCTGTCCATCACCAACTCCCAGAGTTCACTCAGACTTGAGTCCATCGAGTCAGTGATGCCATCCAGCCATCTCATCCTCTGTCATCCCCTTCTCCTCCTGCCCACAATCCCTCCCAGCATCAGGGTCTTTTCCAATGAGTCAACTCTTCACATGAGGCGGCCAAAGTACTGGAGTTTTAGCTTTAGCATCATTCCTTCCAAAGAAATCCCAGGGCTGATCTCCTTCAGAATGGACTGCTTGGATCTCCTTGCAGTCCACGGGACTCTCAAGAGTCTTCTCCAACACTGTGCTCAGCTTTCTTTACAGTCCAACTCTCATACACAGCATTTCATACATCTCCAGATTACTGGTCAAGGGCAGCATAACCTTCTCTACTTTTTCCAGTGTTCCAGAAAAGAGTCCTTAGGGCCAGAGTGCAGATTCCCTCAGTTGGAAGGTAGCTGGAGCAGTGGGGTTGTGAAGTGATGAGGGGCTGCTACGTTACCAACAACATCTGCAACAGAGGTGAATACGTTTAACCTGAAGAGTGGATTGCATGGGCGCCTCTCAAACCCCCTTTCTCAGGGAGATACTTGAAAATGAACTCCAGCAAAATGAGGATGAGATGAACTCTCAGCAAATCCAAGAACAAGATATCATGGGATGTGGAAAACAATGCCAAAAAAACAGTGAAGGGGGGGGGGGTCCTGGGATGAGGGAAAAGTGGCATGCCGCTAGGTAAGAAATGAAGGAACAAGTGTCCTGGGAGCATGGTTTTTAGGTAAAGTGGAAATGGATAGAACACCCAATAAAATGGAGAATTAGAAAATGAAGAAAATGATAGAGATTATTAGAGGCTAGAAAGAAAAATGTGGAGAAGGCAATGGCAACCCACTCCAGTACTATTGCCTGGAAAATCCCATGGACGGGGGGAGCCTGGTAGGCTGCAGTCCATGGGGTTGCTAAAAGTAGGACACGACTGAGCAACTTCACTTTCACTTTTCACTTTCATGCATTGGAGAAGGAATGGCAACCCACTCCAGTGTTCTTTCCTGGAGAATCCCAGGGACAGGGGAGCCTGGTGGGCTGCCGTCTATGGGGTTGCACAGAGTTGGACATGACTGAAGTGACTTAGCAGCAGCAGCAGAAAGAAAAATGATGAGGAATTCCAGGAAAGAAAGAAGCTGTATGTGAAAGCAAATGTAGTTATAGCTTGCTATTTGAGCTTTCCAATGACTTGACTATGGCTCATAGGCAAGTTCCAACTTTGAAATCAACCTACAGATAATGCCAAAGACCTAATTATGACATTAATGTTCAAAGTAAGTATACCAGCAAAGGTAACAGCTGGAAAACAAAGGAAAGCTAAAGGAAAGGGCAAAATTTTAGTAATAGCAATCTCTGCCCAACTGAGGAGTCAAAAGGTTTCTGTAGATGTTGGAACAAAAAAAAAAATGAAGTCTGTAAATATATACGTGTGGAGTGAAAGTTGCTCAGTCATGTCTGACTCTTTAGTCTGACTGTACAGTCCATGGAATTCTCCAGGACAGAATACTGGAGTGGGTAGCCTTTCCCTTTTCCAGGAAAATATATACATATACATATTTATAAAATATACATAAAATTGAGGCTGAACCATGAATTAGGTCTCTGTTGAGTTTTTGTAAAGTGAACAACTTTTGAAAACATTTTTATGACTAGCTTAATAATTATTTTATTTGGTGTGACAGTATGCAGTAGAGTTACAAAATTTTAGTCCTATAAAATCTTAGGGATAAATCTAGTCCAGCCTTCTTCCTTTGTAGCTATAGCAACCAAGATCCAGAGAGTTGAACATACCCATCCAAATTTGTATAACCAACTGGTTATGGGAAAGACAAGCCTGGAGGCTTAGGTCCTGTCTGAAATTCCTCTGTTTTTTTTCCCTACTCTACTGTAGAGCTAGGATCTTGGATGAAGAGCTATTAGGATGTTTAACAATAGGAAACAAGTAAAGCCACTATGGGAGACATTACCAGTACCCACCAATATCTTGTTCTCATCTAGAAGCAAGAGAAAAATACATCTCAGCTTTCTTGCAGTTAAGCAGGATCATTGTGGTTAATGTTTCTATGGGATGAAAGATTTAATTGCTAGTGAGCCATTTCTCTCTCTTCCGCTTTCCTTACCAGTGAGTTCTTTTCCTTGTGGTATGGTTATGCCCTTGTCAGTGTGGATCTCTAAGTGATTGCATGGAGCAGATGAAATGTATTGGATGTAGTAATATGGACAAGAAGTAAACTTTGTGATGTTAACTCAGTGAGATTTTTGGGTTGTTTGTTATCATAGCATAGACTTTCCTATCCTAATACACTCATCAATAACTTTTCACTGAAATTCATGTATGATATTTCACAAAACTGAAATCTGCCTTGAAACAGTTCTACAGTATAATGGTGGAGGACATGTATGAAGGAGGCAAAAATGCCATGCTTTACTTTAAAGAATTCAACATAGAACATTTCATTATAGATGGAAAAGATATTTATTTTTTCAGTGATCTCCATTAAATTACTGTATACTCTCTAAAATGAATTTCTTGCCCCCAATCTTCATATTAAACCTAACTTTAAATTTTTGTATGTTTTAATTTAAAATAACTTTCCCTGAAACTGTATATTGTCAGTGTCCCTTTACTATCCAATAATGAATTTATAGTTTCCCATTTTTATCACAACACTGAGAACTAAACAATGCTAAAGAAAAATAAAACTAATTTAAATTTACCACTATTATAAGATGAGAAGAAGTATATTCATTACTTAGTACTTTATAATGTCTAAAAAGTGCTATCCTTATAACATTTATGGTTCTATGATCTTAATTTTTGTGCACTATATCTTTTGTATGTTATTAGGATTTATAAATTTTATTTTTTTTAAAGTTTTTTTTTTGGTGTGAACCACTTTTAAAAATCTTTATAGAATTTGTTACAGTATTTCTTCTGTTTTATGTTTTGATTTGATTTTTGACCAAAAGGCATGTGGAGTCTTAGCTCCCTGACTGGGGATCGAACTGGCACCTCCTACATTGGAAGGTGAAGTCTTAACCACTGGATCACCAAGGAAGTCCCAGGATATAAATTTTAGGATCTTCCATTTTTTTTCTTATTCTGAGGAGACTTCCGCTAGTCATAGATTGATACTTTTTTTTTTCACCATTTTCTCCCAGCCCCTCTGCATATATCTCCTGCCAGTGTCCTTAGTTTCATCTCAATTTCCAACCCAGCTGACTCTCCATTGAACTGGAACACCATGGTAGTTATGTCACAGATTTGTTTGCTTAAAAGGAAATAAGATGATGACCTTAAGCTGCTTAGCATGTTGCCCAACCATTGTTTGTGCTTGATAAGTATTTTCTATTAATGTTATTATGTAAATGATTTAAGGGGATCCTGGACTGCGAAGAAAGCTGATCACTGAAGAACTGATGCTTTTGAACTGTGGTGCTGGAGAAGACTCTTGAGAGTCCCTTGGACTGCAAGGAGATCCAACCAGTCCATCCTAAAGGAGACCAGTCCTGGGCATTCATTGGAAGGACTGATGCTGAAGCTGAAACTCCAATACTTTGGCCACTTCATGCAAACAGTTGACTCATTGGAAAAGACCCTGATGCTGGGAGGGGTTGGGGGCAGGAGGAGAAGGGGATGACAGAGGATGAGATGGCTGGATGGCATCACCGACTCGATGGACTTGAGCTTGAGTGAACTCCGGGAGCTGGTGATGGACAGGGAGCCCTGGCGTGCTGCGATTCATGGTGTTGCAAAGAGTCGGACACAACTGAGCGACTGAACTGAACTGAACTGAAACACCTATATTTGTCAGGTTAAAATAACACATGAAAAGATGCTCAACATCACTCATTATCAGAGAAATGCAAATCAAAACCACAATGAGGTACGCCAGTCAGAATGGCTGAGATCCAAAAATCTACAAGCAATAAATGCTGGAGAGAGTGTGGAAAAAAGGGAACCCTCTTACACTGTTGGTGGGAATGCAAACTAGTACAGCTACTATGGAGAACAGTGTGGAGATTCCTTAAAAAACTGGAAATAGAACTGCCTTATGACCTAGCAATCCCACTGCTTACACACCGAGGCATACCAGAATTGAAAGAGACACGTGTACCCCAATGTTCATCACAGCACTGTTTATAATAGCCAGGACATGGAAGCAACCTAGATGTCCATCAGCAGATGAATGGATAAGAAAGCAGTGGTACATATACACAATGGAATATTACTCAGCCACTAAAAAGAATACATTTGAATCAGTTCTAATGAGGTGGATGAAACTGGAGCCTATTATACAGAGTGAAGTAAGCCAGAAAGAAAAACACCAATACAGTATACTAATGCATATATATGGAATTTAGAGAGATGGTAATGATAACCCTGTATGCAAAAGAGACACAGATGTATAGAACAGGATTTAGACTCTGTGGGAGAGGGAAAGGGTGGGATAATTTGGGAGAATGGCATTGAAACGTATAATATCATATATGAAACGAATCACCAGTCCAGGTTTGATGCATGATACTGGATGCTTGGGGCTGGTGCACTGGGAAGACCCAGAGGGATGGTATGGGGAGGGACGAGGGAGGGGGGTTCAGGATGGGGAACATGGTATACCTGTGGCGGATTCATGTTGATGTATGGCAAAACCAATACAATATTGTAAAGTAATTAACCTCCAATTAAAATAAATAAATTTATATTTAAAAAATGAAAAAAATTTGTTCTTTATCTTTCATGATGATTCTTCAAAAAACAGGTGTTAATAATAGCAGTTGTCATTATTCAAAATGGAATGTTGCTATTTTAGAGAAGAAAAAAAGAAAGAAAAGAATATTTAGGTTAAAATACAAACTACAACAAGTATACACTATTTTTCTAAAGTTCACTGCAGAAACTTCAGATTTCTCCTTAAACAAGGCAGATTCTATTGATTGATACTCTAGGTGAAAGATAAAAAATGTCAGATAATCATGAAGACATTCATGAGTATCTGAAAGTGTAGAAGAAAAGAGGGGTTTTCTTAGGTAGCATCAACAATGAAAACTAAATGAATGTAGACTATAAATAAGGAAATACTAAAAATTTTTCTTAAGATGATTTTGGAAATAACATAAAGATCTCAAAGTTTTTAGATAACTATTCCTTTTCAAATGATGGCATCTATTTAGTTGCCTGTTCTACATATTATATCTATGTATTTTAAATTGGAAGTTTAAAGGCTAAGTGGTATTGAATTCAGTCAGCATAATGATTACAATTATTTCTTTATTATGGTCTTAGCAGTTTGATACATTATGGTTTTAAAAAAACCACACACAAACCACCCCTTCAGACATTATATAGCAGGCTAAATTCAGCATAGGGTAACATTACTAACATTAAGTTTTAAAATAAAATTTTTAAAAGTAAAAATTAGAAAGAAGGAAGGCTAGAGCTTTCTTTGAATCTTTCATTTGAGATTTGAATCTCGATCTCTAGTTTGCAGAGTGCATTCTTCGAAGCTTGCATCAAGGTCTCTCTTCTCAGTCAATTTTATTTATGTAGAATCTTTCATCAAAAGATCACAAAGAGCTGTCTAACCAGCTATAAAGAAACATAAATCAAAAAGAAAACGAAATGCTCAAACAATAAAATTATACATTAGAGGCCCATTTAAAGCAGAACATTTTAAGATGAGAAAAAAGTCTTGGCTGGAGTATACAGAACATAAGTTATAATGGGAAGCTATTTTATAATTTGGTGAAAAATGAAAAAGGCCCACTTCTAATAGTGGAGAGGCTATTATTAGGAGTGATCACTTGCATACCAGTGCTGTAATGCAGGGGTTGAAGAGCATAATAACGTGAAGTGGAACTGACAAAATCTGGAGGCACTCTTCTCCTTGCTCCAGTGAGGAAAAAAAGTGTTTTTATTCCATAAACGGGCGTTGTGCCCAAGTCTCCTGCTCTTTAGCATGCCTATTGCAGATTTCCAGCGTGCCTTTCTCAGGAGGCTCTATGCTAACGTCCCACAGTACATATATAATACCCATATCATACTTATGATATATATCCACCACACAGGGGTCTCCAGCAAGCTGAGGCGATCCTTCAATCTCTGTTGTCATCTTTACTTGCTTCTTCAGCACAGATTAATTCAGTGCCCCTCAAGTCTCAGGATTTCTAATTTATGGTAGGAAAATATTCATTTTAATGTCTCCAAGCATAGAGAAAATGTAAGAATCTTGTAATATTCTTGCTTTAACAAAGCCCAGCAGAAAGCCTTTTAAGCTTGCTTATCTAGAGAAGCTCAAGAAACCTGAGCCATCAGTCTTTTGTTTTATTGGCATTAAAATAACTATCAAGAAAATGTTCTTTGGCATAAAGTTTATAGCATTCAGATGAAAGACTACATTCTGATTTTTAGAATTTCAAATATTTCAAGTTTCCAGTCTCCTTTTGTTCAAACCGGACTCTTCGGATAATTTATCTTATGGCTTGAGGATTATCCCTGACTACTTGTGGTAAGAAAATTTACACAAAGTGTGATATTTATACCTTTGTTAACACTAAACTTCGTGTTCAAAGTGATGTCCATTCTGCATGCAATATACGTTCGGTTAATGTGACAATGGTGGTAGAAATAGAATTTTAGCCTCTTCGTTATTTATGACCTAAGGAATATGTGATTTGCTGTTTGTATGCTTCCCAGAAATTAACAGTTGCCAAGTTATGGACTAATATGCACGCGAAGGAAGAAAAAAGGGAAGGAGGAAAGAAGGAAGCAACATAGCTGTTGGGTCATTTCTATCACATTGGATAGTCCCTCTGAATTAGTGATATTTGAACTGAGACCCAAAAGAAGGAAAGAGCTAGCCATGTGAGGAAGGAAAAAAAAATGACTTCTTTTGAGAGAAACTGGATGAGCAAAAAAAGGAAGGAAAGCAGATTTGAATGTTTGCTGCTGCTGCTGCTGCTGCTAAGTCATTTCAGTCGTGTCCGACTCTGTGCGACCCCATAGACAGCAGCCTACCATGCTCCTCCGTCCATGGGATTTTCCAGGCAATAGTACTGGAATGGGTTGCCATTGCCTTCTCCTTTGAATGTTTGAGTAACTGAAAAAAAGTCCAGTGAACCTGAATAAAGTCAACAACCCTAGGGAGAATTTGATAAAAATGAGTATTCACAGAGCATGGATCAGTCAGTAGTTGCCAAAGGAAGGCATAAGAGCTATCCTGAGCAGAAAGAAATTTATGCTAAAGATTGTAGTGGAATGCAAACTAGTACAGCTACTATGGAGAACAGTGTGGAGATTCCTTAAAAACCTGGAAATAGAACTGCCATATGACCCAGCAATCCCACTGCTGGGCATACACACCAAGGAACCAGAATTGAAAGAGACACGTGTACCCCAATGTTCATTGCAGCACTGTTTACAATAGCCAGGACATGGAAGCAACCTAGATGTCCATCAGCAGATGAATGGATAAGAAAGCTGTGGTACTTATACACAATGGAATATTACTCAGCTATTAAAAAGAATGCATTTGAATCAGTTCTAATGAGGTGGATGAAACTGGAGCCTATTATACAGAGTGAAGTAAGCCAGAAAGAAAAACACCAATACATAATATTGACACATATATATGGAATTTAGAAAGATGGTAACGATGACCCTATATGCAAGACAGCAAAAGAGACACAGATGTAAAGAACAGACTTTTGGACTCTGTGGGAGAAGGCAAGGGTGGGATGATTTGAGAGAATAGCATTGAAACATGTGTATTACCAAATGTGAACTAGATCGCCAGTCCAGGTTCGATGCATGAGACAGGGTGCTCAGGGCTGGTGCACTGGGATGACCCAGAGGGATGGGATGGGGAGGGAGGTGGGAGAGGGGTTCAGGATGGGGGACACATGTACTCCCTTGGCTGATTCATATGAATGTATGGCAAAAACCACTAAAATACTGTAAAGTAACTAGCCTCCAATTAAAATAAGTAAATTAATTAAACAAACAAAAAAGAATGTAGTAGAGAGTCTCTGCATCCACAATTGATGGAAACTGTGGAGAATAGGATTGGAAAATAAGCAGGTACCAAGGAATGGTAGAGGAGAAATTATCTCTTAGATGATGCTGGTGTTTGTGCCCCCACCGGATATTTAGTGCTGCTAATTAATGTCAGTAAGGAAGAATTTCTCACCTATATTGACAGCTTTATGACTTCCTTTCAGAACTGAGCATCCCACCTGGAGGCGCCCACCTCGCTAAACATAGGCCATGGCTGTGTGCCCTCGCTGCCTGGGCACTTCAGGAAGTCTCACAAAATGGGGATCTTCCTTCACATAGGAAGGGGATTCAGTTGCTGTGTAGTTAAATGACCACCAACCCATAGTAAGGAATCTAGGTTTTATTTAGGTGCAGGGGAGGTCAAGAACACTTTTTGGCAGGGAAGGGGACATAGTTCTATGTTTTATATTAAGATCTCTTTGGTTGCTGTTTTTGACCTTGTGGGCTTACTCTGTATCTCAGTGGTAAAGAATTCACCTTGCAGTGCTGGAGACACAGGTTTGATCCCTCAGTTGGGAGGATCCCCTGGAGGAGGGCATGGCAGCCCACTCTAGTATTCTTACCTGAAGAATCCCCATGGACAGAGGAGCCTGGTGGGCTACGGACTATGGGGTGGCAAAGAGTCAGATACAACTGCAGCGACTTAACATGCATGCATGCACTTGACCTTGTACTCCAGTCTTAGACATAAGCTAGAAAAACATCAACCCCAGACAGTTTAAATATAATGTCTATAACAGGATAATCCCTTCTTTCATATAGTAGCTAGAATTTAAAACTTGATCAAGTATGGTATAAATGCTTTGAATATTTTTGCTCTTAACGTTTTAACTGCCTCTAGCTTCTCATCCTTCAAAGTCGGGAATGAGGAAGGTTTAATTCCGACTTCCACTTTGACTCTGGAGGACTAAAACAGGAGATCAAAGAACAAAACAGGGACTATATAAAGCACCAAAGCCCGCACTGAAAACTTGGTAAGGTTTCAGTAAAACTCAGAAATGAAACTGGACAGATTTTTTTTTTTTTTTTAAACAAAGAATAGAAAGCACAAACATTTGGCCCTGTGATGCTGGAATGTTAAAAATTGAGATTCTTTTCATTGTGCCTTCTTTGAAAACAATTTAAGTAGAAACAATTTAAAAATACCATTTTTTTCCCCCTAGAGTCATAAATTTTTCAAATCACCAACAGACGTGATACAAATTCTTAGTGGACATCTAAACGAAAGGAGAACTTCAGTCTAGAAAGGGCTAAAACTTGCTGCCCATTGGTTTCTCAAAGTGAATAATAGGGAAATTATTTGGAAGGGAAAAAGTTTCCAGTTTTCTTTGCCAGTCAGTGTCATAGTAATAAAATTCAGGTAGCTAATATATTTTAAAAGCACAGAGTTAGTAACGCTGACATAATCTAATGAATCTGAAAAATGATTAATAATTCATAAAACAGTCTTTTGTAACAAAAAATGAAAATTTTCCTGAATTTACACTTGAGGTAAAAATAAATGGGAGGCACTTAGTAAGATCAACTCTTGCCAGAAAGGCAAATCAAGTTAGAGCGTGACATGTAGCTACTCTTACCACACACACACACCCCTGACTCACACAACAAATTAGAGCTGTTTATTTGATCAATTTGTCAGTTGCCCTTCAGACTACAGTTTTTAGAGTTGATTAGATTTCCATTTAGGAAAAAGAAGAAAGAAAGAGGAAAGGCAGACTATTTGTTGACTGTCTTCTTGGTGCCAGGCAATGTGTTTGGTATTTTAAATATATACTTTAAATTTAATTCTTATGATAAACTTCTAGGTAGTAATTATGTTTGACAGGTGAAGAAATTAAGAGCTCAGAGAAGCTAAGAAGTGTTCCAATATCACAGAGCTAGTATGTAGGCAGAGGGAGATTCAAAACTATGTTTAACTAATTTCCCTATTCATGACCTTTCTGCTCCCAGAATTAAAAAAAAATTAATTGCCATAATTTAAGGCTAGGATATGTCCTTGTATTAGATCAAACCATATGAGATTCTTTTTTTATTTTCATTTTTTGGGCATATGCCAAAGCTTGCTGGTATCCCTGAACTGGGATTGAACCCACGACCCCTGCAGTGGAAGCCTGGAGTCTTAACCACTGGACTGTTAGGGAAGTCCCAAGTTCAGTTCAGTCACTCAGTCATGTTCAACTCTTTGCGACCCCATGGACTTCAGCATGCCAGGCTTCCCTGTCCATCACCAGCTACCAGAGCTTCCTTAAACTCATGTCCATCGAGTTGGTGATGCCATCCAACCATCTCATCCTCTGTCATCCCCTTCTCCTCCTGCCTTCAATCTTTCCCATTATCAGGGTCTTTTCCAATGAGTCAGCTCTTCACATCAGGCAGCCAAAGTAGCTGTTGAAGCTTCAGCTTCAACATCAGTCCTTCCAAAGAACATGCAGGACTGATTTCCTTTAGGATTGGCTGGTTTGATCTCCTTTCTGTCCAAGGGACTCTCAAGAGTCTTCTCCAATATCGCAGCTCAAAAGCATCAATTCTCCAGCACTCAGCTTTCTTTATGGTCGAATGCTCACATCCATGCATGACTACTGGAAAATCCACAGCTTTGATTAGATGGACCTTTGTCAGCAATGTCTCTGTTTTTTAATATGCTACCTAGGTTAGTCATCTCATCACTTCTCTTCCAAGGAGCAAGCATCTTTTAATTTCATGGCTGCAGTCACCATTTGCAGTGATCTTGGAGCCCAAGAAAATAAAGTCTGTCACTGTTTCAATTGTTTCCCATCTATTTGCCATGAAGTGATGGGACCAGATGCCATGATCTTTGTTTTCTGAATGTTGACTTTTAAGCCAGCTTTTTCACTCTTCTCTTTCATGGTCATGAATAGGCCTTTTAATTCCTCCTCAGTTTCTGCCATGAGGGTGAGATCACCTGAATGTCTTAGGTTACTGACATTTCTCCTGGCAATCTTGATTCCAGCTTGTGCTTCATCCAGCCTGGCATTTCGCATGATGCACTCTGCATATAAGTTAAATAAACAGAGTGATAGTATACAGCCTTGACGTACTCTTTTTCCTATTTGAAACAAGTCTGTTGTTCCATGACTGGTTCTAACTGTTGCTTCTTGACCTGCATACAGACTTCTCAGGAAGCAGATCAGGTGGTCTGGTATTCCCACGTCTTGAAGAATTTTCCACAGTTTTTTGTGATCCACACAATCAAAGGCTTTGGCATAGTCAATAAAGCAGAAATAAATGTTTTGCTGGAATTCTGTTGCTTTTTCTATGATCCAACTTTTGAGAAGTCCCAAACCATATGGAGAAACGGTGGGCAGGATGAGAAATGCTGGGCTGGATGAAGCACAAGCTGGAATCAAGATTGCCAGGAGAAACATCAATAACCTCAGATATGTGGATGACACCACCCTTATGGCAGAAAGTGAAGAAGAACTAAAGAACCCGTTGATGAAATTGAGAGAGGAGAATGAAAAAGTTGACTTAAAGCTCAACATTTAGAAAACTAAAATCATGGCATCTGGTCCCATCACTTCGTGACAGATAGATGGGAAACAGTGTCAGACTTTCTTTTTTGGGGCTCCAAAATCACGGCAGATGGTGACTTCAGCCATGAAATTAAAAGACGCTTACTCCTTGGAAGAAAAATTATGACCAACCTAGACAGCATATTAAAAAGCAGAGACATTACTTTGCCAACAAAGGTCCATCTAGTCAAAGTTATGGTTTTTCCAGTGGTCATGTATGGATGTGAGAGTTGGACTATAAAGAAAGCTGAGCACTGAAGAACTGATGCTTTCAAATTGTGGCATTGGAGAAGACTCTTGAGAGTCCCTTGGACTTTAAGGATATCCAACCAGTCAATCCTAGGAAATCAGTCTTGAATATTCATTGGAAGGACTGATGTTGAAGCTGAAACTCCAATACTTTGGCCACCTGATGTGAAAAACTGACTCATTGGAAAAGACCCTGATGCTGGAAAGATTGAAGGCAGGAGGAGAAGGGGATGACAAAGGATGAGATGGTTGGATGGCATCACTGACTCAATGGACATGAGTTTGAGTAAACTCTGGGAGTTGGCGATGGACAGGGAGGCCTGGTGTGCTGTAGTCCATGGGATCGCAAAGAGTCAGACATGACTAAGCAACTGAACAGCAACAGCAATGGAAGTATCAAGCTGCTCCATCAAGAAAATGGGAATCCCCTTGTTCTTTGATGGATACTAGGTTTACAGTTTAGTGAGGGAAACAGACAAACTGTTTAACATTAGAGGCATTTTCCTGGCGTGTGTTAAGAGCTCAGGAAATGATGGCTCTTTAAATTACTCTATTAATCATTTGTAATGGCAAATAGATGGGGAAACAGTGGCTGACTTTATTTTTCTGGGATCCAAAATCACTGCAGATGGTGATTGCAGCCATGTAATTAAAAGACGCTTACTCCTTGGAAGGAAAGTTATGACCAACCTAGACAGCATATTAAAAAGCAGAGAGATTACTTTGTCAACAAAGGTCTGTCTAGTCAAGGCTATGGTTTTCCCAGCGGTCATGTTGAATGTGAGAGTTAAACTATAAAGAAAGCTGAGTGCCGAAGAATTAATGCTTTTGAACTGTTGTGTTGGAGAAGACTCTTGGAGAGTCCCTTGGACTGCAAGGAGATCCAACCAGTCCATCCTAAAGGAGATCAGTCCTGGGTGTTCATTGGAAGGACTGATGTCGAAGGTGAAACTCCAATATTTTGCCCACCTCAGGCATCATGAGTCAACTCATGTGAAGAGCTGACTCATTTGAAAAGACCCTGATGTTGGGAAAGATAGAGGGCAGGAGGAGAAGGGGATGACAGAGGATGAGATGGTTGGATGGCATCACTGACTCAATGGACCTGGGTTTGGATGGGCTCTGGGAGTTGGTGATGGACAGGGAGGCCTGTCACGCTGTGGTTCATGGGGTCACAAAGAGTCGGACATGACTGAGTGACTCAACTGAAGTGAACTGAATATGAGGAAAAATCCCTTTTGGTGTTTGGACTCCATCAAGATTCTCACCATCATCTCCCAAATTAAGCCCTGTAATAACAGGAGGAACTAACATTTATCAGTAAATTGTAAAGTGTAAAAGACAAACCACCGTGAGTCTTGTTTTTTTGCAGAAGTTTTTGTGTGGTGGACTTGAGGCTGTAAGTAGTACATTAACCACCTATCTTGTTGTGGGATGGTCTGATGAGGGGCTGATTTAAGGAGACCTGAAGCGACTCAGAGCTTGACTGAACCAGTGCTGGAGTGGCTCTTGGATATCTGGTACAATTCTTTATTTTTTTGTATAAAACCTAATCTTAACATGGCTGTCTTTGAGCCCACAACTGTAGACACAGTTTGTGAACATAGTTTTCTTTTTTGCAATGTTTGACATCTGAGTAACTAGGGAGCCACTGCCTGAACTCGTCCCCTCCATGAATGACTTTAGGAACCAGACAGGGCTGGGGAATGTGGAGGACTTGGCCCTGAGTGTGAGCAGGGATGCATCAGTTAGCTCACAGTTTCCAAGGTTGGGAGAGCCAGACTGGTCCAGTCATAGTGGAGAGAGCACGATATGTCCCTGTGGGAATCACAGCCAGGCTTGGGATGAATGTCTTCCTGGGGCTGGCAACGTGAGTCTTCCTATGTTAGATACTCTCCATCAGTCCCAGATCAGGAACCACAGGTAGAAAGTTTCAGGCAAGTGCTTAAGAAATCCTGGCATCCGGTCTTTTCTCTTCTAGTGTGATCCTCTGCCCTGTGAAAGATTTCTGGGCAACCTGGGTCAGGAGTTTAATGACCTTAGTGTGATAGAAAACTCAGTGAGGATATCCTTGCTTGCTCCATTTCAACTTCAGTAGAGTAAGATCTCCTTTTTTGATCACATTTTCTCTAGGAATCTTTGAGGGAGTGCATTCCCTGCTTCGTCACATCACGACATGTAGAAGAATGGTGATATTGGTATAAAGCTTCAGGTGAAGTATTGAGGCTGTTCTAGCAGGGGGCACCAGAAGGTCTAGCCCAGGCTCTCTGAGGACCCTTGGGGTGTATATCCTCCATATGTCCAGAGGCTTGTTTAGCTCAGAGGCTTGTTTTAGGGGCATGATGTCTATGACCTGGTGGACAATATTATATCCTACCTTGTAATTATGATGGCAGATATTTCAGTTCAGTTCAGTTCAGTTCAGTTGCTCAGTCATGTCCGACTCTTTGCAACCCCATGAATCGCAGCACGCCAGGCCTCCCTGTCCATCACCAACTCCCGGAGTTCACTCAGATTCACGTCCGTCGAGTCATTGATGCCATCCAGCCATCTCATCCTCTGTCATCCCCTTCTCCTCCTGCCCCCAATTCCTCCCAACATCAAAGTCTTTTTCAATGAGTCAATTCTGTGCATGAGGTGGCCAAAGTACTGGAGTTTCAGCTTTAGCATCATTCCTTCCAAAGAAATCCCAGGGCTGATCTCCTTCAGAATGGACTGGTCGGATCTCCTTGCAGTCCAAGGAACTCTCAAGAGTCTTCTCCAACACCACAGTTCGAAAACATCAATTCTTCGGCGCTCAGCCTTCTTCACAGTCCAACTCTCATATCCATACCTGACTGCTGGAAAAACCATAGCCTTGACTAGACAGACCTTAGTCGGCAAAGTAATATCTCTGCTTTTGAATATGCTCTCTAGGTTGGTCATAACTTTTCTTCCAAGGAGTAAGTGTCTTTTAATTTCATGGCTGCAATCACCATCTCAGTAATTTTGGAGCCCACCAAAATAAAGTCTGACACTGTTTCCACTGTTTCCCCATCTATTTCCCATGAAGTGATGGGACCGGATGCCATGATCTTCATTTTCTGAATGTTGAGCTTTAAGCCAACTTTTTCACTCTCCTCTTTCACTTTCATCAAGAGGCTTTTTAGTTCCTCTTCACTTTCTGTTGTAAGGGTGGTGTCATCTGCATTTACTGTGTGCCAAACCCTGTTCTATGCACTCCATTTGTATTAAATCATTTAATACTTACATAACACATGAGGTAGATGTTATTGTTATTTCCATAATACCTGAGAGGAGACTGAGGTATGTGAGGACTAAGCTATTAGCCAGAGATCACATATTTGTCATAGTAAGGGACAAACCCTGAGCTGCTGGTTCTGGAGTTTTAGTCTTAACTGTTACTCTGTATTGCCATGGTGCAAGAGGGGTGAACTGTGCCAATAATATATATAATATGGCACCAAACCTTCTGGATCCCTAATGCTTTAAGAAAATTCTTGGCAGTGGAAAAATCTCACCAAAAGCAGGCATCAGACCAAGGTCAGTATTGGGATCTGGAAAAGATAAATTCTTCTAACACAAAGTCATGACAGATTTTAGGCAGAAGGAATAGGAAAATTGAATCCCTTGATTTTTGAGCATAAAACTAGTAATCTTCAGGAAGAGGCAGGATTTGGTGCAGAACTGTTTTATACAATGGTTTCTGTCCCTTGATAAGAAGGGTTTTTCAGGTAATCAGGAGATCCAAACTCAGAAAGAGACAGGGTTAGAGGGCCCTGGACCATAGAGATGATTCTATTCTTGGCCTGCCAGAAGGGAGGTAGCTTAAAGTCCACTTGGCAGCCCAGCAGCTCAGTGAAGAGAGAGTATGGCAGGACTCCTCAGTGAGGGAAAAGACTTGGATTGGGAAGTGTAATCATTATGTTGAGTCTTGGGGGTATTTTCCAGTATTGTGTATAATGGCAACTCAGCTTCAGAGGGCCAGGCCAGACTTGGTTTAGTGAATCCTTTATCATACAATTCCCTGTGACACAAACAATCAATCTGGAAATCTAAAGGCACCTCCCCAACTCCTTAACCCAGAAATCATCCAGCTAGAAGACCCAAATGCTCCATGCTGATAGGGATAAGGAAATGAGAAAAAAGATAGTTTAGGGTTCATGGGAGATAATATCAACAGTTAATAACACAAAGTGAGTCAATTAGTGTCTAAATTGCTTCAGTCTTAAATTAGCCCTGAGGTCTGTTCAGGAACATTTTCCCTTGAGGGTCATGAAGTGACTGTGGGAAAGCCTTCTTCCTCTTGGGCACAAGACTAGATTGAAGCTCCCCTTCATTATGTGTGGCCACATGACTTGTGTGTTGGCCACCAATGGGATGTACAAGGGAGCAGAGTGCACCCCTTCCCATCCAGGCCCTTAAACATTGCCCTCCCATGTTCCTTCCTCCCTGCTTTCTCTCTTCTGCGATCTGGAACAGAAGATCAATCAGAGGACCAGGGATGGCAGAGTCACGAGAAGGTATCTGTGTGTTGAATTAACACCAAGAAGAACTTACCACTGATCAGAATACCCAATTGAACTTTATGAGGCCAAGAAAGGAAATTTTAATTTATTAAGCCACTGAGATGTTAGTGTTTGCCTGTTATAGATGCTAGCATAGTCTAATTCAGCTCTGTTGATAATGGAAGCAACCAACCTATATATAGTACTTCTGTGGCCAAGAATACTTTGCATATGTTAACTAAGTTAACTGAAATAAAAACATATTAAATAGATACTCTTATTATCCCTACTTAGAGATGAGGCCCAGTGACTTACTCAGGATCACACACCAGAGCTAATTTGGACAACATTTGAACTTTGGCAGCATATGTCCAGAGACTCTACTGTGTTTTAGCATCTGAAAGGTTTCCTCCGATGTAAGGTTCTTTTAGAAGTCTTTTAGAAGACCGAGATTCTTTAATCAAAAGAATGTAAGATTTTTGGCACATGTGTGAGCATCCTGATTGCCATGGGTCTCTGAGCCCCGAACACAGATAAAAGAAAGGAGGAACTGGCCAAGGGAAGGGGAGAGGAGGGTCATGGGGTGGTTAAGAGATAAAATTAATTACAGTCTGAGCTTATGGAGCTCAGAGCTGTGGGTATGGGACAGATGGGCTGAATGAGCTGTGCCTAGTACCGTAAAGTAGCAGCTCAGTGGAGACTGAGGGAAAGAGACTCTTGAACTTACAGGGTCACTGCAGTCCCAGGAAGGCTGTTCTTTTAGAGACTGTCCTCTACTGGGAGGAGCAAGGTGCAGAGGGGAGGGAGTGGAGGGGTGGAGCCTTCATTTTATCCAGCTGCTCTGTGTCCCTATTGATTTCTGACCTTAAAACTTCTGCATGGATGTCAGTCCTGGTTGAGGTGACCTGAGACTCTAGCTCACAAAGACCGTTTTTGCAAAACACAAGGGGAGAAGATAGCCCTTCCACTTTCCTTTCTGGTAACCTTCAGGGAGATCATGACATCAAAAATCCTGCCAGTACCTGTGCTTGTGTCCAAGAGGACAGTGTACAGTGCTGCTAAGGAATGAACGCTTTGGAGATGCTTCCCAGGGCAACCGCTGGTGATTCAAAGTGGAAGCTGTGCTTTTCACTCTGTTCCATCAGAATGAGCTTGCTGGACCCAGAGGAATTCATAAAGGTTTTCATGAAGGGTATCTGGATGTTACTAAGTGGATTGTTGGAAAGACTCACTTTTCCCACTAACATTAAAAAATGACTGGTCTTGTAGAGAGCAGATACAGGCTCTGCAAAAGTAAAGCTAGAAAGTTTCACTTTGTGTCTCTTGATGTCTATGCCCTGGAATAGACTGTATTTATCAGTCAGGTTATATTGAGAACTTCTCATGGAAGTGCTACCAGCTCAGTTGAACTTGGGTAGATGCTGTCAGTTGAGGGGACTGGTGGCTAGAAAAACACCAACACTGGATCTCTTACTATTAATTTGGTGAGCAAGACATGTACACAACTCTAAAATGAAATGAATAATAAGAAAATGAAGGGCAGGGAAAAGGCTGAGTGAAGCTAAGTATTAAAGTACTCTTTGGTTGTTCGAAACTGATATTTAGGGTGTCTATGCATGAGGAGGGGCTGGGGAAAATGAGGATGAGGTAGGTATGGTGAGTCATACTTAAATTCTAACCACCAGCGATCAATAGGTATAGTAAAACCTGGTATCAAGTAAATTTAGTTAACTTTGGTGAAATCAATTTCCTGTGGGAAGTTTCTGTGCAGGTAATTGTATCAGTCCTTGAAATAAGGGATTTTCAAGTCCCTTAGATGAGGTGTGGAGTTCTGTGGAGTTCTGCGATTGACAGGAGGCTTCATGTGCAGACACTCTGTTTTGGGAAGGAGCACTGGGGAAGATATATACTTTTTGACATTTCAAGGAGGCCTCTGTGTGACTTATTGCTGAGTGCTCAATGGCTGCCACATTTGTTTACATCACCCTCCTGGACTGCCAGTGTCAAATTCATTGTTTGTAAAGCTCTTTGGGATAATCTGTGTATGAAGGATTCCATATAAAACCAGTGTTTATTCCTTTTCATATTTTGGAACCTGACACATAAGAGTACTTTTATATGCAGCATGCAAGAAATTAAGCACTCAATGCCTATTAATGCCTATAAGAATGGGGCTCCTGGTGTTCCATCTAGGGGCAATGGAAAGGGGCTGGCTGGTAAGCAAGTAAATTGAAACAAAGATAGGGCAGAACTCAGATATTTTTTTCAGTTGTTGAAAGTTTTATGGGCAACCAGGCTACAAATAACGTGAATTATTTTTACGGAGAGTTTGGTGGAGAAACGGAGCTTAAACTATCAATATCACTTTCATTTTATTTGCTGTGTTGTGTATATAGTGTGGATGTGTGTTCGTGTGTATATGTATTGATAATAAAATGTCTATGACCAGCATCTTGTTGTCTGGAAGTGTGCATTGACTGACATGATTGTGGTTCATTGTGCTCCTCATCTGTTCCATAAGCCTGAGACAATGCAAAATCCTTAAATGGCATCTTTTTGAATCTTGATGTTTATTGCTTTTGAATTCCTTGAACAGAGACTTTCTATAACATGTATGGTGACTTCTGAAACAAACTATAAGATTGTTCAAAAATATTTCACATTTAGATCATGTTGATTGAGAGTTTATACTAAAAGGCACACAAATACATCTCATGATAAAAGCATATAAATATTAATAGTTCATGTTCTTTAAAGATATGCAAAATAATAAATTATTTTTACTTTTATAAAATGACATATTGTATAATATTTTATATAATAAGACCTATATAACATACAGATACATACACACAACACACACACACACACACGTATATAAGAAAGTTTTGTGGCTCATTTGTGACACTTGGCAGATCAAAGGCATTGGCTGAAGCTTACAAAATGATGGTAGGTTTTTCTAACTTGTAATCTGACTGCTAGAAAATTCTTTGGTTTTAATAAAAAAAAATAATAGTAAAGCAGCCAGGTGGTTATCAATACACTGCGGAAAGAAATCAAGAGCAATTTGAAGTTCTCATGTACCTGTTGTTAGTGAGCCCACAGAAGTTCTTCTGGGCACATGGTACCTGCAGTGGTGGATGCGGAAGTGTGAGTTCAGTGGTAGGTTTCCTTTACTCAGTGATTTTAAGGTAATAGATGCCAATTTTTTCACGATGACCTTGGGAAATGCTATTAAACTTATATAACCCAAAAGTTTGCAGACTTCATCAGCATGTGGGTTCGAATGAGGTCATTTACTATTGATGCTATAATCACAACACTTGTGTGACTTTGGGCAGTCACTTAACCTTTTAGAAATCTGTTAGTTCATCTGTAAAATGAGACTAATAATAGGAGCAACATCATTTTGCCTGTGGATCAAAGAAGATGATCCACGTAAAGACTTTAGTAGAGTACCCAGCGTGTAGGAACTTAAAAATAAGTATGACTAATAAAGATACTATTCTATTTATTAATAGGTTTATGGTATTTTTAAAAGGGCATTTGAAGTGATAAAATAAAAATCAAAGGTAAAACAGGGATTATATATTAATTTTATTTATCTCCAGAGAAGTTTTCTTCAGAGCAAAACATCTGAAAAAAACCCTGCAACTGTTGTAAGAGCAAAAGTTGTTGGTATTTCTAAAATTCACTTCAAATATGTCTTAAAAAGTTGAATCTTAAAAGGTGAACCATTTAATGCATCTCTAAAAAGTCAGTCAATTTCTACATTTTGAAGATAGATTCAGTTTCATGGTTCCTTTTCACCTACAACACAACTAAAATAAAGAATTTTCATTTTTTCTATCAGACTGAATTGCTATCAGATTTTTGTAAACCATTCACTCTGGAAGAATCTTTTGTTCTGAGTAAAGGCAAGTGCTGAGAAAAACTCAGCAAGACTGCACAGATTATTCTTTGAAAAGTAGCACTTGATAAGGGTGTTGACTCGACATGTAATTCCACTTAGTGAAGGGATCATTGAACAGAATGCATGCCATGATTAAACTGCAGTTACACACTGCAGCTATAATTATTTTGCAAAGGAAAGGTACATATAACAAATAAAGGAGATATTTAAACATAAGCATAGAGAAAAAGAAAAATCCACTCTTTACGATGAGAAAGGGTAAATATGTATGCAAATCAATGGAAATAAAAGCAATTTGGAAATGTTTATCTTGAAATAATTGGAAGATTGGAAGCATTAGTTATGACTCACCAATCACACGAAAACTCCTGGATGAGATATTTTATAATGCAAAAAAATTGAGGAAATGGAAGGGATAAATGTTTTTTGATTTAATGAATCAACTGAAGCCAAGTGAATTGAAGAGTTTAGAGATCTTTAAAAAGAGGGATGAGGGGAGAGGCCAGACAAGCCTAGGAGATTAAGAGGTGTAAACTAATATGTATAAAATAAATAAGCTATAAGGGTATATTGTATAGCATAGGGAATATAGCCAGCATTTTATAAATGGTGACTATATTTATTCCATTTTTTAAAATGGAATATAATCTGTAAAATTTTTGAATCCTGCTGCATCCCTGAAATTAATTTAAGGTTGTAAATCAACTATAAAATTACATAAAAATAAAGAATTATAAAAAATTGTATAAAAATACTGTATTATCAAGAGAAGATGACCAAATTAAGACATAAAGTTTAGTATAAAGCTCATTTTACATTTTACCATATTTAGGGTATTGTGTTAATTGCTTACATCTTTAAGAACAAAAAAAGTAAAGAAAATAAGAAGCAACATTGACGTGGAAAATAACAATGAAGACTTTATAGAAATAGCTATTAGAATATAGTAAATAAGGGAATAGCAGTAGTTATTCACTTTTCTAGAAGTGCTGTATTTCTTTGTGATTGTCAAGGCTGGAGCAACCTTAGGAACTTTACAATATTGTGATGGTTTTTGCATATATCAGCATGAATCAACCACAGGTGTGCCCTCCATCCTGAAGCCCCCTCCCACCTCCCTTCCCACTCCATCCCACCAGGTTGTCACAGAGCACTGGCTTTGGGTGCCCTGTGTCATACATGAAACGCTCACTGGTTATCTGTTTACCATTCGTCATAATGTATATGTTTCAGTGCTATTCTCTCAAATCATCCCACCCTCTCTTCCCACTGAGTCAAAAGTTCTGTTTTTTTTTTTTTTTTTTTCTGGGTCTCCTTTGCTGCCCTGCATGTAGGATTGTCGGTACCATCTTTGAAGTCATAGTTTTTTAGAATATATAATGGTTTATTTGTTTCACATCTATGGCCAAGAAATCCCAAGTACTTTTCAAAAACTGGGGGGATAGTGTGTCTCAGATTTATAAAAATGTATAAATGTTTGGGAACTTCTGAGTTTCATTGTTAGTGTTTTATTTGCACTTATTTCTGTTAAAAAATAAGGAGTTTTAAATAGAGGAAATTCTGGTCTGCAGATATCAAGGAGTTAGTTACCGATAGGTGACCAGTAGCTTCAGATGCCTCTGAGGTCTTCCCTGACTGTGAGGGTCTCATTCTTTAAATTGGCATCAATTTGCCTGATGCTTGGAAGTTGTGACCCTTTACCAAAGGGAGACATGCCGTCAGCAGTGGAGGTCGCTTCTGTAGACCCTGTTAGTGTTTATAACATGCTGGGAGTTACCCCTTTCAGTAAAGCCAACAGGAGCCTGTGTCCCTAAAGCCGTAACAGAAATGAATTGACAGAGAGCTCAACTGCCCTGTGCCCTGTGGCCATTATCATTTAACTTTCTCCCACCAAGACCACACAGCTAACCTCCTGCATGTCATGAGTTGAAGTTCTGGTGGTCCCTGGAAAGAGGCAAAGCATTTCTGTCCCCTGCATCTCCTCCTTTCATTGAGGCTGGAGAGCCAGCAAAATCGGAGTGTCACTGGGCTCCTTCTGGTTGTTTTACAATTTGCCAGTTTCTTGCAGTGCTCTGGATTGCTACAATCTTATCATTTTCCAAAACTCATCATTACTTGTTCTCTCCGTGTAGATCATTTGTAGTTATGAGTCAAACCTCCCTCTTCTTTTAATCTCACACTGGGGTCGGTTTTCACATTTTACTTTTCAAGTGTGCTTTCACAAAAGAGAAATAAATAGGCATTCTGATTCTCTCAAGACAAGAATACTATCATAACTTTTTATCTTTTACTGCTCTACACTCAAGGGTGGGGGAGAGGCATTTTCTTTCTCTCCCTCTGAGTTACTATTAAACACAGGTGTTAAATTTGGATTGACCAGAGAAAGAGGCAAAGAATTGTAAAAGAGCTTCTGGGTACCCATTGTCATCAACCGCTGCTTATGCTAGACAGAAAAATCATTCTGCACATGTACAGTTACACTTCCAAAAATCACATGGCATAAATATATCATGTAATCATATATATGTGTGTTCAGTTCAGTTGCTCAGTCGCGTCCGACTCTTTGCGACCCCATGAATTACAGTGTGCCAGGCCTCCCTGTCCATCACCAACTCAAACTCACGTCCATCGAGTCGGCGATGCCATCCAGCCATCTCATCCTCTGTCATCCCCTTCTCCTTCTGCCCCCAATCCCTCCCAGCATCAGAGTCATTTCCAATGAGTCAACTCTTCCCATGAGGTGGCCAAAGTATTGGAGTTTCAGCTTTAGCATTATTCCTTCCAATGAACACCCAGGACTGATCTCCTTTAGGATGGACTGGTTGGCTCTCCTTGCAGTCCGAGGGACTCTCAAGAGTCTTCTCCTCCAATACCACAGTTCAAAAGCATCAATTCTTCGGCACTCAGCTTTCTTCACAGTCCAACTCTCACATCCATACATGACCACAGGGAAAACCATAGCCTTGACTAGATGGACTTTAGTCGGCAAAGTAATGTCTCTGCTTCTGAATATGCTATCTAGGTTGGTCATAACTTTCCTTCCAAGGAGTAAGTGTCTTTTAATTTCATGGCTGCAGTCACCATCTGCAGTGATTTTGGAGCCCAGAAAAATAAAGTGTGACACTGTTTCCATTGTTTTCCCATCTATTTGCTATGAAGTGATGGGACCAGATGCCATGGTCTTCGTTTTCTGAATGTTGAGCTTTAAGCCAACTTTTTCACTCTCCTCTTTCTCTTTCATCAAGAGGCTTTTTAGTTCCTCTTCACTTTCTGCCATAAGGGTGGTGTCATCTGCATATCTGAGGTTATTGATATTTCTCCCAGAAATCTTGATTCCAGCTTGTGCTTCTTCCAGCCCAGTATTTCTCATGATGTACTCTGCATAGAAGTTAAATAAGCAGGGTGACAATATACAGCCTTGATGTGCTCCTTTTCCTATTTGGAACCAGTCTGTTGTTCCATGTCCAGTTCTAACTGTTGCTTCCTGACCTCATAGTTAATAGAAATATAATATGTATATGGGTTTCCCAGGTGGCACTAAGGTAAAGAACCTGGTTTCCAGTGCTGTAGACATTAAAGATGCTGGTTTGATCCCTGGATTGGGAAGATCCCCTGGAGAAGGGCATGGCAGCCCACTCCAATATTCTTGCCTGGAGAATCCCATGGACAGAGGAGCCTGGTGGGCTACAGTCATAGGGTCGCACACAGTTGGACATGACTGAAGCAAATTGTGTATTGCATGAAGCACACACAGCAATATGTATATATGAAAGTGAAAGTTGCTCAGTTGTGTCCGACTCTTTACGACCCTGTGGACTATAGAGTCAATGTGATTCTCCAGGCCAGCATACTGAAGTGGGTGGCCTTTCCCTTCTCCAGGGGATCTTCCCAATCCAGGGATCGAACCCAGGTCTCCCTCATTGCAGGCGAATTCTTTACCAGCTAAGCCAAAAGGGAAGCCCAGTATGGATATGCGTATATATTATTTTGCAAAGGGAAGAGTGTGCATTATTCTGGTTAAACTGAAGGCTGCCTGAACAGACAGAGGTTATGGACTAAGCTATTACAAGGCAGATAACAGAGGTGGAGTGAGTGGTAATGGGGAAGCAGACATGAGGGCCTACAAATATTCACTGCCTGCTAGCAGTGTCCCTTGAGCAAAGCACAGCACCTGATCTGACACATTCTTTAGTGGGTTTGCAAAAATTGGATTCTATTTGTGAAGGTATAGCATTGGAGAATCTAGAATGATTATTTTCAAGACTATGAATGTCCATGTTTAACCCCACACAAGAAAATCTGTTCTGGGGCAGTTTAGGGATATCATAGAACACAGATAAATGTGTGTGTGTGTGTGTGTGTGTGTGTATGGGGGAGATCTGAGGAGGGTGAAGCAGATGGGCTTAGAAATAGCTATTTTGGCCTATTATTTGAATTAATAAGGAAGCATAGTCAAGAATGTGAAAATTAATGGAACTGTAGAAAAAATTACTGTTTCTCTTAGCAATTTAAATGACAAAAGGCTAGGAAACTAACTGTATTGATAAAATTTAGTTTGTGCAAGTAAATTTCTTAAAGCTTGGAGACTATGTAGATGTGGTTCTCTGACCAAAGACTGTGAAAAGGCAATAACGTAAGTGAGATGAGAGATTTGGTTAAGGAAATCCTGATGTGGCAGTACAAATTACTACAGCTGAATAAAGGATGAAGGCATCAGAGCTAACAAGGTGGCAGGAGCTGCCCAGGACCTCTCCAATAAGCCCCAGATGTACACTAGGGATGGACAGAGGACCATCCTACCAATGTCACAGCAACACCATCTTAGAAACCAGAGCAGCAACTTGTGCAAAAATCAAAAACAGCAGCATAACATACTTGAAAAGTAATCATTTACCTTTACAGATATTTGAATAAAGAATGAACAAAGGTAACATTCTCTTTGCAACATCTGCTTTGTCTCTCCATTTAGGAGGATAATTTCCAAAACATAAAAGGTAATAAATAGTATCATGATGGGATGGGAGGTAGTGAAAAGCTACTCCCTAGACAGAGCCGAGTGGCCTACAAGATTATTGAAAGAGCTGCAGACCTAATTTGACTTAATGCCTTGACAGTTTGGCCACTCTCTGTTTAATACCCCTCTAAACACAGTGAGATTTTCAAAAGGAACAAAGTCATCTGCAAGTTCTTGTGACATGCCTGACACCCATGTATTTGAGGTGTTGGGGGAAGAGAGAACTGGGGAATCCTAAAGGAAATCAAGCCTGAATATTCACTGGAAGGAGTGATGCTGAAGTTGTGCTCCAATACTTTGGCCACCTGAGGTGAAGAACCGAATGATTGAAAAGACCTTGATGCTGGGAAAGATTGAGGGCAGGAGGAGAAGGAAGTGACAGGATAGCATGATTGGATGGCATCACCCACTCGATGGACATGAGTCTGAGCAAATTTTGGGAGATAGTAAAGGACAGGGAAGAGCCTGGCTTGCTGCAGTCCATGGGGTTGCAAAGAGTTGGACATGACTTGGTGACTAAACAATAGACATTAACTCTTGTGGGTGATTGGTGGCTTGGTGTTTGTAAGTCAGGGGCTGAGTATTTTTGACTACACAATTCCTCTGTCTTTCTGATAATAAATTGTGTATGTCTTTGTGTTTGCATTACTTAGTCCACTTCTTTCAAAGGGAGAGTTTTCTGTTTTTATTATCAGTAGCCATTATGTTCAAGCACATTCTGTGATGGACATAGCTTGGAAGACCTTGATCTTCCCTCTGTTTCTACTTCAGTTTTACAGAAAAACTTAAGGTTTAACCTTCTAAAATCTGGGATGAATGGCCCAGAATCATAATTTGGTTATTCTGACTGCAGACTTGCATTGAATTGATTTCTTCCTTGTATATGAGGATTGATGGTAATTTAGTTGCTAGGTCTAGTCTAACTCTTATGACCCTGTGGACTGTAGCCTGCCAGGTTCCTCTGTCCATGGAATTTCCCAGGCAAGAATACTGGAGTGGGTTGCCATTTCCTTCTCCAGCTGATCTTCCCAACCCAGGGATTGGACCCATGTCTCCTGCATTACAAGTGGATTCTTTACTGATTGAGCCACAAGAGAAGCCCACAAGACTATCCAAGAAGCAAATGAAACTTGGGAAATAATGACATTCTTCAGTTCTTCAAAGTTTAATCAATTAGGAAGAGCGCCAGGTCCAGTTAGACTAAGTTTACATAAATGTACAAAACAATGAACCAAAATATCCAGAAAATCAAAGACCGTTGGACTTTATGTCCTTGTCGAAATGTAAAATTATTCAGGATTTATGGTTATTTCAGCCTTTGTACCCTCCAAACACTTTCCCAAGTATTTTAGGATTCTCACATAAATATTGCTTCAGTAAGTACCATCAACATTTAGTAGCTGTTTTTCAAGAATAGCCAAGTGACATTATTATGGTTTGCCATCAAACCAGGGGTGTTGTGAAGGAGGCCAAAGCTGATCATTGCAGATAAAGATGATGTTTATACACATACATACAGCAGAGTGTATGTCAAAGAAACTGTAATATGTTTCAACATACTAGGAGCATTTTGGAGTCTTTTGTCTACTTTTGGTACAGCACTCCTTGTACATTTCCATCCAAATATTCTTAAAGAGAGCCAAAAGTGTAGTGTGTCTACTCACAGGTAAATTTTGAAGTCTTGTGTGTAATTTTTAAAAACTTGTACAGATTTCTTATTGGACCCAAAGTGATTAAAAAATATTATTTTGCTCTTGTCCATTTCTCAGTTGTCTTCAGATAATTATCAGCAATTCTCATACTTTAGGGTACACAGGATCACTTGAAATGCTTGTTAAAAATGTGAATTCTTGGCCTCTACATCTGCTCTCCATCTCCCGGATCCTGATTAGGTGAGTGTAATGTAGGATCTGAAAATACACACTCCAGGAGACTGACTCTGTTTAGGTAATCCAAGTTTCATGCTATGAGAAACCTGGCTCTAGGAAGCAATCTTGGGTGTCTTACTATCTCACTTTGAGAAGCATAGCTTTAGAGGCTCCAAGAATATTCACCACCGAAATGGATAATCTCTCACCTTTCTGTCCACTCCTGCCTTTCACTCATCTCATGGTCAATCAGTCTGAACTCCTTCTAGGTTTCTTAAAGACCCACATTTCTCTATCTCCAGTGTTTTCTCTGAGCTATTCTCTCAACCAGTTCTTATACTGAATTGCCACATCTTCTGATGCTATTGGTCCCTCCAAGCTCTCAAATACTGCCTTCCCCACAGAGTCCATCCTTCTCTACCCAACTTACCATGACTCAGGTTACCCTGACTTTTCTCCTGAACTTTCTTCAATCCTTGTGTTGTTTACGTACATGTCTTCTTTCTTTTTTAAAAAAAATTTTTAAAAATATTTATTTTTGGCTGTGCTGAGTCTTTGTCGCTGCTTGGGATTTCCTCTAGTTGGGGCAAGTGGGGTCTACTCTCTAGTTGCAGTGTGCAGGCTTCTCATTGTGGCAGCTTCTCTCGTGGAGCTCGGGCTCTAGGGTGTGCAGGCTTCAAAGTTGCAGCCTTAGGCTCATTAGCTGTGGCATGTGAGCTCAGTAGTTGTGGCTCTTGAGCTCTAGAGTGCAGGTTTGATAGTTGTGGTGCACAGGCTTGGTTGCTCCGAGGCATGTGTGATCCTCCCAGATCAGGGATCAAACCCACGTCTCCTGCATTGGCAGGCAGATTCTTCCTCACGGAGCCACCAGGGAAGCCCATACCTTATTTCTCCTAACTGAGCTTTGGTTACACAAAGGATCTCCATGTCAGATAAATCTCTGTACCACCATGGTCTTTGAAGACAATAGCTGCTCAATAAATTTTTGTGAATGGGAAGCTCTATGAGAAAGGGCTGGTGTGTAGAATTGAGAGGAACACAAAGCCAGAAGAAACAATAGCTGCTACTTAGTTCTGGTAATGTGGTGATCAATTGGGGCATGGTTTTTTCTTTAGAGGCAGTTCTCTTAATAAGACAGAGAGCAAATTCAAAAATGATTATAGCAATGCTACAATGAAAAATGGGTATTTGGGCCCATAGAATGTACACCACAAAGAGAAACTCTAATGTGAATGATAAAATTTAGTTAATAATTATGTATCACTATTGTAACCATTGCACCACACTAAAGCAAGGTCTTACTAAAAGGGGAAGCTAAATGGGAGGAGTTTAAGGGGATATATTAGAAGTTGGTACTTTCTGTTCAATTTTTCTGTAATCTGAAACTATCCCCCAAATGTCTATTAATTAAAGATATCAAAAATGGATTTTTGGTAATGAGAGAGAGAAAAAAGAAATGAGCAAGGTGAAATAGTAAGAAATAAAGCTAATCAGTACAATTCATCCCATGCTTGTCATGAGTGATGTTTCAAGTACAGAAAAGCCAGGCCTGGCTTGCTATAGTAGGAAACAGGCTTTCATGATTGTTTATATGAAACACTTCCAAAGAACTGTTTGAACTCAGTTGTTTCATTAGTGAAATGAGATTTTTATGTTCAGAAACGTATGATAAAACACAAGTATCAATAAGTAGGCATGAACCTTACAATAAACATTGCCTGAGAATTCACCTTGTTACAAATTAGAGTAGAATTGGTAAAGGAAGTGTATTTATAAGGGCAGGGGTGAAACAGAGCTGTAGGAGGGATATATTCTACCAAGGAGTTTAAAGAATACTTTCAGTGGAATGAGGAGGCATGCTGTAGCATCAGCCATTCACGGGTTGACAACGAGAGTGATGAGAGAGAGAGGAGAGGACAGAGCAAGCAAGCTTTTTAGAGCTGGACTCACACATTTCAGCAGTTCATTTCAGAGGAAAAAATAACAATTTTCAGTGTATGTACAGGGTACGTATCTAAATGATCCAACATAGAATATGATATTGCACATTTCTCCAGAATTATGCAGTCAGCACAACCTGCAAATCTGAGTTGTTTTGGTTTAACCTTTATCAGGGCTCTCCATCCTCCATTCAGTGTTATAGCAGTCCAGGATCATTTGCATAACATTAATGTATGCAAAATTATATATACTTCATACGCATTTTATAAATAAGAAAGCGATGATTACACTTGGTAAGTGTTTCTATTTAGCTTTCTCTTTCTCTGTTGATGTGGAGAATACTGTTGGTAATTTAGAAGGGTACTTTGTACCTTCCCCAGACAACGCGGCTGTGTGTCCTCTCAGGACAGAAGTTCTAGAAGCAATTGGCTCAGGTTAAGTCTTTTCAGAAACTCGCACAGCACCATACTGCAGTGCACGGCTTCCCAAACTTTAATGTGTAAACAGACCATCTGGAGATCTTGTTAAAATGCAGATTCTGAACTGGTATTTCTAGGGAGAGGCCTGAGCTCCTGCACTGTTAACAAATTTCCTGGTGGGGCTGATGCTGCCTAGCAGGGGCACAGAGGAGACCCTTACCCTTGCTGTGTGACTGTTATCTGATCTGATTTTTTTTTTTTTTTACACTTTCTAGTAAGCGGTGGACACTAGAGACTGGAGGAAGTTGGGGTGTTTTTTTCATTGATCCCTTCAGATGCTGTAAGGATTAACATTTTGCTTGTCTCTTCCCTTCTGTTGACTAGGCAGGTGGGTATAAGACGTTTGCATGAATGCATCGAAATACGTGTGCCATGTGTGAGATTGTATGTGGTCAGTTAGTAAATATAATCATCAGAGAGAAGGCTTCTTTCCTTTCTCAGAAAGGCAGATTAAGAGCAGCAAAATGGCATTTGGTTATTTTAAAAAGCAAAGGGATGATGAACCAGCAAGGAAAAATAGATGTTTTTATGCATTTAGAGATTATTTATCAGTGGCTTTTTCCTGTAGAATCTTCTGCCATCTCCATATTTTCACATGGTTTCATGATAAGCTCTGTACAGACAATGTAGAACACTTTATATTGTTATTTCTTGTGTAAATACATTTAGCAGCACAAACAGATTGATCAATGAACTCCCAAAGGTTGTCTGCAATTCCAAGTTTTCCTGCCGGATGAATGCTCCAACCCGCTGAAAGCTTTGCAGAGGAGCTGAAGTCTGGGTAGGAAAGGGGAGGGGAGACTGAGAATAATGGGAAGGAAAAGACAGCTTCAGTGGAGGGAATTCGCTCCAGAGAAGAAAACGTGTCCTGCTCCCCAACCTTGCAGGTAGCATGTTTGGCTGCCACAGGAGCACATTATTTGTTCTTTTTCCCTGACACTGAACTAAAGAATGCATTGTGGGAAAACCCATCGTGACATATGACACAGTGTAAAGGAAGATCACAGCGTGAGGCAGCATCAAGGGGTTGACATGGCCTTGATGCACTCGGGCACAGCACGGGGTCGCGGGATGAGTGGTTCTTCCAACGGAAGCCCGGGTGCAATTTGCACAATTCTTCTGAGAGCTCCCAGTGAAGCCCCAAGCCCCCGTAAACTGGGCCAAAGAGGAGAGCAAAGACCCTGCCCCCCGCCTGGAGGCACACAAAGGGAACCATTTCAAAAGGAGCTTAGTTAGAAGGAGGAAAAATTATACACAAATATTAGAGGAAAATTGGAATGGATTTTTTTAAAAAGAGTCTGACAGTAAGAATGGGAGCAAAGAGGATGGGAAGAAAATAGAAATTGTAGGGAACAGACTGGCAAAACACATATCAAAGTCATGTGTTAAACTTCTTTTTCTTTTTTTTAAGAGAAAAACTCCTGGGAATGCTACAAGTGAACCTGATTTGTTTTGGTTAAAGAGTGTTCACTCTCCTCACTCTCTCTTAACTTTTTAGCCCTTCTTCATGTCCAAATGAAAAGTTTGGACTTAAAAAAAAAAAAAGAAATCCTGCAAGTCCAACCAGTGTTTCTATTCTGTCTCTGAGCAAAAGACCTTCCTCCTCCCACTGCCCCCTTGTTGCTCCTGTTTATCATATTATGCCACTTTTTGTTCATCAAATTTACATTTCAAAATTTCTGTATTGCTGCCACACATTAATTATTAATCTTCCACTAGTCCCTTCTGTAGAAGCATTTTAAACTTTGATTTCACTATCCATCTTGAAGAAAAGAAGCTTTAATCATGACTCCTTTCTATGGGTGTTTTCCTTTTCTTATCCTGTGAAGAATTTATCCTATACATTGCTAGATGAGTACTTAGAAAGTTCTCATAGATTTTTTTTTTAAGCTGCCTAAAAATGTTTAAGATTGTGTATTCTTAAGTCATTGAAAGTTCTTTTGAACAATTCCGGGTTATTATTAGAAACAAGGATTTTATTAAGATTGAATTAGGCTTAAGGTAGTAAAATCTAACCAATTTTGTTTTCACTCAGTTAACCAGCTGCCTACTGTTTAAGCCAACCCAAACTGTCAGGCCAGTTGTGTGGCCCCCGCCTTTGATGGAGTCTTCCCTCTGCTTGTAAACTTAGAGGCTGCATTAGTGCGGCTTATTGATTTCATTTCACACTGAGTCAAGGGAAACAGATCAAATTTATCATTTCAAGTCATATTTCAATATGACTTCTTAATGGTGATGATTTTTTTCTAACTTATTCTTGTCTCTACTTACTCTCTGTAATAATCATCTTTAATGTTTTAGGAAGATCCCTTACCTCTTGAAGAATTTTATAAAAGCTATAAAGTTGAAATGTGTATATATCAATGAGTGTGTATGTATACGTATACTTTCTTGTATACACTTTACGTGTATTTATATATACTTTCTCCCCACTATATTTCAGGAAGTCCCTAGGGCCCTGAAAGATTGTGCATGAACCCTCTAAGGTTCTTGGGCCTCAGACGATGGATTCACGATAGTGATATAGACATTCTTGAGTTTTACCACCCTACTTTCTGACCTATACCCACATGTGAAAAGTGAAAGTGAAAGTCCCTCAGTCGTGTACAGCTCTTTGCAAACTCATGGACTGTAGCCTGCCAGTCTCCCTGTCCATGAAATCCTCCCAGCAAGAATACTGGGGTGGGTAGGCTTTCCCTTCTCCAGAGGATCTTCCCAACTCAGGGATCGAACCCAGGTCTCGTGCATTGCTGGTGAATTCTTTACCTTGTGGGCCACCAGGGAGGCCCCCACATGAATTCCAGCTAAGGCTGTGTTAAGTATCACACATAAGTGGCCCCAGCATGATGGCTGTGTCCATGGCACCACATCATGATTGTTCAGAATTTTGGATGCCAGCGCTATTACTCTCTGGTGTGGTAGCTGGATAGACTTGGTGCTATATTTTGGTTGTGATTCTCTTCATTTCATTTTGTTGTATTTGACTTTGCAAACTATAGTTGAAGAATCACACAGCTCATGGGGGAAAACCCACAGAACTTGAAGGCAGGTGAGATGGCTCTAAGTTTCTTCTTGCTCTGAGATCATTGTGTGACCTTGAGCAAGGCCCTTCATCTTCCTGGGCTTCAGTTTCCTAATAATAGCTGCCAGTTTTAGAGTACATGCTACTTGCTGGCTAAGTACTTTATAGATATCATTATACTTCACCCTCAGAAAGACCCTAAGAGACCACTTTTGTTAGCCTCGGTTTAGATTTGAAAGAATTGGGATTCAAAGGAGTGAAGAGGTTGGAACCTGGATTTGAACCGAGTCTGACTGAAGAGTCCTGGCTTAGTTACTTTTCTACTCTGTTCTTCACAGTTTACTGTGCTAAGTGAGGCAGTAGGACTTGAAACCATCCCAAATGCTCTATGTTTCTAAGGGAGGTCACTGGGAGCCATATTGACTAGTAGACATTCTAATCATTTGTAAAAAAGAGATTTAAAAAACAGCGTGATTAATGTACTATTGACAGACGATAAAGTGTCCATACTTAGAGTGTATCTTTAGCTGAGTTTTGAGCTATGTTTACATTTGTGAAAGGTATACATAGGTCAGGCATCACAATATTGTCCTTATATCATACAATCAAGATAATGAACATACCCATTACTCCCTAAAGTTTGCCCTTGCTCCTTTGTAATCTCTCCTTCCCCATCTTCCCTGCACCTCCTCCAAGGCAATCACTAATCTATTTTCTGTTACTATAGATTAATTTCCATTTTTTAGAATTAAAAATATAAATAATAGTCTAATTGTGATTTAATTTTCATTTCCCCAGTTGAATAATGATGCTCAGCATATTTTCCTGTGCTTATTTGCCACCGTATATCTTCTTTGGTGAAATATCTATTCTTTTGCCCATTTAAAAAAAATTGAATTGTCTTTTGAGTTTTGAGAGATCTTCAAATATTGGGGGTATAAATCCTTTATCAGATATAGGATTTAAAATTATCTCATCCCTTTCCGTGGTTCTTAGAGTCATTCACAGAGCTGAAGTTTTAACTTTGATGAGGTCCGTTTACCAATTTGTTCTCTTATGGATCATGTTACACGTTTTGCTTAACCTAAAGTTGCAGAAGTTTTCTTCAAGAAGTTTTAGAATTTTAGTCTTTACATTTAGGTTTATGATCCATTTTGAGTGAAATTTTGTATATACTGTGAGGTATACAATGAAGCTAATTTTTTTCTTTCAAATGGATATTCAATTTTCCCAATAATATTTGTTGAAGACTCTGTATCAATTCTCTACTCAATTGCCTATCCACATGTGTTGAAAATCAATTGGATATACACATATAAGGCCTATTTCTGGACTCTCTGTTTTGTTCCATTAATCTATTTATTTATCTTTGTATCTATACCATACTGTCTTGATTATTATAGCTATAAAACAAATCTCTCAAAAATTTGAAGTAGGATAAGTTTTTAAAATTTTCTTTGAAGTTGTTTTGGATATTTTTAGGTCCATATAATTTCCTTATGCATTTTATAACTAACTTGTCAATTTCTCTAAAAACACATGTTGAGATTTTGACTGAGAATATGTTGACTCTTTAGAGCAATTTTGGGAAAACTGACCTCTTTTGATTCCTGAACATCATCCGTCTTTGCATTTATTTAGGTGTTTCTTAATTTTTCTCAGTGATGTTTTGTAACTTTTTTTGTGTGTCACACATCACATCTTTTGTGTCAGGCTTATCTATTTGACTAATATATCTCAAGGGTCTAACTCTGCTGCTGAGTGCTGGACAGAGGGTTTACAGAGGAGCCCACATTTCTGTCCCAAGGAACTCACTTTTAGTGCAAGCCCTATATGTAAAGCGGAGTCCAGACTCAGGAGTTCTCACTTCGTTCCTTACAGAGTAGGGATCTAGTGCCTGCTCTTGCAAAGGGCCTGCTGAAATGAAAGTTATATTTTAGCAAGACTCTGGCAATTGTGGGTTACGTGTGCATGACAGGGAATGGCCTGGGAAAATCAACAAGAGAGCCCTTGAGATTTTCAGATTTGGATGTGAAAGACTTGGATGGGGGCACTGGCATTGGGGAAGGAGGAGCATGTGTCCAAAAGAGGGGTTGACTGGATGTGGAAACAGACTTCATATGCAAGGGGAAAGCAGGAGGCTGCCCGGGATGACTTGACGGCTTCGAGGAGGCTTGATTGATAGAATGCTGGTACCAGGAATAGAAATAGGGATGACAGAAAAGGAGCTTGTTTCAGAGTGAAGATGACAAATTTATTTTTAGGTACTTGAATTCTGAGGTGACAGTGGGATACCAAAGTAGATATGTACAGCTATTTGGTTGGAAATATGGGATTACCAGGAGAGATCAGGTCTCAGGATATAGATGTGGACATCATCCCGTGAAGTTATACTTCAGCTCATTCACCTATTTGTTCATTTATGAAGAGATTGGCATCAACAGTTTGTCAGATGCTAAGCTTGGCTTTGGGATGCAAAGACACAGAAGTGTGGTCCCTGTCCTTGTGGATGCTGTAATACAGTTTGCTGAGGGCTAAGAGAATCACACCTGTGCTAGAATGGCAGCACAGTGGAATGACACCCAACCCAGAGTGGGGCGTGCAATGAAAGCTTCCTGGAGGGGTGTCAAGGAGAGGTTAGACAGGAACAAAAAGTAGGTAAAGGGGATTCAAGGCTGAGGAGACAGCATATGATAAGATATAGGGGTAAGAGAGATCTTGGAATATTTGTGATTGGGCTGGAGACATGAATACATGGGAGAAAAAGAAAAAGGATAAAGCTGGAGAGGGAAGCAGAAGCTATGGAGGGCCTCTCAGGGCGCTGGATGACTCTGAGCTGCTTTGCAGAACATCCAGATGGGGATGCCCAACAACCCTGGACTCCACCCACGGGTAACGGGCTTTTCCAGCTAGTTGAAGCTTGGAAGCAGTGTGATCAGATTAGCAGTTAATGAACATGGAGGGCATGATGCCAAGTGAAATGTCAGACACAGACAGAAAAGCCTTCATGATTTTACTTAAACATGGAATCTAAAAATGTCAAATGCTGTACATAGAAGCAGAGAGCAGAAACATGAGTACCAGGGTTGGAGAAGTGTGGAAAATGTAGAGATAGTAGGTACCAAGTGGCCATAATATGGGATGAATAAATCTAGAGGTTTAATGTCCAGAATAATGACTATAGTTAATAATACTGTATTGAATACTAGAAATTTGCTAGGATGGTAGATTTAAGGTGCTCTCATTACACACACAAAAATAGTAGCTATGCGAGGAGACAATGTATTAATTCACTTAACTCTAGTAACCATATCACTAACTGTATGTACAGCAAATCATCATGTGGCACACCCTGAAAACATACATATCTTATTTTAAAATTGAAAAAAAAAGAAAGACTGCTCAGGCAGTGGTAGGATGACTTGATCGGAAGGATCGGAAGGACTGAAGGCTGGAGTCGGGGGTGGGGTGGGGGACCAGTGACAAAGCAGAAATGAAAAAGCCCTGATTTAAGGCAGCATCAGTGGGAATGGAGAAAAAGGGGTAGTCAGAAAGACTGAAGAGTTACACTAGTCAGGATTGCACGACAGACTGGATGTGAGAGATTTGAATACGGAGTTTATCAGCGTTCAAGTGATGTTTGAGGCACTTGAAGGGAAGAGCTGTCTCAAGGGGCATAGTGACGAAAAAAAATGGAGTCAGGCTAAATCCTCAGATATCAAAATCCTGGGATTCCTGTGATCTGATAGTTTTTCTGACAAAGAAGAGGTGAAGAAAGATCTGAAGATGGAGGAAGGAAACTAGAAGAATATCACCATTTAAGGGGGCAGGTAGAAGACAAGAATTTGCAGAGCAAAGAATGGAAAGTAAGAATGGGGTCATGTCAGTCACAGAACTTCAGAGAGAGACTCAGTGAAGTAAGCATGGTGAGCAGTGCAGTTGAGGACGAGGGGGCTGAAAAGACGCGGACATGCAGAGGACAGACGAAGTGGCTTCACTGGAATGGAGACAGACTAAGCTAGATAACCCCAAGTGGGACTGAGACGATTTGGGAGAAGTAGATTTGGTAAGTGTCGACGAAGCCAGTTTTAGGATGCTGGGCCTCCAGCCTGCCTAGTCATCCGAACTGAATTATAACAGCCTCTCACATTTTAAATTTAGTTCTGATAGTTTGTGAGAAATCGGCGAAATCTGAAATAGCACCAACGCCGAATGCCGCAATGGAGCTTGAGCAGGATGGTGTTTCCTGAAGTAGGTGCCTTCCGCAGTGCTAAGCCTAGATGCCAAACGCGCTTCACAGAAAACAATCACAGAAAATAAAAACCAGTTTCCTTGAGGGACTGAATGCAGTTTACACCAGACTGTGCCTCAGTAGCCCGATTTTCTGAACGATTGATAGTCCACTGTTCCTCGCTTCGCTTGATGCTGCATTTTATCTTTTCACGGTCACAGAGATTTTCCTAAGTGGAAAAAAAAAGCCCTTCTGTGCTCTTTATCACTTTAGTTTATTTCCTGACTTGTTGGAAAGCCTCTTTCTTCTGTGTGAGGCAGCAGATGGCAGAGTCCAAGGCTGGTGAGAGGCAGGTGGGCTTGGCGGCTGTGTGGTGTTAAAGCTGTGCCCCTAAGTTGTAACTGGGGGTCCCTGGCACATACCCACTGTGCAGCCCAAACACCTGCAGAAGCTCTCTCTGCCCACCTCGAGGTTCAAGGAATTTTTTGTTTTGTTTTTGCTGTAATCTACTTTCAGGTAGGAAATCTTTTTTTGTTTTTTAAACTTTTATTTCTTCCTTTTAAACTCATGCTCAGAGACTTGCAGTGATATGAATTAGCTGATGATATTGATAAAAAATTCTGTCAATAGACCAGCTTGCCATTTAAAATAGCATTTTATATACTTGATCTCATTTGATCCTCAAATAAAAATGCCTTGTAAAGAAGTCACTTTATGTTACATAATAAGTGGAAACTATATAAGGTTTTTCTTTTTTTTAAAGCCATTGGTGTTTATCAAGACTATTTAAGAAATATTTAACCAAAGTGCATTATTTGATTCCAGTGTCGGTCTAAGTGAAGATTAGGAAAGAATACATAAAAAATGTTTATACTGCATATGTTGGAGAAACTGTTCAAGGATATCAAGGCTGTGTAGCAGATGAGCATATTGTTGACTGTTCTTAAGAAAGTTTTATATTGTAAAGATATTTAAGTATTTAACAAATTAAAGAAAAAGGCAAATATTTCAAAACTTAACTTTCTTCATTCTAGTTTTTGGTTTAGAATTTATTCTTTTTTAGTGGTGGTGACAAGTTTAGATATAAACTCTTTCTCAGTCTTTTTTTTAATTAGTACTAAACTTTCAGACCTAAAATAAATCAGGATATATGTCTGGCAAGTCCAGACATCTATGGGGGTTGAGGGACAGATATATGAAAGCATGTTTAGAACATGACTTGAGTTAGGTGGGGTCTCTGGCTGAGAAACCTTGTTTTTCTTCTTAAAATGAGTATAATGGAAACTAGGGTCTTGATGATAAGTTATTAATTAAAGGGAGTTTTACTAAAGGGGTAAAATGACTTGAAGAATGACACTAATCAGAAAATTAGAATCAGTGTATTATGACCTACCAGAAATCAGTAATCAGGAGAAAACCAGCCAAACCAAAAGTCAAGGCTCATTGCCAGGTGACTTTTTTGTTCCGTCATTAGTTTGTCATTGAGGTCATTTAAACCTTTATCTGGTTGAGATGAATCTATGGTAAATAAATGTATTCTTTCTTGAGGGGAATCCCAAATGTAGTCACAGTTTGTGACTAGTTTAAGAAGATGGGTAGCCCAGACAGACTCTAGAAGCAATGTGGCAGATTTGGGTTCAATCCCTCCGTCAAGAAGATCCCTGGAGGAGGGCATGGCTACCCACTCCAGTAGTCTTGCCATGAGAATCCCATGGACAGAGGAGCCTGGTGGGCTACAGTCCATGGGATTGAGGAGTTGGACACGACTGGGTGCCTAACACTAACACCTACGAAGAACACCAAATTCTAATTCAATGTTTACTCTTTCTGATATAGATGTCTTTGCTTTTGTTTCTATAGATTTCAAAAAGTAAATGAGTTGTTTTCGACACAAATTACAAACATACATAATATTCTTGGGATGTGTTTCAGTCTCTAGTTTATGTGCTCTTATAATTAACTAGATATCTTCAAAAGAAAGAATTCTAGTTCAGGGCTCAAATTAAGGGCAAACAACTATAAACAGAGTGCTTGATTCATAAAAATAAACAGCACATATGGGCTTCTGCTGCAGATGTTATACCCTGGAGCGTGCCCTGGTTTCTTTTTAGCTCAATAAGAACAGCAAAATCACACTGATGTGTAGTAATATGAGTGTCAGTTACATTGGAATGTACCCCATATATAAAGAAGACAAGAGTACTTTTAAGTAAGTAGACTTTTCTAACCTCTGAAACTAGAAAATATTGGTCATGCTACTTTTAGTTTCCATGTCTTCTAAATCTGCTCTGTCCCCTCTTCATCCATCATTCAATCTCATGGTGCTTTGTGCTTGTCTGTGGCATGCACGCCTGTATACACATTTTCTGATATGAAAGAGAAAGAATGAATATTGTATTAAATGCTTAATATGTGTTACTTCCTTTTACTTCTGTTCAATTACTGAGCACAGTTTAAGTCCTTAAGACTCAATATATGCATCATTTCTGATATTAGACAACCCAAGATTCTAGCCACTAATTTCCAAAGTTAATTTAATCCTGATTCGAACCCTTCTGCAAACCCTCACTGAATGCCCACTGTGTCTGTGCTTGGTGAGTGTGTATCATGACTCTCATTCTTCCAGAGGAGCAGACCCTGGGAGATTGGATCTTGTGCATGGCAGCACCCGAGCCAAATCTTCCTTGAACACAAAGAAAGGGATAACCGTACACACTTGGCAAGCTGTCATAGTGGCACAATGACTGTTCTTGCCTCCTCCCATACTATTCCAGAAAGTAGGGGGTAAAGGAGATACACAGAGAGTGAAGTGATCCAGGAGAGTCTGATCACAGATGCTGTTTTTAAAGTGTGGAAGCCTCATAGACCGAATTCTCCATAGAGGTATTTGCATTTTGAAAGAGAAACTTTGTTATAAATATGTAGGGGATACCCCTCCCCTTTAAAAAAACGTTTTGTTTGAAAGACCATCCGGGAGGCAGCAGGATGGAAGTGGGAGGGCTTGCTGTGGAGGCACTGGGTCCAGATTTCAGTAGGTATCCTCAAGACCTCATGAATAGTCAGGAGCCCCAGAAATACCCACCTAGCACTGGTGCTGGTGCACACAGCATCACCATTTTAGAGATGATTTAGTTTTGCTAATGGGTTTATGGCTAGAGCCTACTGAATGTGTTAAACTTGGACACTGTCCTATTTTCAACAATGCTTGAGAGAGTTTACAGACTAAACTTGGTATAATGCTTCAGGATAAAATCAACTCTCTCAAGGCAGGAGAAGACAACAAGGGTTTCAGGTATTATGTTGGCTCTGTTTTCTAGAAGCAAAGGCAAACAAAGACACTTTATAGAAGTCTCACTTTCTGACTGCTCACAATGACACATTTATTTATGGAGATAATCAGTGTAAGAAAAATACTTTCTTTTACAGTTAGATTTGAGCAGAAATTTATTGAATCCTGTGTGTAGAACATACAACAAAGATGCTGTGTAGGAATGGTATCTTTAATCAGACCCTTCTAGATCACTGGAGCTCTCCTTTGACCCTCAACCAGAAGTGGGGTTAGAAGGTATATTTGGCCAGCTTTATAAAAGACACTTGGAGGGTTTGTATCTCGACCTTCTTGAGAGCAGGAGGCACGACATGGTCAGATGTCTCAAACAAACAGCCCTCATTTCATTTCTGATGATGATGCCCTCAACAAGCAATCATATATTCTAATAATGCAAATGAGATGCAAATGAGAGTTATTAACCTAGATTGAGAAAACTTGGGTATCATGAAGTCTCTATATTGGCTTATTTTTCTCAAAATCTGACTGATTTTTTGATGCTTTGATATTAGGCATTAGCCAAAGTAAAAAAAGGGCAGACCAGTGAGGCTAACTTACTGGGTCTTGTAACTGCCTCCTTTGGGACCTTTTAGGCCCCCATCATAGAGGTGTTCCACAGGGCTCTTTCTTAGCCCCCAGCATGGAGCTTGATATGCTATGAGTCCTTATAGGACTGAAAGAAGGCCTTGAGGGGAAACAGTCATTTCGGAGTCCATTTTGGGTCCGAGGACTGGCTTTGATGAAAGGCAGATGTTTTAGTTAGTTTTCACTGTAATAACTCAACCCAAAACTTAGTGGCTCAAAATGAGTATTTATTGTGGTCTCTCATACTTCTTTGCATTGACTGGGCTCCATGTCTCATGCAGTTACAGTCAGGCTGGCACTGAGTCATTTAAAGGCTCTGGATGTTCAAGATGGCACCTCTGCTGGGAGTGTGGGAACAGTCCAGCCAGGATTGGCTGGGATACATCTCTCTCTATGAAGCATCTCAGTCCGGCTAGTTTGGGCTTATTCAAAGTTTATTCTGTTTCTTACCCAGTAGCTGGTTTTCCTCAGAGTAAGAATTCCAAGAGACCCACATGAAACTGCAGATATTTTTTTGACTTAGCCTATAAAGTCATACAGGATCACCTCTGCTGAGTTCTACTGGCCAGAATGAATCACAAGGGGCCAGGTCAGATTTAAGGGGAGGGGATTTACACAAGGGTACAAATTCCTGGAGTTTTGGTTCATTGGGGAGCTGACTTTGGAGACTAAAACCATAATCAGTTCAGTTCAGTTCAGTTCAGTGGCTCAGTCATGTCCGACTCTTTGCGACCCCATGAATCACAGCACGCCAGGCCTCCCTGTTCATCACCATCTCCCGGAGTTCACTCAGACTCACATCCATCGAGTCTGTGATGCCATCTAGCCATCTCATCCTCTGTCATCCCCTTCTCCTCCTGCCCCCAATCCCTCCCAGCATCAGAGTCTTTTCCAATGAGTCAACTCTTCGCATGAGGTGGCCAAAGTATTGGAGTTTCAGCTTCAGCATCATTCCCTCCAAAGAAATCCCAGGGTTGATCTCCTTCAGAATGGACTTGTTGGATTTCCTTGCAGTCCAAGGGACTCTCAAGAGTCTTCTCCAACACCACAGTTCAAAAGCATCAATTCTTTGGCACTCAGCAAGAATTTTTTGAGAATTTCTGATCAAATCGGGTTCTTGGCTTTTGGCAAATACCCACAGTGATACTGAGGGGATCTTCAGACTGTAAATATGTGTGGTGAACTCACTCTACAGGCACATACCACTAACTGTTCCCGAAGTACCATAAACAGGGCATAGAAGATAAGATCAGTGGAAGGAAAAGTTTGGTCTTTTGTTTGACTTCAGTATTTTAGAACTGGCCAAGGCAGTCATCTGTGGGAATGATCTGGAAGATGCTTAAGGAGAAGCCTGTATCCATGGACAGGTCAATTGTGCTTCTGACATCCTATACCTGGATAAATCCCTGTCCTCACAGATACTATTACGTGGTATTAGGTAATAAAGCAAAGTAGAACACAGAAGACTGAAGGCTAATTCTCTCCCCTGTGCTCCATTTGTGACTTTCGTTTGTATCTCAGTGTGGAGAAGTTTATCTATGAAATCAGCTCACTAACAATTTGGATCACACTTGGTATTCTGTCTGAATGTGTGGGTGACAAGAAGATGGGTTATGCATGGGGTCTGGAAGAGTGAGAAAAGTAGGGCTATCAGGTATTGCCCAAGAGACCGTCTTGCTAACCCTCCAGTATCCTGTGTCTCTTATTTTTTTTTAGTAAGTTTCCTTCTCATTTCACTTCTTTCTTTCAAATTTGCAAATAATAATAATAATGAATAGAAGAAAAACACTAAATTAACAAACAAAAATAACAGCAGAAAGTAGGGACAGAGCCACTCAGGAAGAATTCCACGTGATAAAAAATGTACTTAAAGAAAGGAAAACCCTACACATGTACAGTTTCTGGATACCTTACTCTGATGGATTTCATGCTGGGAATGTAATTTTAAAATCAAAGAAGCAAATAACTTGGGATGGGCCCAGGAGAGTGGGTAGAATAGAGATGAACTTAATGAATGCATCGTGTATGTAATCTCTGGCGGCCATGATTTCAGGAGAGAAAAATCAGGGAAAAAGCAAGGAACAGTGTGGCAGAAAAGATAATAAAATGAGAAGAGTGGGTGGGAGCATCCGAGACACGTCGGGAGAAATCTCAGAAGAGGCAGCTGTGGGGAGGAAAATACAATCGCTAGCAACATGCTCCTCTCCATTTAAATGCTGAGCATAAGATAATATGTATGGTTCACAATAGTATTTTTTTTCTGAGATGGAAGTTCAGAGAGGATCATGGGATAAACATGCAAGGTCACAGTGATAGAGGGAGAGGGTCCCAGGCAATGTATTTCCCTGTGGTCCAGTGAGAGCAAAAACCTACGCACTAAGTTCATCCCCATACTTTTCCAGGCCAATATTTTTGCTGATCAGGTTGCAATACATGCTCCTACCAGAAGAGCTTTTCACTAAGAAATCCATTTCTAAAACCTCCCTTTGAGTGAAGATGTAAAGGGATGTAAAGGATGGTGACCCACTGGGTGGCTTTGGAGTCACCTCCTGGTCCAGCCCCTTCCTGGTGCTATGACCCGAGATAATTGTCTATCCTCTTTCAGCTTCAGTTTCTTCATCTGGAAGGTGGGGGATAGCAGCAGAGCATGCCGCATGAGGTTGCTGAGCATTAGATGGAATCTGTGTTCCGAGACTGCGCATGTTAAGGGAAGATCTTGGCACACGTTAGCTGGTGCTATCATTACTCTGTTGTAATGGGTATCTCCCTGGTGGCTCAGATGGTAAAGAATCTGTCTGAAATGTAGGAGACCCAGGTTCAATCCCTGGGTTGGGAAGATCCTCTGGAGAGGGGAATGGCTACCAACTCCAGCATTCTTGCCTGGAGGATTCCATGGACAGAGGAGCCTGGCAGGCTACAGTCCATGGGGTGGCAAGGAGTCCGACATGACTGAACAGCTAGCTCTTTCACTTTCACTTTTACGGGCAAAAATAACACATTTCAACTTACTTCTATGTTATTTGAAGCTCCTCCCCTCCCACAAAGCTGTCCTCTGTGACTATAAAATCGAAGCTTATTTCTTTGCACGGTACACTGATATTCACAAAAAAACTTACAAGAGGCCACAAATGAAAATGTTTTGGCAAAGATACAGTGTTGACTTAGATATACCCATTAGGCAACACACAACTTTTCCATTTTCCTGCCTCTCAATTAGCTCTAACTCTTGACTCCATTGCTCCTGCTTTTGGTGTGAAAGGGTTTCCGATGGTCCACCAGGCTGCTGGATTAAGCTGTACTTAAGTTACTTATTTGCAGAAGTAAACTTGTCTCCTTTGCTCTTATCCTTTCTGTAAATGGCACATTCCTTAATGACATGATTCTCCAGGGTCCTCCGGATAACAAGGAGAAGCAATGTCATAGAACATATGCTTTTACACTTTATCGGCCACTGTTATCCACAGGCCCAACACTGAAGCTGAGCAAACAGTCCAGACCCAGTTGTGAAAACCCACTGACTGTCAAGCTCATAGAGTCTGAATTTGATTAGAGTCCCATCTTCCTGCCCTTTCCTCTGCACTCCTAGAGAAAGTAACAGCTCTGAAGTCCCCGGGAAATGCTGCAGACTTCAGAAATTCTAACCAGAAAGTGAGAGCCAGGAGAAAGCAAGCTGATCAAATTGTCCTCAGAAGCACTGGTCTGTTTCACCTGTGGTGACTGGCCGAGTTCAAGCCTGCACTCAGGCAAGCTTCTGGAAGTCGCCAGAAAGAACTACTGATAAGTAAGCCAGCGCGGTGGAGAACCACCTTTTATGCTCTCTAGTATTGATTTAGTTGAAGTCTGTGACGGGAGTAGAAGTACACAGGGCTAGTAAGTGCATTAAGGTGACTTTGGGGTGGGGAATAATAGTTATCGGTTAATTATGAGAAGAATTTTGATACTGGGAGGTTGTTAATTGGATGAAGGGCACTGTGGGGAATGAAGGTTGGTTTCTATTAAAGCAGAGTAATGGAGGAAGAGGCCGAGGAGCCAGTATCACCTCCTGCTTCAGACACAGATAATTTAGTCTATTTATTGGAGCTAAGAAACAAATGGAGGGGAGAAAAAAAGAACCTCACAGGTGTCTTTTTTAATTTAATCAGTGCAGTTGGTATTGTGACCAAAATTGCTTAAGCTGCAGGGCCTTCTGCTAAAAGGGCACTGCGTAGAACCATCCTCTGGAAAGGTGTCAGGAATGCAACTGTTTATGGCTTAAACAGGGAGATGAATCTTAAGTAGCTTACTCTGAAAATCTGATATGAAAAATAAGAAAAGGTACTGGAGCATTTCAGGTGGGTTTCACAGGCGTATGCCTGTTTGTGTCAGCTTTGCCAAGCCTGACGTTCACACACACACAGCCCTCCACTATGGCTCGATGGCTTTGGATGAATTCGGGAAGTGCAGACAGACTTGAGGGTAACTCGGTTTATAGTGAAGACCGAGGCAACAAAGTCCATTTGTCTTGTGTGCCAGTGGGCACTGGGCTGCTCTTGCCGATGGAGCAGAGAGCGTGGGAGGAGGGGCGGGGGAAAGGACAGCAGCAGGCAGATGTCAGGGCAGCTCTGTTCATGAACAGGGAGCAAGGCAGAAATTCGCACCGATTCTTGCTCTTCTATCAAAGGATGAATGTCTCCTGGATTGGCAACTTCATTTTTCTTTTCATTTTGTCTGATGTTCAGGATGCACTTCACATCAAAACAAGAAGGAAATTCCAGAAATGAGTTTCAGTTCAATGTTGCAAATATTTCTGGAACACCCAAGGCACTCTATATGAGCATGTTAGCAGGGAAGAGATGAAGAGCAAAAATCAAGAACTGACCTCCCCTCTGGAGGAGAAGACCCACGCTCCAGATAACTCATTCTGAGGGGTGCTAATCCAAGGCAGCCTTTGTGACACCATCTCATGGGAAATTTTCCCAAAGGAAGCTATTTCTCTGTCTGTGGGTTAACAGGCACAGCCGAAATGCCCCCTTTGATGGCATCTAGTGTGCCATCCTGTCATTTTCACCTTAGTGAGTTTTAGGAGAGAGAGATTTCCCTTTAGTGCAGAATGCCGTACTGTGAGGAGGACATGTGACCAGGACAGCTAGCCCCTCCTGCTGTCCTAGGCTGGGTCCTGGCAAGGTCTGGCTTCCATGCCCAGCAGCTCTGGCTGTCGTGAGCTGCAGCGACACTACTGTCACTTTGAGGCCTAGAAGAACGTGCCCAGGATAACAAAGACACACATGTAAGAAGAAGCCACTGGAGTTCTTGGGGTTTTGACAGTTCACCAGCGTCCTTTTGTTGAATTCTGCATTTGTGAAGCACTAAGAACAGTCTCTGGCCTTTTGCTATGAGCAAGAAGACCAGTTGAGGGATGAAAAAGTACACAGTGTAAAAACTGGCAATAATAAGACTTTTGAGAAATGGGATATCTCCCCCCTGATCCCTGACCTGTTTCCAATCCCTAACCTTGGGTCCCTGGGTTACAAAAGCCAGCATCCCAGTTTTTGCCTTACTGTGGTTGGTGAGCCACTGCCTTTGGGGGATTAGCCATCTCTTTTTAGGTTCTCCCTGCAGCTTGCCTGAGGAGTTGTTACAAACCTCTGAGAAAGCTCTGGGACCAGTTCTTGGCTTTTGAGCTTTAAAAAATTAAAAAAAAAAGATTTATTTATTTATTTTTATTTTTTTTTAAACTGTGATGAGTTTGCTTGGGCTTGGTCTAGTTGAGATGAGAGGGGGCTACTCTTTCTTACAGCGTCTGGGCTTCTCATTGTGGTGGCATCTCTTGTTGCAGAGAATAGGCTCTAGGGCGCACAGGTTTAACTGCTCTGTGACAGGTGGGACCTTCCTAGAGCAGGGATTGGACTGGTGTCCCTTGCATTGCAAGGTAGATTCTTAACCACTGGATGGCTAGGGAAGCCCTAATTTTTTTTTAAAAATTATTGCAGTATAGGTGATTTATAATGTTGTGTTAGTTTCTGCTATACAGCAAAGTGAGTCAGTTACACATACATATATATCCACTCTTTTTAAGATAATTTTCCCATACGGGTCATTAAAAAATACTGAGGAGAGTTCCCTGTGCTCTACAGTAGGTCCTTCTTACTTATCTGTTTTAAATAGAATAGTGTGTATATGTCAATTCAAATCGCCCAGTTTATCCCTCCTCCACACTGTCCTCCTTGGTAGTCATTCTGTTTTGTAGCTAAGTTAATTTGTACCATTTTTTAAGATTCCACATATAAGTGATATCATATGAGATTTATCTTTCTCTGTAAGACTTAACCTCTCGATATGACAATCTCTAGGTCCACCCATGTTGCTTTTTATGGTTGGGTAATGTTCCATTACATCTTCTTTACGCATTCCTCTGTTGATGGACGTTTAGGCTTCTTGCATATCCTGGCTATGGTGAACAGTGCTGCAGTGAACATTGGGGTGCATATTCGTTCATGTTTAGGCACTAAATCCTGTCCAACTCTTTTGTGACCCCATGGACTGTAGCCCACCAGGTTCCTCTGTCCATAGGATTTCCCAGAGAAGAATACTGGAGTGGGTTGCCATTTCCTTCTCCACAGGATCTTCCAGACTGAGGGACTGAACCTAAGTCTCCTGCATTGGCAGGCAGGTTCTTTACCATCTGAGCCACTAGGGAAGCCCCTTGGGGTGCGTGCATGTTGAATTATGCTTTCTCTGAATTATCACCAGGAGTGGGATTGCTGGATCATATGATAGGTAGTTCTATTTAGAAATTTTTAAGAAGGAAAAGGGAAACTTCCTACACTGTTGGTGGGAATCTTAATTGGTACAGCCACTAAGGAGACTAGTACGGAGTTTTCTAGAACCCTTGTTAATTGCATTGGCATAACAATCTGAAACTGAGAGAGTGATCACCATTTTTGAATTTATAACACTAAAATCCAGAAAGTACAGAAGATAATGCCTGTGCTTCAAGAATTATATCATTCATTTGACACTTAATATATAATATTTTGCGCTATTACTTACCTTTCTGAAAATAGTTTTTCTTGATTATATTTCTGAAAAATCTTAAGACATACAGTCAAAAAATCTATAGGGGATAAATTAAAAATCATCATTTCATTATCTAGAAATAACTACAGTTAATATGATTGATTTATTCTTTAAAATTTAACTTTATATTAATACACACATATTCATTTGTTAAAAATTTTACTATACTATGCAAGCTATACTATACTATGTTAGGAAACACCTTTTTTCTTTTCTATATCAATGAATATCTTGATTACTATTTTATGGACTCATAGTTTCCATAATGTAGATGAACTGTAATTGACTCAAGCTCTCCATTGCTGGTGGTTTTTTGACTTGTTTCTGATATTTAAAAATTTCTGATCTTAAATAATCAAAGTGAACACCATTGTAAATACATCTTTTTCACTTGTAACATTTTTCCTTATAATAAACTCCTAGAAGTCTAACTTCTGGCTCAAAGTGTGTAAGCTCTTTAGAGGCTTGAAATGTATATGACAGTCTCCAGAGAGACTGCCTCAGTTCTTTTTCTTTTTTTGCCAGCAGCAGCATAAGAGTGCCCATTTTGTCAACTCTCACCAGAACTTCTTCTCTATATGCCTGTCTGGTGGAAACTAAGGTGTTAACAACATTTTGAGATTTGTCAATGATTTTGTTGTTTTATTTTACTTTGATTATCAATGACATTTAAGGTCTTGCCATTCATTTATTTATTAGATTATTTTTCACTCATTGTCAATTATCTATTTATTGGCTAGTATGTGCAGGCTCTGGGGGTTTCCCAGGTGGCTAAGTGGTAAAGAATCTGCCTGCCAATGTAGGAGACACAGGAGATGTGGGTTTGATCCCTGGGTTAGGAAGATCCCCTGGAGAGGGAAATGGCAACCCACTCCAGTATTCTTGCCTGGAAAATCCTGTGGACAGAGAAGCCCAATGGGTTACAGTCCACAGGGTTGCAAAAATGTGAGACACAACTTAGCAGCTAAGCAACAACAACAAATGTTTCAGCCCTTGTGGTATGACCTGGGAAGCACCAGTGAGGAAAAAAAAGAGTTCCCACCTTCACGGGGTTTAGGGTCTGAGAGGCACTGTATTCTTTCCCTAGGACTGCCACAACAAGCTGTGCACACCAGGTGGCCTTAAAGCAGCACAGATGTATTGTCTCAGCTCTAGAGGATGGAAGTCTGAAATCGAGGTGTTGGCAAGCCGGGGCTCCCTCTGAAGCCTGTCCGAGAATCTTCACCTGTTTCTCGCTTCACTGGTCACCTCTGATGTTCCTTGGCCTGAAGATTCATCACGCAGTGCCCCATCTTCACATGGTGCTCTCCCCGAGTCCCTGTCTTCTTTGGATATAGTTCTGTAAAGAAACCAGTCTCATTGGATTATGTGACCACCCACTCAGGGAAACCTCATTTTAACTAATTGCATCTGCAAGGGCTTTAGTTTCAAGTAGGGTTATATTCCACAGTACTGGGATTTAGGAGATATATATATATATTCTTTTTGGAGGCGGGGAGGTAGACATGGTTGAGCTCATATGAGGGACCCAGGCATTAATGAAATAAGCAGTCGAAAAATTTCATCTGGAGTCCTGCCCTGAAGGAGAGGTACACGTCGGGGCTGAGAGAGAAAAGGGTTGACATAGAGGCCACCCAGTCAAGAAGCTCAGTGAAGGCATTCCTGGGGTGGATGATCTATATAAGACAGAAGAGCTGAATCAGCCTGCCTGAGGAGAAAGAGCCACCCGCAGGGCTCCCAGCAGAACAAAGGCGACTGGAGGGCAGGGCGGGGCAATGTGGGGATGGGGGAAAGGTGTGACCAGCGTGCAGAGAGCAAGCCCCAGGAGGGTGAGGTGAGGCTGGAAAGGAAGGTGGGGCCAGTCATGTGGGCCAGAAGGTGGACCCGAGTCCGAGGGCAGGCGCCAAGCAGTCTGTCTAGGGTGGGAAGAGGACGGCAGCGTGAGAGTCACATGTTTCCTTGTATGGAACCACGATGTGAAAGGGATTAGAAGGTTCTGCGTAGATGTCAGAGCTGGGTGGAAACTGTTACAGGGGCTGCTGAGAGACAGTGTTTTGGACAAAAGGCGGAGACAGTGGAGAAGAGGTGAGAGGACAGACTTGAGAGAGAACAGAGTCAGCATTTGCTGGTGGATGAAATACAGGAGGTGAGTGGAGCCTGTGTCCAGAAGAAGCCTGAGGTTTCCATCGATGTTGCTGCAAATGGCATTACCTTTTTTTAAAAAATGGCTGGGTAATATTCCGTTGTCTACATGTACCACGTCTTCTTTGTGCATTCCTTTGTTGATGGACATTCAGGCTTCTTCCTTTTTCTGGCTCTTGTTAAATTGCTGCAGTGAACACAGGGGTGGAATAGGGTCAGTAGAACACTCACAGAGAATTATCAACACTTGGAAGAGGTCCAGATTTTGGACACCCTACTTTCAGGTGCCTTTGGGACAAGTGTGTAGAAATGCTGGGCAAGTAATTGAAGAGCTGGTTCTGGGGCTTCAAGACAGTGGAGGGTGGAAACAAAACTCCGAGAGCCTTTTGGGATCTCTCATTTGGGAGTCACCCATTACCATTTCTTCCTGTCTCCTGTAGACAGGAGCTCTTGAGGTGTTAAATGGTGGTGGTTTAGTTGCTAAGTGGTGTCCAACTCTTGCGACCCCATGGACTGTAGCCCACCAGGCTCCTCTGTCCATATAGAAGCTTTTATTTTTTCATTTATAAAAGATCGTTATGTAATTGAAGGTAGGCTTTGGACTGCTCGCCATTCAAAAACCAATAAAAAGGGAAGTTTGGTGAAAAGGAAAGTTTGTTTAGGATACCAGCAACTGGGGTTGGGGTGGGGAGGGTGGATTTCTGTCTAAAGGCTGATTCCCTCCCCCAGGTGACAATGAGGGGAACAAGTTTTCTTATAGGCAGAGGGAGGGGGCTATGTGTAGAAACCGCACAATCAGCTCTGACAGTTAACTTGAAATTGGTCGTTGATGATCTCGCCAGCATCATCTTGATTGTTTTAGGTACAGTTAATTTTCAGTTCCAGAGGTGGTTTGTTCCCATTTCCTTGAAGCCAGTTCTTGGAATTGTGGCAGCTTATGTCATAGCTACCATCTGGTTATCATGTAGTTAACTTCTTCTGCCTTCTGGAGGTTTTAATGTCTAAAAGATAGCTCATAGGATTTGGCTCAGAATATTATTTATATTCCTTGTGGAGGAAATAAAGGGACTTGACTATGCTTAATAACTGAAATATTAGTATTTTTTAGTCTTCTTAGACTATTTTCCTTTGTTTCCGCATTTTCTCACTTCTCTGATTAAACTTATTCTTTGGCTAAAGTTTTTTTCACAGACAAAAGGCAGGCAGAAGACACGATGGGAAAGAACCATAAAGTCCTATTCCATTTTGGTTATATGCTAACACATTATTTGAAATATATATTCCTTTTCCCCTTCAGTTTGTTGCCTGTCTTGCAACTTTATTCATGGTGTTGCTGTGATTGTTTTAGGCCATTAGAAAGGTTTTAGATATTTCTGTAATTTAAGTTGTCAATGTTTTCCATCGGTACAGTACAGTGTTTAAGTTTTCAAATCACACTGCCCAAGTTCGAATCCTGTCTCTGCTGCTTATTACCTGTATGGTCACAGGCAGGTCATCTGCTTTATTTGTGTGTCAGTTCCCTTCCCTGTATTATGAGGAGAACAGTGGCACCTACCTCATTATAGACATTAAATAATTGACAGGAGGAATAGTGCTGGGCACAATAAATGTATAAGTCAATAAGTATTGCAGTTATTGTTGCTGTTACTGGAGAGTAAATATGACAAATGAAATTGTAAATAAAATGTATTCGTAAGTTCAAGTTCAAATAGTATTTTAGAAATGAGTAAAATTAACCATCGGGGGAGAAAAAATGTTGCACTAAATTCCAGGACCAAACAATTGCAAGGGGAGTAGAAAACAGAAAATTCAGTTTAATGCCGTCTATAAATGGTAGTAGAAAATAAGCCTCTGGTGCTTAGAATATTCTAATCACAGAAGCAAAATATGGTTTACCCACACTTGGAAGAAAACTAGCTAGCCTTATCTCCTAAGAAGAAGTGTCTAGGCTCCATATAAGAAAATCTGGGACATTAAAACATGCCTGTATTATAGTGAAAAGGTTATTCTCTTGAGACTCAACTTCCAGTGTGGGTGGGGCGATTCCCCACATCCACAAACAATTCTCAGACACAGCAGTGTGTCCAAGAATTCACTCAATTGTGACACTGTCTACAAGGAGAGAGCATCAGACTTTAAGTAAGAGTTTGGTCCTACCAGACTTTTTGCCCCTCTCTACCCCCCAACACATACACACACATTTTAGATACCAGTTACAAGCCCACGGAGAAGGCAATGGCACCCCACTCTAGTACTCTTGCCTGGAAAATCCCATGGATGGAGCAGCCTGATGGGCTGCTGTTCATGGGGTCACGAAGAGTCAGACAAGACTGAGCGACTTCACTTTCACTTTTCACTTTCATGCATTGGAGAAGGAAATGGCAACCCACTCCAGTGTTCTGGCCTGGAGAATCCCAGGGATGAAGAAGCCTGGTGGGCTGTCGTCTATGGGGTTGCACAGAGTCAGATACGACTGAAGCGACTTGGCAGCAGCAGCAGCACAAGCCCAAGCTGTTACCTGCGCTTCTGTAAGTACGAGATTCCCACAAACCTTCTCCTCAAGCACAGTTGATTTGCAAGAGGGGCTTCCAGAACTCAGAGAACATTTTTTTTAATATAAATTTATTTTAATTGGAGGTTAATTACTTTGCAATATTGTATTGGTTTTGCCATACATCAACATGAATCCACCACAGGTGTACATGTGTTCCCCATCCTGAACCCCCCTCCCTCCTCCCTCCCCATACCATCCCTCCGGGTTGTCCCAGTGCACCAGCCCCAATCATCTAGTATCATGCATTGAACCTGGACTGGCGATTCGTTTCATATATGATATTATAAACATTTTACAGAATACATTACCAATTTATTACAAAAGGATACAGCTCAAGAACAGTCAGATGGGAGAGATGCATAGGGTGAGGTATGTGGCAAGTGGGAGGGCCACAGAGCTCCCATGCCCACTCTGCTCTCCCCGCATCTCCACATGTTCACCAACCTGGGAGCTCTCCAAACCCTCTCCTTCTGGGTTTTTATGGAAGTTTCACTACAAAAGCATGACTGATTAAGTTATTGGCCATGGCGACTGAACTCAATCTCCAGCCCCATTTCCCTCCTGGACGTCTGGGGGTGGAACTGGACATTCCAACTCTCTAATCTCATGGTGATTATTGGAATCACAGGGCTTCACTGGAAACCAGCCCCGTCCTTCGGTGCTTTCCAAAAGTCACCCTACTAACATAACAGAAAAACTCCTCAATAGCTCTCCTCACTTAGGATATTCCAAGAGTTTGGGGAGTTCTGTGCCAGAAGCTAGGACAAAGACCGTTTATCTGAAAAATATGTATGTCTTATAAATCACAACATCACAGTGATACATAGAGGTGGTTGTATGTGTCAGCTTGAGGCAATGCAACTGGCAGCGCTGAGGGATTGGTCAAGGTCGCCTCAAGTGTGGTATTCCAAGGTAGAAGTGACCTGGCATCAAAAGTGAGAACAGAGAAGGTGGACCTTCTTTTTTAATTAATTTCTATTAGAGTACAGTTGCTAATGTTATGGTCATTTCTACTGTATGGCAGTGAATCAGCTATATGGATACATATATCCCCTCAGTTTGGATTTCTTTTCCATTTAGATCACCACAGAGTACCGAGTAGTATTCCCAGAACCATACTGTAGATTTTCATTAACTATCTATTTATTACCGAGTTTCAATAGTATATCTATGTCAACCCCAATCTCCAAGTTCATCGCACCCACCCCGTTCCACCCTTGGTGTCTATGTTTTTTCTCTACTTCTATACCTCTGGTTGGCAGATAAGATCATCTGTACCAGTTTTTCTAGATTCCATGAATATGCATTAATATACCATATTTGTTTTTCTCTTTCTGACTTAGTAGATCAGCAGATCTGGTCGAACATTTCTGGGATGCTGTGTACTCAGGATTCCTCCTGCTGATCTTTTGTTCAGTTGACATTGTCACGTTAGAAACCTCAGGCAGGACTAGGCAGCGGTGTTACCTGGAGGCAGTGGGCTTCGCTTCAGGATCTGGGTGGTTTGCACTCCTTTTTGTTTTGACCGATCCCTTGTCTTTGCTAACACTGGAAGCGCTGCGCCTGCCGAGTGGGCTAGAATGGATACTCTACAACTTTCATTATTGTCATCACATCATTAGTATGCTAACTGAGGGCTTCCCTGGTGGCTCAGAGGTTAAAGCGCCTGCCTGCAATGCGGGAGACCCGGGTTCGATCCCTGGGTCGGGAAGATCCCCTGGAGAAGGAAATGGCAACCGACTCCAGTATTCTTGCCTGGAGACTCCCATGGATTCAGGAGCCTGGTGGGCTACTGTCCACAGGGGTCACAAAGAGTCTGACACGACTGAATGACTTGACTTAATTTTCCTGTGATTGAAGGAGCCTGGAATAGGCTCTCTCAGTATGTGGTCCGTTCCTTCTGCAATTGGAGGTGGGCCCAAGAGGATCACCTATGGACAAGCCTGTCTGATAATAAATATATATCATACTCTAAACCATATGACAGGCAGCAATTCCTAATCATTACCTCCTTGCCAGCACATGGAGTGTGTGTGTGTGTGTGTGTGTGTGTGTGTGTGTGTGTGTAGATGGCCTATCACTTTGATCATATCTCAGAGAGTCAGGGACTAACAAATGACAAAATTATTCCCGGCCCCACTTGGAGTAACTGGCTGGTTGGTCATGAACTCTGAGGACTCTGTTGCCTCCTTGTCCTCTCTCCTCAGCTTGTCTGCTCTGGGGAGAGATGAGAAGACTCTGGCAGAAGAATAAGGGGCTCTTTGCCCTGAAATCCTGAGCAGAGCTGGCTCCAGGGGCCACTGTGGACCCTTAGTGTTTCCCAAGACAGATAAAGTGCTCTGGCTTCATCCTCACCCCCATCCAACCCCACAGCCTTGTGGGAGGAGACAGAAAAAGAGAGAACTCATTGACATCTCAGGATAGAGTCCCAGGGCCTCCATTTTTCCTTCATTCTGCTTATCACTGCCTGATAGAATGATTTATTGCTTTCCTTATATGTTTAAATGTGCTTCATGTACTAGGCTGTGAATGATATGAGAGCAGTGGCCTCATTTATCTTGTTCACTACTTTATCCTCAGCAGGAAAAATAATATATAGTATTTGGCACATAGTAGGTATTCAATAAGGGCATGTTTTAATTAATATGTGAGAGTTCATGTTGATTTGTTTTGACAGCACTTATGTTCACTCAGACAAATTCTCTAACAAGTGCTAGAAATGATCAGGGACAGGTTGTGTTGCTCTGTTCGTTCACATCTGTGTAGCATCCAGATACACCCAGAGAACAAACTGAGAGCCTGAGACCCAGAAGAGTCAGAGCCTGAATCTTCTGCACACTTCCCCAAACAGCTTCCAGGGAAGTGCAATTCATTGTACAGACAGAAATATTTGTGGATAATTAATTCAACTTCCAAGCACACTATTATTCTCAGTTATTTGGGCTTCCCTCGTGGCTCAGCTTGTAAAGAATCCACCTGCAATGATGGAGACCTGGGTTCGATCCCTGGGTTGGGAAGATCCCCCCGGAGAAGGGAAAGGCTACCCACTCCAGTATTCTGGCCTGGAGAATTCAGTGGACTGTATAGACTGTGGGGTTGCAAAGAGTCAGATGTGACTGAACGATATCTCATAATCATTCCTTAAGTTGGGATCTACCGTCATGATTCTAAGTAACATTTTAGTAGCAATGGAAGTAATTAATGTCCAACAGGCAACACCCTCACTCATTTAGAAACCTGACTCTGCTGGAGCGTTCAGATATGTGTCACATGGCAGTAAAGACTTCATCTTTCTTCTCCTCCCACTGAAATCTTCTCAGTGATTCGTTTTCGCAAATTCCACTTAGTTCTGGAGATCTGTTGAAGCATCTATTCCTTAGGGGAGAGGGAAGAGGGGACGAAAAGGAAAAAAAAATTGCCATTTGTATATGTAAGAGATATTTGTTTAGTGCTTCTTAATGCCAGAGGCTATGCTGGCTCCATTTGCAAGCCCGGATGCATGGGGGTCCTTGAGCAAGAGAAGAAAAGCAGAAGCAAGAAGTAAGCACAAATCTGTTCTCAATGTCTGAGGCTCTACTCCGGCTCTGCAAATCGGTTCATCAGTGCCCTTTTTCTAGAGTCCGTGTACGATATTTTCTTTCTCTTTCTGACTTACTTCACTATGTATGACAGACTCTAGGTTCATCCACATCACCACAAAGGACCCAATTTTGTTCCTTTTTATGGCTGGGTAAAACGTCATTGTGTATGCGGGAAGCTGCCATATAGCCCAGGAAGCTCAGCTCAGTTCTCTGTGATGACCTAGTGGGGTGAGATAGGGGGTTGGGTATGAGGGAGGCTCACGAGGGAGGGGATATCTGTATACATATAGCTGATTCACTTTGTTGTACAGCAGAAGCTAACGCAACATTGTAAAGCAATTATCCTCCAATTAAAAACAAAAAGAGAAGTTAGCACTAGCTTTCCAGCATAAGGTGAGGTAGATGACCTGTCACCTAAGTGTAAGGCCCCAAACACAAGAATCCGGTGGTGTTTGGGTTAGAAGTGACTGTAAACAGGACTGACGTAGGTGCAGGGGCCATACTTTCTGAGCTAGAAGTTGAGACACATGGCTTGACACACGATCTGACAGATGGATGGAATATTTTGGATTCTGACTGCCCTAGAAAAAAATCTTACAGATGGCAGAGGTGTCGTACACAGCCGTTGACATGTTGTGACTCGAGGAGCATGGACAAAATGCCATGCCCTTCCCCTAAATATCACTCCCATCTCCCACATTCTGCATATTCTGCTATTAGAGATTTATTTCTGTGTCCCATGGAAGCTTCTAGGTATTTCAGATTGTCTTATTTAAGTAGAAATACGTCTAAGGATAAGATCTTGAACACTTTTCAAGTTTTAGATTTGGGGGTTTAGGTTTGAAAGTGAAGGTATGCAGGACCAAGAAACCTGTGGGAAGGAGTGGTGAGAAGAGTAAGGGAAATATTCTTTTCTTCCACCTAGAGCTGGCTTCATCTACTAGAGTTGCCAGATGGTGTCACAAATAGCCCGGGAAGCTGTGACTCTCTTCCTTGGAGATTTGATAGATGAGATGGCTGGCTGAGGGGCAGCCTAGCCTGAGGAATCAGAGCCCAAAGCCAGCGCTGCTCAGGTCCAGTCTAGCAGCCACTGTGATGCGTAAAGATAGAGGAAATTGGAACTTCACTGGAGGTCCAGAGGCTAAGAATCTGCTCCCAACGCAGGGGTGTGGGTTTGATTCCTGGTTGGGGAACTAGATCCCACATGCCACAACTAAAGGCCCTTCAGGCCTCAACAAGACCTGATGCAGCCAAATAAATTTAAAAATATATATAAAAAAAAGATGCAAGAGACCACTCTTCCACCATATTGCTCCGGTGGTACATGTCCAATTCATTGACCTAGGGAAGAAAGCTCATAGGATAGTCATCTCAATAAGGAAACTCTTGCCTTTAAACTGGCAGGATCTGGCGGGGGAAAGTTTTGTGTGAACACATATCAGAATTTTATGTTCGTGCTTATACCCAATGTCTAGGATAGTTTTTTAATTGGAAAACTATAATCTCTTACAGAAAAAAAGAGAAAAATGACATTGAAAGATGCCGAGTTTAGAAATAGCTGTTTCATAAATACACTGGAGTGGAGAGTAGCTGAACAACTGGATATTCTAGTCCTGCCCTGTTCATTCTGGGCAAAGCATCTCAGCAGACACTTTGTGATGAGATATTTCTTAACGAACTTTGTGTGAGCACCTGTCTTGACCGTATGCCACTTTGTTCTCCTACAAAGGCAAACACGCGAAAGAGTCCAAAGATACACAGTGTGTACAAGACATCAGTTTAAGCTCTTCTGCTAGAAAAGAGGTTACTTCAAGAAAGCGTTAAGGGCTAATTTCTTTTGGGTTCCATCTCCTCCTCCAACCACAAAGTGGTTAAAAATCACTTTGTGATTTGGCTAATTTGGCTCATTAGGCCAAAGACAATTTTAATCAAGGGGTTTTCTTAGGACCTTTTCATGACTCAGTTAAAGAAAAATTAGTGTCTACCTATACTAATACTTGTGTAACTCGTGAAAAAAAAAAAAAACAAACCCAAAACTCAAAGATGGGCCAGATGAGGCCACACTGAAAAAAAAAAAGAACCAAAGATAGGGAGACCTCACAATATTCTTACTATTTGCATAATTTATGCATAGTTATTAGTGACTATTTAGTGCATTGCATTTTCCATTCTTGTGAGTCAATGAAAAGTTATCCTGCAATACAACTTCAGTTGGAGAAATAAAAAGGAATCCTCACCTTCTTTGCCCTAGACTGGGAGCAGCTGATGGATAGAAATAGGTCCATTTCCTCTGTTTCCTGAGCACTCAGCCTTGTACCTGGCATTTAGGAGTTCAATATCTGCTTGCGAAATAAATAGCAGAATAAAACATTTCTGTTTTATTTGTTTGGATCCTTTGTTTGGATCCTTTGTTTAACTGCCTTGAGAAAAACTTTGAATAAATGATGATACCTATTTTGCATGTTTATCACTTCTGGCTCCTCTGAAAAGCATTTTAAGTAACACAAGAGTGTGAGGAAATTCAGAGGAAGCAATGCAGAACATCTCAGTGCTGGGGACATTTTCTTGCTCATAGTAGGGGCTTAATAAATATGCTTTGAGTTAATGTATATGTATGTGTATATGTGTGTGTGTGCATATATATGTGTATGTATACATGATCTATGTTTCCCTGTAATTGGGATGTTTAACACAACCTCTGAAACTTTGAGCTTGATAAGCAAAAAGACTGTCAATAGCGGGCCCTCGGAAACTGGTAACACATACTTATGTTCCACTACTTTGGCCACCTGATGTGAAGAACTGACTCATTGGAGAAGACCCTCATGCTGGGAAAGAGTGAAGGCAGGAGGAGAGGGGGACGATAGAAGATGAGATGGTTGGATGGCATCACCGACTCGATGGACATGAATTTGAGCAAGCTCTGGGAGTTGTGATGGACAGGGAAGCCTGGAGTGCTGCAGTCCATGGGGTCGCAAAGAGTCAGACATGACTGAGCGACTGAACTGAACCAAACACATATTTCAAAAGGTGTGGTTCTTTCATTCGGCGTGCCCTAGTTCAGTCGCTTTTGTGAAAGAGGTGAGCTCTCGTCAGCTCCCTCAGGGGTAGAAGTCTGCAGCTGGGAGCAGGGAGCATCGAGGTGCACGGTACTGTCTAGAGCAGGTCCTCAGGAGGGCGTGTGACAGCAGCAGGGAGCAGTTAGACTGGATGGAGAAGCCAGCAGGGCAGGTACTCTGACCTGGCTTTCTAACTCCTGTATGTCAGTGGGAGCCCAAAGGCCATTTCTCTTTATTTTCTAACATAGCCAGTAAGTTACTGTATAAATTGAAAGTCTCCAGGTAAAAACTGTACTGTGGATAGTAAGGGTCTGAGAATATTTTGACACCATTTCTGTTGCTATTTAGTGGAGAGGATTGATCCTTGGGGTGGCCTATTCTTTGTGGGGGAAAAAACCAACTGGTTCTATTATCAGGACATGAGCTAGAAAGAAATACAAACAAGGGTGATTGTGAGTGTGTGTATGTATAAGTGTGTGTTTATCTTTCGTCTAGAAGAAATGTGTGGAGTGATCTTCTTGGTTGTAGGTTAATCTTTTCTTACATAAACAAAGTGCTTTGAAGGAAGATATAAATACCTTCCTAAGCCTAGAGAAAACAGACTTTGTACTGCAACGTACAAAGTATCCAGGTGAAGGAAATAACAACAAGGAAAGGGAAGGGGAGGCAGAGAGGAAAGTGGAGCATCAGAATGTGTACTAGTTAGATTCTGGAGGGAAACAGAAACAATAGGGTGTATATCACGTGATCTATTCTCTACTCTCTATCAGTCCTTTATCCATCTTCCCATTCTTGAGAAACTGATTTTAATATTTATCCTAAGCACTTGGCTCACTTGATTGTGGAGGCTGGCAGGTCGGCAATCTGCAAGGCAGCCCAGCAAGCTGGAGATCTGTGGGAAAACTGATGTTGCAGTTCAAGCCCAAAGGCAAAATTCCTTCTTCCTCAGGGGAGGTCAGTCTAAAGTGTGAATTAAACTTCCTGTATTCCTCAATATAGTTTATATCTTCAGATTAAGAAATTTACAGTGAATGGGATGTATCTCATAGTTAAGTGGGGGGAAATCCCACCAATTCATTTAGTTCCAAACTGTGCTCTGGCAGAGTCGGACTAATTCTGATCGCCTCAGTGGAAAAACAATGGTTTTGAATTACAAGGGCTTCCCTGGTGGCTCAGAAGGTCAAGAATTTGCCTGAAATATCGGAGATCTGGGTTCGATCCCTGGGTCAGGAAGGTCTCCTGTGGAGAAGGGAATGGCTACCCACTCCAGTCTTATCTGAAGAATTCCATGGACTGAGGAGCCTGGTGGGCTGCAGTCCATGGGGTCACAAAGAGTCAGACCTGACTGAGCGATTATTACTCTGTTTTATAGATAGGCTATTTAAATGGTGTAACCGTCCCTTAAACTTTTAGAAAACTCGGTGTTTCCAGGATTATGATGCTTGTTATGTAGGGTTATTGAAAGTATGAAATGAGATCATGCAACCGAAGCATCTAATACAGTTCTTCAAAAAAAGAGTTAGTGCTAAAGAATTGTCTTACCTTTCTCTTGAGTCAGGCCAGAGTTGGCATGTATGATAGACACAGATAGTTGCCTATCTAATTTCCCCTCTTTCCTTTTACTTGTCAGGCTCCTCTGTCCATGGGATTTTCCAGGCATGAATACTGGAGGGGGTTGCCATTTCCTCTTCCAGGGGATCTTCTCAACCCAGGGATCGAACCTGGCTCTCCCTCACTTCAGGCAGATTCTTTACCATCTGAGCCACTGAGGAAGCCCCTCCTTTTTTTCTTGATTCAGGCCAACTCCTGTTAAAAAGCCTGCATTTCCCAGCCTCCCTGTGGTGTATGAGTGCCATTTAACATGTTCTGTCCAGTGTGGTATAAATGGAAGCCGTCTACTTTGCTGATAATGGGACCATATCTTCCTGTTTTTCACTTCCTTCTCTGCCCTACCTGGTATGTAGATTTTAAAAACCATTTTACATTTATTTTGTTATTTATTTCTAGCTGTCCTGGGTCTTTATCGCCGTGCGGGCTCCTCTTTAGCTGCGGACAGCAGGGCCTAGGCTCTGGTTGCAGTGCACAGGCTTCTGAGTGGCTGCTCTTACTGCGGTTCATGAACAGGCTCTGGAGCACTCGGGTTTTAGTAGCTGCAGCATGTAGGCTCAGCAGTTGTGGTTCCTGGACTCTAGAGCATAGGCTCAGTTGCTGTGGCTCAGAGGCCTAGTTGCTCCATGGCACGTGGGATCCTCCCAGAACAGGGATCAAACCTGTATTTCCCAAACTGGCAGGCAGACTTTTCACCACCAAGCCACCAATGCAGCCGTGGTATGCAGATTTGATGGCTGGAGCTGTGGTAATCATTTTGTGACCATGAGAAAATGGACAAGAAATCCAGAGGTCACCACTGAAGCAATTACCATCAACATTTTTATCATGACAACTTCTAGTTGAGTAAAAAATTAGCTTCTATTTTATTTAATCCACTTTTTAATTAGATTTTTTTTATCAGTAATAAAAAATCATGTCAGTTGGTTGCAATCCAACTGCTACGGGGGTGAACTTTGTAAATAGTGAATGTAATTTTTAAAAGGTCTGTTAGGAATATTATTGACTACCCAAATAGAACTGCCCTGTAAATATCTTTTACTGGCGTCAGTAAATTATGCCATACAATTCAAGGCACACGCCCCTCTGCTGCTTGTGCCCTGCTACTTTAAATAGCTGCCAAAGTTCAGTGGATTCCCCTCCTTACCTGTTGCCTCTTCCAAATGCCATCCACTTTGGTTTTTATTCAGGTCACTCATACAGAATTCTCTCTCAACCATTAACCTCTATTCTTGCATGCCAGAAGGAAAAAAAGATCGATGTTTTTTTGCTTTCACAAAAATAACCTGAGGTATTTCTATAACATTTAATCCAGTTTTCTAAAAACAGAATTTTATACCTTCCATTTGAGGAAGATGTAGAAGTTGCCTCTTAGGTACCAGGCACCAGCCTCTAAGCAGTTCTGTTGTTTGTTGGTTGCTGGTCTGCCATGAGATGATATAGGCATTGAGAGCAAGCATTTAGAAACTTCTGTAATCATTAGTTGTGATCGCAACATTCATTTGTATTGTCTTTTAAGAAAGTAGTAGCCCATCATGTACTGGAAATTCGGAAAAAAAAAAAAAACTTTTTTCTTTTTTAAAACTGTAATTTGAGAAGCATTGCTGTACTGGGTAAATACATTGTGGTAAGAAAGTCACTCTAGAGTTTATTATTTTCCAAATTTTCGGTTAAAAATGATAGTTTTGTCGTAGTGTGAGAAATAAACCTACTGGTTATTTGAAAAAGTTGTTTAAGGATTTGTCCGTTATTTAGTTCACACACACACACACACACACCCACACCCACTTGCACACACACCCCTTATGTGATTAAGGACCAAAATGAATACTACAACAATAGCTTCCTATTTTTCTTAACTAAATGTGATTACCCCTTTGCTTATATAAATTAATACTTCAATACACAGAATGATAATGAATTATTCTCAGAAGTAGGACATAATAGTATCTTCAACACATCAAGAGAAATTTAGAAATAGGACTATCTAAGATAATGAGAGGCAATTGGGAATTTGGAGAAGAGAAGAATTTGACATATGGAAGTAATTATTATGAATTTTAAATTATTTACTAAGTATAGCAACACTGAGATGCTTTTGTTAACCAATTTAGAATTTTTTTTTAAGGAGAATACCAAAATGTGGAGCAACGGCAGGCATTCTGTATTCTAAAAAAATATAATGAATAAAAAATCTTCAATTGTGTAAAGCTCTTGAGAAAATCTAAGGCTAATCCTGGACAGAGGCATTGGAGCTTGTTTTGTTGTTCTGGTACAGTCATTGTACCAAGAAAAACTGTGAACCATGTCAGCTGGACGATGTGGGGCATTTTGGCTTGCAACTTTTTTCCCAATGCCTTTTTGGTTTCCTTAAAAAGCAAAATATCTCTGTTCTGTTTACAAAGATTTCAGGGTGTTGCTTACCATTTTAGCTACTAACACAAACAACCTTGACAATAATAATCTATTTTTTTTTATCCCTTTTCACCCAGACAAGTAAGCAGTCATCAATTACAGACCCTCACATGAAATACAAATTTAGCGCCATGGAAATGAAAACTAAAGCAATTTGTACCTTTACTATTCCAAGGGGAATCATTCTTGGTCTATTTACTATGAAATATTCCCTCTATCTTATACTCTTCTAAGTTATATCAATGTCATCGACCATAACTTGAATCATAATGAGTAGATGATACCCTTGCATGACTGGAATCATGTCATCATTATTAGATGACCTAGTTAGCATATGTGGTTAAAAATGCCATTGCATTTTTATTTATTGACTTATTTCAGACTGGCATAGGTTATACTGGGACCAGGCTATTGATATGTCCTTATGAAACAGCATAGTGTTTTGTTTATTTTTTAAACCCATATCCACTAACCATGTACACTAAGCCATCCACACTACTTTAAAATATTTCTTTAGAAACCATATATTTCTCCCCTATGACTTTTATTATCAATGTCCCTGGAAAAAAAATATAAAACACCAGCAAAGAAATGTGATAGTCTTGTTTTAGAAACATTGGTAGGGTTTAGGAGGAACCTCAAATCAGGAAAGATGTCAGCGAGAAAAATAAACCTTCTGTCCTGAACCCATGGGGCTCAGTGTGCTTGTGATCCCTGAGGCCTGTGTCCATTGATGGGGGAGGGAGTGGGTGGCCACTAATCCCTGAGGATGACTGCAGAGAACACCATATCCAAGGCCAAAAATCTTGGCATCATTTCTGGTCTTGTACTTACAAATAAGCATGCATAAAGGAAGAAAGAAGCATTTGCTTTAGAAATGATGCTAGAATTTTATCCTTACCAGAATACTGAAATCTGTATTTGGCCCTTAATCATTACTTACTGCTGTTGCAGTCCACCTCCCTACCCCTAATCTTCTTCGGCCATTACTTTCAGAATTCCCTTCAGGGGAAACCAAAATGCTCCAGACGAGTTATTTTCTCAGTTTTAGAGGAAGTCACTGTCTCACGTCCTCTGACTTTTTCTCTGGCTTTTCGTTTCTTTTCAAATTCTATTCAAGTCTCAACTTCTGTGTCCTAAGCATTGCTTAGATCTTCTTTTCATTGTTTATGGGTTTGTTCACTTACTTGCTAAAATTGCTTGCATGATTTCCCAGGATTGAAAAGAAATTAGGGTAGATTGAAAATATTAGGCAGCATGCCTAATGAGTAATGACAGATATACATTTATAATAAATGTATATAAGTAAATATTATATATATAAATGTTTATATATATTAAGCTTTGTTCTCTTGTAAATAGTTATCGGAGAATTTAGATATGTAAGGAAACAGATTATCTATGTATACTGTGACAATATCAGTGATTCTGTTTGTTTTCTGATCTGCTTCATAGTTATACTAGATTAGTTGCATAATCGCTAATTAATAATGTCATTGGAGTCTTACCAGATAATATAATGATACATTAACTAGAAACTGGTCAAATTAGCTGAGCCACCCTCATGTAAACTCAGACTGTAAGGTCTGAGTTTTCCTTACAGTCTCAAACTGTGGGTAATAAGAGAAGGTGAGAGTGTTTGAATGAATAGTATTTCTAAAGGTTAGGAGACAATGCACATACTGTAAGTTAAGTTAAATGAATCCACTTTTTATTTCTATTATATAATCAGAAGAAAAAAACCTTACCTCCCCTGAAACATGACTCTCACTGTAATGCTCATTAGCTTTTGATTAAGTCTTAATATAAAGTGCCATGGCCTCTTTCTCAGACTAAAACTTAGCTTACTGAAATACAACTTACCTTTTATTGACAATCATCTGGCTCTTCTAATTAACTTCCTTCCCATTTTCCCCAGTAGCTTCTTCTTTCTTTAAAAATATTTGAGAATATGGATGTGATTCTCAATCCAAAATGAAGCTCAGAGCTATTACTAAGGGAATTATGTAGCTTCAATTCCTGTATGCCCTTCTGACAAGCGTATTTTATTGCAACATTTGTTATATATGTTAGTCATTGTATTGGATTTGTGATCCCTGTTTTTGAGCCTATGACACAGTGAGTTGCAAAGATCTTCAAAGGAAATTCTTTCTGCTCTGTGCATAAGGACTTACATTTTTGAATAGAATGTACACTAGAAACAGAGGTCTGGATTGCAGTCTTAATATCAAAGCAGTATCTTCTAATTGAGTAAGAAGGACACTAACAATTTAGATAAAAGGATGCAATATACCAGTTAATGAACTATAAACCTCCCCCATTGAATATTAAGCCTTTAAAGCACATAGGTATGTATGTGCTTTGCAAGCATATATTTAGTTGGCAATGTGACAACTTTCAGGGTGGCATTTTGTTACTAAGTTTAGCTATTCATGTATACATAGGTGGAAAATAGGCTTCCCATGTGGCACCTGTGGTAATGCAGGAGACATAAAAGATGCGGTTTCAATCCCTGGGTTGGGAAGTCCCCTGGAGGAGGGCATGGCAACCCACTCCAGTATTCTTGCCTGGAGAATCCCACGGACAGAGAAGCCTGGCCGGCTATCTGCATAGAGTCACAGAGAGTTGGACATGACTGAAGGGACTTAGCACACATGCAGATGGAAAGTGAGAAATCCGATTCTGAACTTCATTGCTCTGATCATGAAGTCTTCTTTGAAGGGGAAATTGGAATTGAGATAGAAACTGAAATACAGGCTGAGTCACTTTATCAATAGTCACTTCAAACATGTATCAATAAATGTTTAATAAATATCTTCTTGTGGGGGGGGGGGTTGGCTATATGAGGTGTAGTGGAGGTCATGGCTCCATACCTCAGAAATTAAATTCGTAGAAGTTCAAGCTTGTCTAGCAGTCATGAAGCCACTTAAGGGCTAATGGTCAGGCTCTGATTAAAAGCACTGGACTGAGCTCAGAGTAGGGAGGGACAGCATCAGAGTCTGGGATCCTCGGGGAAGACTTTATGGGACTGAGGGTCCTTGATGTGGACTCAAAAGGAAAGGATGTATCTGCATCAAGGAAGACACAACTGTGGCAGAGGCCGGGAAGGGGAATGAATATGGTATGGTCATAGGCTGGCAGAGATCAATCGAGCTGGAGCTGAAGAATCAAAGCAAATGGACATATGACAAACTGATGGAGTGCCATGACTCATGGAACTAGCTAGAATAGCCACGCGCTGAATGACAAGCTCTGACTTCTGTTACTGATGATCCGGTGGAGCTAGTGGACTTATGCGGAAACCAGATTTGGAGCACATTGGTATTACCAAGAGTGGTGGACACCAGCCTCACAAGAGTTGGAGAGGATGTCAGGTTTGTGGAGGGAAAGACGTGTCTTTTGAGCACACGTGTCTGGCCATAAATGAATTAGTGAATATGGGCATTTATCTTTTTCATCTCTGCTTTATCACTCTCTGCTTTTCTTTCAGTTTGGGGATCTTGCTCTGGCTTCAACTGCACAAGGTTTTCCTTTGCTTTGCCTTATTTCAAATTAGCTGTAGTTTTGCTTTCTTTATCCTCACATCCTGAAAGTTAGAATCTATGGGGTTCTGCCAGTTCTTCAGGTTACATGAAAGAAGGATAGCATCCTGTGCTTAGTGTCCTTGGAAACAATATCTCCCCATTTTGGTAAATATTTTAATATTCTTTGGTTAATGTGTGTTTTAGTATTTCTAAAATCATGTCACTCACCTCCTTTCCCCATCATTTAGTCTCTACATAGCATTCATGCTTTATAAATTCTGCTTTATTTTAAAAATTAAATAATTAATTAAATAATTAAACAATAAGGTTGTGTGTGTGTGTGTTGGTTGGCTAATTCAGTTATTGAAATCATGATATTGAGACTGAGTTTTCCTATATAGGCCATTTAACCTTGCAGAGATAAAAATGTAGTTCTGTGCACATAAATATTATTCCTAGCTTCATACAAATCCCTAAAAGGACTTTATAAAGGAATTCTGACCACTACCTAAAGCTAGTATTGTGGTACTGTCTCAGGTGTCGTAGAAGAGAGTGGTGGCCAGGTGTGTATGTATGCAACCACTTGAGGGGACTAATCATTTTCAAAGAAAATAATTTGCAACCCACAAAGTTGCTCCAAGACTTTTGTCTTGATTATTTTTTAAAATGGCACAACATGTCTGTAGTCTGTTTGATTATTATCAGATTTCAAATTTGAACTTTCCTTTAAGAGTTGACTTTTGGAAGAGAAAATGAAGGGAAAGGAGGATAGGAAATAAATCTTTGAGAGTGCAGGATTATATAAGGAAAATAGCAACTGAATTCAATTTCACAACTCAATCCAGTTAAATTTCTTTAACTGAATTCAATTTCTTTAACAAACTTAAATTAAGCTTTGGTATTAATGATTAAAAACTGTTAATGAACAGTTTGAACATAATACAGTTGTGCAATTCTGGCACGATAATATTTATCATTGCATCATCCTGCGGTCTGAACATAGTGTTTTGTAAGAGTGGTACCCAATAAAAATTGGTTTCCTGAATAACTGAATGATTGAAAATTGAAATTATTATTCTAGATGATTTGGCATATAATAGGAATTTGACATTTGATATGAATAAAATTGAAAATAAGACAAATCAAATATGAATTTAAATGCTAACTACCAGCAATCTATTTCCTTTTATGTCACTTGAAGTTAAAAAAGGAAATTTCCCATAATTAGCTAGAATTAGTTTTTTTTATTTTTTAAAGATGGAAAGTCTATATAAAACTATATTTGATGATTTAAAATGAAAATATTAATGTGTTAATCTATCTTAAAAGGATTTATAGTTAGTCCATGTTAAATGCAATATTGTTTAAATGTTATATTAGTAAAGCTACATAGTTTAGAACACTGTAGATATGGTTTCATCTTGTAACCTTCTCTAATGTGTGTTACTATGTACTATGTAGAGAAGTCTATGTTACTTTTTACTGAGTTAAAGCCTGATCATTTCTGCAAAATGCATTTATTACAGAAGTTGGTCAGTTCATTTTTTAATTTTCATGTCATGATACATGTCATTGCTGATACCACAAGAGATGGGCACAAGAAACTGTGCCCATAACTCTTCTTTATCATTTTAAGGTTCCTTACTAGATTTTATGGTATAATTTATTAAAAATATATCCTCTTAAATCTAAAACATTATATAGGAAAAATCATTAAAAATTTGAATTTTGAAAGTTTATCTCCTCTACCTCCAGTTGATCCTTTATGATAAAATATCTCCAGATCACATCCCTTGTCATGATCTAAGGCTGATGCCACCTGGGTATTCTCATCCAGGGAAATAGGTTTCTGTAACTCTTGGTGTAAAAGATCATTCCACACCATCTTATGTTCTCCTCTGTGTAGCTGGAACCATTCTCATACATTGGGAGCAAATTTTAAGTAACATGGTTTAAATGCGAGTTTTAGAAAATGGTAGATGAAACACATGCATAAAATTTAGCCCCTTATTTCATATCAGTTCTTTCTGCAATCACAATTGCCATTCCTTTTGGAGGGGCAGTTTGGCACTATTCTTACCTAATACAATGAAGATTGACTCCTGTGAAATTTCCTATTGTAGTAAATCATTACAATAATGGCCTGTAATGAATCATGCCATCCTGGGTCCCTGCCCTTTGTCGAGGAAAGCTGCTGCTCCTACTACTGAGAGGCAGTTTCTCCACCATGTTGAATCTGGGCTGGCTTCGGAAATTGCTTTAAATAGAATGTAGTGGAAGTGATAATTGTACGAGCGCCAGAGCCTAAGTTTCAAGATATTTCAAAGAGTCTGCCTTTGCCTGCTGGGAACACTGAGACCATGAGGCTGTGTAGAACTCTGGGATGAAAGAGTTCTGGCTACCCTAACCAACAGTCAGCACTAACTGTCAGACATAGGAGTGAGACCACTTGGGAACCTGCAGCCCAGACTAGCTGTAACTGCACTGAGAGCCCAGCCAAGATGAGTGGAAAGGCCACTCGATTAACCCAGAAAATGATGAGAAATGATGAATTGTTCTTACTTTAAGCTATGAAGTGTTGATGTTAGATTAATACTTAAAATACCAATGAAACACTAAAATACATCACATCAGAAACACCCTAACTCTGTAATAGCCAAAAGAACAGTCTACATTATTTTTCTAAACAATTTGTGCTGATCTTTTCCAATATCATCTAGTTGACTGGAAACCTTCAATACTTCGTAAAGAATCCTTGAAGTTTAATTTTCTAGAGGGACCCTCCTAGGACTCTGTATTTCTTTAATGGCTTTTTGGCTGCACAGTGGAATGTGCTTCTATTGAGCTGCTTTTCATAGCCAGGGTAACCTGAGTTACTTCCCAAAGGAATGTACTGGAGGGCAGTGTATCTGCTGGCCGTGGAAGGACAATTATGTAATAGCTCATACACCATTTAATTTTTAGAATTTGTCTTCCTGAGAAGAAGTGTGAGGAAAATGGAAAATAATGACTGAATATTGGACCACAAATAGAGGAAGAAAAATATGAATGATAATAGCACTCAGACTTTCCATGCCATCCTTATTCTTTGGCAATTCATTCTTTATTTTTTACTTTTATTTTTATTGGAGTATAGTTGCTTTACATGTTGTGTTAGCTTCTGTTGAAAAGCAAAGTGAATTAGAAAGTGCAGAAGAACTAAAGAGTCGGTTGATGAAAGTGAAAGAGAAGCGTGAAAAAGTTGGCTTAAAACCCAACATTCAAAAAAGTAAGATCATGGCATTTGGTTCCATCACTTCATGGCAAATCTATGGGGAAACAATGGAAACAGTGAGAGACTTTATTTTGGGGGGCTCTAAAATCACTGCAGCTGGTGATTGCAGCCATGAAATTAAAAGACACTTACTCCTTGGAAGGAAAGTTATGACCAACCTAGATAGTATATTCAAAAGCAGAGACATTACTTTGCCGACAAAGGGCCATCTAGTTAAAGCTATGGTTTTTCTAGTAGTCATGTATGGATGTGAGAGTTGGACTAAAAAGAAAGCTGAGCACCAAAGAATTGATGCTTTTGAACTGTGGTGTTGGAGAAGACTCTTGAGAGTCCCTTGGACTGCACGGAGATCCAGCCAGTCCATCCTAAGGGAGATTAGTCCTGGGTGTTCACTGAAAGGAGAGATGTTGAAGCTGAAACTCCAATACTTTGGCCACCTGATGCAAAGAGCTGACTCACTGGAAAAGACCCTGATGCTGGGAAAGATTGAGGGCAGGAGGAGAAGGGGACGACCGAGGATGAGATGGTTGGGTGGCATCACCAACTCGATGGACATGAGTTTGAGCAAGCTCTGGGAGTTGGTGATGGACACGGAAGACTGGTGTGCTGCAGTCTATGGGGTCACAAAGAGTTGGACATGACTGAGTGATTGAACTGAACTGAACTGATACCTATATCCCCTCTTTGTCAGCACAGAGCATTGAGTAGAGTTATCTGTGCTATACAGTAGGTTCTCATTCATTATCTAATTTATACATAGTATCAATAGTATGTATATGTCAAGTGGCATTTATGAAATGCTGGTTAAGTGAGTCATAATTCAATTCTGGAAGTGTTCTGTGTAATTACATACATCCCTTATTCCCATGTAGCAGATACATAAGATCATATGTAACATTTTGAATTAGTTCATGCTACATATTCTTTAATTCCTTTATTTTATGTTACAGTAAAATTAACCAACATTCACAGTACCTTCTGATGTAGTCAACATAAATGGATGCCACAGGAAATAGAGCCATCTGAGTCATGAATACATATAATTCATTTTATAAAAGACATAACAAAAATATGATTAGTGGATTACATTTTTATCCTGTTACCATTCTATTAAATAAATCCCATCAAAAATGTAGAAAAATAAGTCTCATGTGGTGGTGGTAGTTTAGTTGCTGTCTTGTCTGACTTTTGTGATCCCATAGACTGTAGCCCTCCAGGCTCCTCTGTCCATGGGATTTCCCAGGCAAGAATACTGGAGTGGGTTGACATTTCATCCTCCAGGGAATCTTCCTGATAGGGATCAAATTCATGTCTCCTGCATTGCAAGCGGATTCTTTACTGCTGAGCCACCAGGGAAGCCCCATAAAGTCTCGTAGCAGAATATAAATAGAGAAGGGTCCTGGTAACAAGTGCTTTAGCTACTTGCTGGAATCCCAGGAACCAAGGAAGGAGAGAAATTCTATTTCGCAAGAGGATGAAATGGTTGGATAGTATCACCGACTCAAGGAACATGAGTTTGAGCAAACTCCAGGAAATTGTGAAGGACAGGGAAGCCTTGTGTGCTACAGTCCATGAAGTTGCAAAAAGTCGGACATGACTTAACAACTAAACAACAACAACAAGCTTGTAGTCACCTCTGGCACAAAGCATTAGGTCTACATTAGATGAATTAGTTTGGGGTCAAGGTTTCATTGTTTAGCGTTCAACTCATGCTTTTCCTCCCCTTTATTTAAATAATGTTCATTCAACAGGTAGGTTGAATGAATTTCAGTTTGCTGTATCTGTGAATGAATGGTCTAGGTTACCAGAGAGCCTTGTGATTAAGCTTCAACTAGAAAGTTTGAGAAATATTTGTATTGCACAGTCCAGGGGTTCATGCTCTGCTTGAAGCAAATCCCAGAACCCTAGAGTGCCAGATAGCCCAGTTCCAAGTTATTCTTCAAGGAGTCCTGTTCCACCATCCTTCACTATTTTTTCATCCTTGGCTTCTTCATCAGATGTTTCCCCAGAGTTTGCCACAGCTTTGTGTCCTTTGTCAAGCTCATGGAGAAGTAAAGGAGAGAGACTTGATACTTGAGCAATAAGTGTTAAGACAGTTATCAGAGATATGCAGAAAGTGCTAAGGGGGCAGAAACAGGGAGATTCACAGAAACCTTGGTGTCAAGGCATCAATACAGGTTTACTGCAGGAGAGAGCTGTCCAAGTTTCTAAAGCACAGAGTTGGACATGAGCATGCATTGTTTAGAAATAGTGAGAAACTTCTCGTGAATGACTGGGCTTCAGATTCTTGAAGGTGGGGAATTGCTGGGATATGCAGCATGTGAGGTAAATTGGGGCCAGATTATGAAGGAACTTTTATGCTATAACGAGGGAGGGAAATCTCAGTTTTGAACCCAACTTGTTAATGGCTATGCAGCAAAAACTTAACCTGAGTATTGGGAAAGTGCGATTCTTTCTAAGAATCTCTGTTTCATTATGCCTAATACTTGGATAATAAATAGACAATTAGTATATCGTGTAGTGAAAGCTGCACAGTCATGTCTGACTCTTTGCAACACTATGGACTGTATCAGTTCAGTTCAGCTCAGTTCAGTTGCTCAGTCGTGTCCGACTCTTTGCAACACCATGAACCACAGCACGCCAGGCCTCCCTGTCCATCACCAACTCCCAGAGTCTACCCAAACCCATACCCATCGAGTTGGTGATGCCATCCAGCCATCTCATCCTCGGTCATCCCCTTCTCCTCCTGCCCCCAATCTTTCCCAGCATCAGGGTCTTTTCCAATGAGTCAGCTCTTTGCATCAGGTGGCCAAAGTATTGGAGTTTCAGCTTCAACATCTCTCCTTTCAGTGAACACCCAGGACTAATCTCCCTTAGGATGGACTGGCTGGATCTCCGTGCAGTCCAAGGGACTCTCAAGAGTCTTCTCCAACACCACAGTTCAAAAGCATCAATTCTTTGGTGCTCAGCTTTCTTTTTAGTCCAACTCTCACATCCATACATGACTACTAGAAAAACCATAGCTTTAACTAGATGGCCCTTTGTCGGCAAAGTAATGTCTCTGCTTTTGAATATACTATCTAGGTTGGTCATAACTTTCCTTCCAAGGAGTAAGTGTCTTTTAATTTCATGGCTGCAATCACCAGCTGCAGTGATTTTAGAGCCCCCCAAAATAAAGTCTCTCACTGTTTCCATTGTTTCCCCATAGATTTGCAGTGATCTTGGAGCCCAGAAAAATAAAGCCAGCCACTGTTTCCACTCTTTCCCCATCTATCTGCCATGAAGTGATGGGATCAGATGCCATGATTTTAATTTTCTGAATGTTGAGCTTTAAGCCAACTTTTTCACTCTCCTCTTTCACTTTCATCAAGAGGCTCTTTAGTTCTTCTTCACTTTCTGCCATAAGGGTGGTGTCATCTGCATATCTGAGGTTATTGATATTTCTCATGGCAATCTTAATTCCAGCCTGTGCTTCTTCCAGCTCAGCATTTCTCATGATGTACTCTGCATATAAGTTAAATAAGCAGGGTGACAGTATACAGCCTTGACATACTCCATTTCCTATTTGGAACCAGTCTGTTGTTCCATGTCCAGTTCTAACTGTTGCTTCCTGACGTACATACAGATTTCTCAGGAGGCAGGTCAGGTGGCATGGATTGTATAGTCCATGGAATTCTCCAAGACAGAATACTGGAGTGTGTAGCCTTTCCCTTCATCAGAGGATCTTCCCAACCCAGGGATTGAACCTAGGTCTCCCACATTGCAGGCAGATTCTTTACCAGCTGAACCATAGAGAGAGCCCCAAATAGGCAATTAGTTGATAGAGAATTATTTATTGTTCAATTATGTGACATCATGATGGTCAATATTCAAGAATTTGACTTTATAAAAATGAATCTTGAAGAGTTAGAATGATGTATAACTTATAGAAGCAAATTAAAAAGTTAAAACTAATAGATCTGGCACTATTACTAATTAAGAACAATTCAGCAAATAGAGTTGCTCTATTGAAATGATGGATTGTGATAACTGTCTGGATAATTAATACAGGTCTTGTTGACCTGAACTACCGAGGCTTTTGACTTTAATTATACTATTGTGTTCAGTCACTTAGTCGTGTCTGACTCTTTGTGACCCCATGGACTGTAGCCCGCCAGGGTCCTCTGCCCATGGAATTTTCCAGGCAAGAATACTGGAGTGTGTTGCTGTTTGTTTGGTTGCCTACAATTCCCCATGTTGCTTTGCCATCATGCTACAACATCAGGACTAAACAGGCCACCAAAAAAGAAATGAAGTTTTCAGCAAAGATGATAAGAAATCATTTCAAAAGGCACCTGGCAAGAGTCGGAATGGCAGTTATAGGGTGACTTCTGAAAGTGAACCATACTATATTTTTAATGCTGTCAACCTGCTGCTGCTGCTGCTAAGTCGCTTCAGTTTCATCTGACTCTGTGCGACCCCATAGACGGTAGCCCACCAGGCTCCCCCGTCCCTGGGATTCTCCAGGCAAGAATACTGGAGTGGGTTGCTATTTCCTTCTCCAATGCATGAAAGTGAAAAGTGAAAGTGAAGTCGCTCAGTTGTGTCCAACTCTAAGCGACCCCATAGACTGAAGCCCACTAGGCTCCTCTGTCCAGGGATTTTCCAGGCAAGAGTACTGGAGTGGGTTGCCATTGCCTTCTCCTGTCAACCTGAGATAAAATTATTTCTTATTGGGAAAATCAGCTATTTAACTTGTGCTTAAATTGTTGCAGAATTTTAAAGTACCCCATACTGAATGAGGCCAGCTCCCATTTCTCTTTGCTTTATCTCCAAATATAGCCTTGTGCATGGGTACTTCTACCTGTAAATATTTTCTTTACTTACACATTTGGTTTCTGCTGTCTGGAGATATGCCTTTTGTTTTTGTGAAGATTCTGTAGAGGACAGTGATCACGTGAGTCTCGCTCCACTGCTTGCACACAAACAGAACCATCTAAAACAAATATCAGATGTTGACAACTTACAGTAGAGACAGATTTTAAAAACATAAACAAATACCTGTGCTTTTAAAAATTGGCTCTTACTTAGGAAGTATACACCAAAAAATAATAAAATATATTCTCTGCCTTTTTCCCTTTGGTGCATCAGAGTTAAAAATCGAATCAATATCATTTCAGTATGAGATAGTGGCTACAGCTTGTGGACATCAGCAGAATAATTAAAAAGCCAATGAGTTTACTTGGTAAGATGTAATTTAGCCTTAGTCAGTGGCTGCTTCCAAGAAATCTATTTACCCCCAAGTATCCTCAGGCATGGATGGGAGAGTGTGAAATGATTGAGTTTTAGTTATCCTTGTATGTAGCAAATTTCAATTACAATTTCTACTGTAAAAAAATTGTTATAGTCATATTACCTTAAAGTTCCCCAAGCTTACAGGCACCACAGATTTAAGAGAAAAAGCATTTCTGTTTTACTGAGTCTAGAAACCTCACTTCATTTTTTTTTTTTTCTCATTGGTTGGAAATTCCTTGATTCAACTGACAATTCCTGCTGTTTCTGAAGCTTAGATGGGGTGCCTGCTTAGAAACAATTTGTGGAAAACAACAACAAAACTTTGCTTTTGAAGTGTTTTGATAAAGTGTACCCAGATTCTCCAGAGAGCTTTTCACCCACAATTTAACACATAATGAGACCTTGCTACTTGTTTACCACTTTTATGACACACTTCAGAAAGACCAAGGTATGCACAGAAGCACAGAAGTTGGAAAATAGATTTCAGCTCAAGCGCCAATCCCAATAGACTGTTAGTGGGGCCCTGTACTGAGACCATCAACGAGAAAGAATGGTACATTTCATTAGCGATGTCTGCATGCGTGCAGGAGCCAAGGAGGCCGGCTACTCTTGCTTGGCTCATTAGAACAGGCTTTCAGGGAGGCATTTCAAAATGAGGCCACAGATTCACATCTTTTTGGCCTTCTTCTAGCCTTCAAGAGTTGTGTCCTTCTTTACCTGTGCTGCCTAAAACAATGCTTTGAACATGGAGACAGCTGGCAAATACTCCTCAGCTGACCTCGTTGTCCCCAAGTAGAAAGCACTACGTTTGCCATTGATTTACCATAAGGGGCCTAGGCCCTAGCTGAGAGTTATCTGTAATGTTACATTCAACCCTTTTAGTTTCAACATTTCTAAATCATTATAGCTGAAATGTTCAGTATAGCACTGGTTTAGAAGAAAACCTTTCTCCAAGTGTAAATGATTATAAACACATTTCATGTTCTTGTCTTCTTAATGTGTTCTACATAAAAAGACAAGTTTTATTTTCTTCTGAAAAAAACCTATAGAGTCATTAATACTTTTTGGAAACATTTGTCATTATTAGCTTAGTTTGCTTTACCATTTTACCATTTCCCATCTAAAGAGTAGAAAATTAACATTTATCATTCTACTTTGAGGAAGAGAAACATTGATAAAGAGAATACACTATATAGGTACACCGGCAAGTCAGATCATTTTCTAATGAGAAATTCTAGAGCTGTGCTCTTCTGAGAGGCTGGACATCTTCCAGGGCTGGCTGTCAACTTTCCAGCATGAAAGCAACAGCGCAATTTCTTGCTCAAATGATACTGAACAGACTTATAGAGCTGCACGACCTAACGCAGAATCCAGCAGCCAGTAGTTACTGTTGCTCAGTTGCTGGGTCATATCCGACTCTTTGTGACCCCATGGGCTGTATCATGCCAGGCTGCCCTGTCCTCCACTGTCTCCCAGAATTTGCTCAAATTCATGTCCATAGAGCCACTGATGCTATCTAATTGCCTCATTCTCTGCAATCCCCTCCTTTCTCCTTTTGTCTTCAATCTTTCCCAGGATCAGGGTCTTTTCTAATGAGTCTGCTCTTCCCAGCAGGTGGTCAAAGTATTGGACCTGCAGCTTCAGTATCAGTCCTTCTAATGAATATTCAGGGTTGATTTCCTTTAGGATTAACTGGTTTGATCTCCTTGATGTCAAAGGGACTCTCAAGAATCTTTTCCAACACTACAGTTTAAAGGCATTGTTCTTTGATGCTTAGTCTTTATGGTCCAACTCTCACATCCATACATAACTACTGGAAAAACTATAGCTTTGACTATATGGAAACTTGTCTGCAAAGTGATGTCTCTGCTTTTTAATATACTGTCTAGGTTTGTCATAGCTTTTTTTCCAAGGTGCAAGTGTCTTTTAATTTCATGGCTGCAGTCACTGTCCACAGTGATTTTGGAGCCCAAGAAAATAAAGTCTGTCACTGCTTCCACTTTGGCTATTTAAATAAAAATAAGTGAAAATCAAATAAAATGGAAAATCCAGTTCTTCAGTTACAATGGCCATATTTTAAGGGTAGCTTGTGGCTACCCTTGTGGTACACTGCAGAGTATATAAAGAACATTTCCATCATCACAGATGTGTTTGAGAGGCTTCCCAGGGGCAAAAGATAGTGGTGATTTGATCCCCATTTTGCAACCCTCACATAGTTTGAACATCCATATGGCAGAGATGGAGTCAGAAAGCAAATTTTCCTAGTATATTCAACTTTCTTATTTATCTTTCACCATTTATAGATTAACATATTTACTTAGGGGGCTTCCTTGGTGGCTCAATGGTTAAAAAAAAAAAACAACCCATCTGCAACGCAGGAGACGCGGTTTGATCCCTGGGTCAGGAAGATCCTCTGGAAGAAGACATGGCAACCCACTTCAGTATTCTTTTCTGGAGAATCCCATGGACAGAGGAGCCTGGTGGGCTATCGTCCATAGGGTTGCAAAGAGTCAGAAACAACTGAGCGACTTAGCATGCCTACATGAGTATTTACTTATAAACACTGTCATGATAGCCTTTCTATTTTAAGCCTGGATTTTATTATTCTGTTTTGCATTGTTGTCTCTTATCTCACCAATGAGACTATGAATTAATGAAGGCAAGGCCTGTGTCATAAACATCTTTCCTTTTTCAGCATTGATGATAAATAGACATTAGTTCAATTAAATAGCTTTTATGACTAAAGATTCTAAGTTCTAAGTATGACTGTTCTTTAGCAATGGTGATATTTTCCCAAATGATAATATTTGTGGGTATATATCAAATATAGTGAAACACCATATTTTTTGAAGATAAGGTTCTAGGGCATATTGTTAGAAAACCTCACTAGTAACAGGGAGAACAAAAAGGGTCAAAATTATTTTTGGAATTCTCTATATTTTTGAAGGATAAAAAGTCACACATATTTTTATATACCCTTTAGACAGTAAATAAATCTGGGGAAAATAGTGCAGTAAGACCATCACATACACTGTGTTTGTAGCTTAAATTGAACAATTTAACACTCTGAAACTGGTTTTAAAAAAAAAGAATAGAGGCAATTCTTTGAAGTGGTGGTGTGTATATAAGCTTCTTGTCCCCTTGAGCAAAAGAGAAGAAAAAAGGTTACATTTATTAGGGGTTGGAAAATATTTGTACTATGGGACAATTGCTTGTTTGCAACATTAGGAAAAAGTTATAAAAGTGTTTTATTTGCAGTTTTTAATGGAGTCATGGTGATTTCTGACTTTCATAGCCAATTTCTGCATTTAGATTGTCTTGCAGCTGAGGAGCATGGCTGGTATACATAAGAGGCCTGGGCCTCTGCCTGGCTGCAGGAACCCGCGGCCTCTTTGCAGAGTCTGGGGTGCATTTTCAAAGATCTTCCTTGTCTAGAGACTTCTGTGAAGTCTGCAGATTAGCAGCGGCCAGAAAGTCAAAGGCTGAAAGGATGGTTGACTGACTCAGTGAATAAAGCCCTGAACATTACATTACCTCCGGCTTGGAGCATACGGAATCAGTCCGGCAGCTCTCAAAGGGGCGGAGAAAATGCCTTCCACAGCCTGGGCTTGGCCGGTCCGTGTGTGCTGGACCAAAGAGCAGACTGAACAAAGACATCTAAATTTACAGCTTGGGTTAAAGAGCTGAGAATCCAATCCAGTACACAGAAAGCAACACTTAGATTGCAGCTCTCTGTCTATTTCAGTGCATGCTTATCCCAGGGGGCAAGGAAATATTACATATATACATTCATTGAACCAGAAGAAAGAAAAAAATTATATGTATTAACATATATTTAATGTACATATATATGTATGTGTGTGTGTATTTTCGTTCCTCTACTCCAATTTTGGCTAATCGCTGAAATAAATTGATTTTTGAAAAAAGGGATACACATAAAAAAGAAGTATGCATAAGTAATACCCTATATCAACTTTTAAAAAATAGCTCTTTAATTTACACATGAATTATAAATAAAGTCTACATGTGTTTTAAGGAGCACTCTAATGTTCCAAGGACACTGACTTTTCAATATCTAATGTGACCACTTGATAGGATATCATATAAATCTGAAGTTACAGATTTCTTGCACTCTTGTTATTTTCAGTTCTTTGTTTTGTACAATGCTATTTAGAAACAAAAAAGAGTACTTAGAGCTTGCTAAATGAACCTAGGTGATTGTGAAGCCTAGCTATTTGAGTTTTGAAATGAAATAAACTCCAAAGAATAAGTCAGTTTAGTAAAAGAGAGGAAAAAATGCAGAAGTTGCCTGGTTTTCCATTTACCAGTTTAGTGACACTGATCACATCTTTGTGCCTTAGTGTCCTCATCTGTAAAATGGGGATAGTAATAGTGTGTATCTGATAAAGTTGTGAATAATATTAAGTGAATTTATACATGAGAACTTCAAAATAGTGCCTGACCTATTGTGAGTACCATGTAAGAGTGGACATTTTGTTATGAAAACATAGGCATCTGACATTTACCTTTTTTCAGGTAACATTCTATCTGACATGTTTTTAAAATTTCTTTCTTTCTTTATTCCTGGCTGTACTGGGTCTTTGTTGCTCTGTGGGCTTCTCTCTAGTTGCAGAGGGTGGGGGCTACTCTTCGTTGCAGTGTGTAGGCTTCTGGTTGCGTGGCTTCTCTTGTTGCAGAGCACGGACTCTAGGCATGCGGATTTCAGTAGGTACCTCTTGGGGGCTCAGTAGTTGTGGTTCCTGGGCTCCTGAGCACAGGCTCAATAGTTGTGGTACAGATTGTGAAAAAGCAGTTATTGTGTCAACATTGGCAAGAATGTAAATTGTCTGGGCTCTGTGGGAACTCTAATTAAAGCATGCTGATCACCTGTGTTTAGAGCTGAAGGGTCATTCTCTCCCATTGCCCCGTGGAGGCTTTATGCTCTTAAATCAATACCCCAAAGTAATGTATATAAAGAATGTAAAGATATCATAACATGTCAATATAATGATGCCACAGAATATTCAATTTGTTAATTATTTCCTAAATAGAAGACAGGCAAATACTTTTTTTTAAAAAAAGATATTTTAAAAAGAGAAAGAAATTTGAGTTTTGTAAGAAGGTATGTTATTGAGATATGGATACTCGGATATTGAAGTAAGCTTCAATCATGAAGGAAGGAACAAAGGGGGCACTGTTAACTTACTCACGCTATGTCTGTTCATCCCCAGACTATCTTAGGTCAACTACTCTATGATGAGGAAGCTGAAGCTAAAAGAAATTAAGCATCTTGCTACAGTTGCACAGCTGATATGGGAGTGATCTGGGATTTAAATGAAGACAAGTCTTTAAAGCCTGGGATCGCTTTTCACTTTAGCATCCCGGGGAACATGAAGGGAGACAGTTAAAAATTATGACCTTCATTCCATGTAAGCATGGCATAAGTTGTTTCTATAGTGTCTGATTCTTTGTGACCCTATGGACTACAGCCTGCCAGACTCCCCTGTCCATAGGATTCTCTAGGTAAGAAAACTGGAGTGGACTGCCATGGCCTCCTCCAGGGGATCTTACCGATCCAGGGATTGAACCTGCGTCTCTTATGTCTCCTGCACTGGCAAGCAGATTCTTTACCATTAGTGCCTCCTGGGAAGCCCCAAAGTGAAAGTGTTAGTCGCTCAGTCATGTCCAACCCTTTGCAACCCATATGACTCTGCTGTTCATGCTATTTCTCACGGAAGAATATTGGAGTGGGTATCCATTCCCTTTTCCAGGGGATATTCCCGACCCAGGGATCCAATCCAGGTCTCCTGCATTGTAGGCAGATTCTTTACCATCTGGGCCACCAGGGAAGCCTAATCAAAAGTATTAAAATATTTTACTAGTGATGGGATTCATCTAATCTTAAATATCTGTGTTAATTTGTTTCCATATGTATTTCTATTAATAACTATATTAATAGCTGCTTGCATCTTTTTTTCACTTTATTATCTTGATTTTTAAAAAAATTACAACAGTTTCATTTTAGTTTTTCCTCCAAAAATAGTGAGATAGAAATGTCAGGATGGATAACTACTTGTGTATATATAATTCAGTTATTACTTACGTTATGGCTCATTTGAAAAGACCCTGATGCTGGGAAAGATCGAAGGCAGGAGGAGAAGAGGACAACAGAAGATGAGATGGTTGGATGGCATCACCGCCTCAATGGAGATGAATTTGAGTAGACTCCGGGAGTTGGTGATGGACAGGGAGGCCTGGCATGCTCTGGTCCATGGGGTTGCGAAGAGTCGGATACAACTGAGTGACTGAACTGAACTAAACTGATGTCTCTGTTAATATCTTTGATTAAAAAAAAATCTATCTGCTTCTGCAATAGAAAAGTGGAAAAAGAAATTGAATGGAAGAAAACTTTGAAAAACAGACAGTTGAATGTCACTGGCAAACAAATGAAAAAAGTGAAAAAAAATCTAAACATATAATTTTCAATTTGTAAATTTTGCTTAAAATTATAATGCTCAAATTAGCATAGACTTGAGGAAATGGCTTGGGGAAATGGGTACCACTTCATACTCATATAGTTGAAGGGAAAATTTGACATAACAGAATGTTTTTCTGGAGGGCAATTTGGCAACATATACCAAAAAAATATCTAAAAATATGCATACACTATGATCCCAGGTACAGAGTACAGAATACCTATCTTTAACAGGAAGGGATTTATTACAGGGCGTTAAGCAACTTATAGAGTTATTGAGAGATCTAAAGAGACTCAAGTTTGAGCTTCCTAAAATGACTTGCAAAAACACCGTAGAACTGGTTTCCGAGGGCAAGCCATCGAGGTGATATATCAAAGTGAGAAAAGGCTACTCTCGGTGTTGGTTCCAGGATCCTGTCATTCTTGCTGTGTCACCTGTGATCTCACTCATGGGGAACTCAAACCTCTTTTCTTTCTCTTCCTAGTTATGAATTCAAAATTCACAGCAGTGTGTTTCATAGCAGAATCTGAATGACATCCAGAATTCTAGCTGAGTTGGAGTCTGGTGAAGTAAGCCATAGATTTTTCCGCTTTTATAGTAGAAGACATTCAGGGAGGAAAATATTGATAAGCTAACTCTCAATTTCTCAGCAATTCTACTTCTAGGAATTAATTTGAAAGAAATAATTATGAATGTGTCCAAAAATGTAGCTAAAAGGATATTCATCACAGTTCTGTTTTTACTAGTGGAAACCAGCAAGGACCTATTGCATAGCACAGGGAACTCTGCTCAATATTTTGTAATAACCTAAATGGGAAAAGAATTCAAAAAAGAACAGATACATATTGAATTGCCTTGCTATACACCTAAAACTAACACAACATTGTTAATCAACTAAGCTCCAATATAAAATAAAAACTAAATAAAGCTTTAATATTAGCTCTAAAATATTATGAAATCATTAAAAATGAGGCTCTAGGAGAAAATCTATGTAACCTTAAGTTTGACAGTGATTTTAGATACAATATCAAAGACACAATTGATGAAAGAAAGATTGATAAGTAGGACTTCCTTAAAATTAAAAACTGTTATGTGAAAGACAATGTTAAGAGAATGAAAAGGCACAGAATGGGAGATGAAACACATATCTGACAAAAGACTTGTACCCAAAATTTACAAAGAACAATTAAAACTCAACAATAAGAAAAAAACTTTAATAACTGGATAAAAGATTTGAATATACACCTCAGCAAGGGGTGGCAAACAAGCGTATGAAAAGATGCTCCACAGCATATGTCACTGCGGCTGCTGCTAAGTCGCTTCAGTCATGTCCGACTCTGTGCGACCCCATAGATGGCAGCCCACCAGGCTCCCCTGTCCCTGGGATTCTCCAGGCAAGAATACTGGAGTGGGTTGCCATTTCCTTCAATGCATGAAAGTGAAAAGTGAAAGTGAAGTTGCTCAGTCGTGTCTTTTAGCGACCCCATGGACTGCAGCCTACCAGGCTCCTCTGTCCATGGGATTTTCCAGGCAAGAGTACTGGAGTGGGGTGCCATTTATATGTTACTAGGGAAATACATATTAAAACAACATGAAATATTTTCTCAAAATCTACTCCCTACCAAATAGAATATCTAATATCCAAAATACTGACAACTGCAAGTGCTGAGTAGGATGTGGGGCAACTGGAGCTCTCATTCCTTTCTGGTGGGACTGCCTAAGGGTATAGGCAGTACCCTTATGAAGACAGGTTAGCAGTTTCTTATAGGGTAAATATAGTCTTACCACATGACTCAGTAATCATACTCCTAGGTACTTATCCGAATGAATTAAAAATTTATATCCACACAAAAACTTGTACACAAATGTTCATAACAGCTTTATTCATAAAGCGAAAGTGAAAGTCGCTGAGTCGTGTCCGACTCTTTGTGACCCCATGGACACAGTTCATGGAATTCTCCAGGCCAGAATACTGGAATGGGTAGCCTTTCCCTACTCCAGGGGATCTTCCCAAACCAAGTCTCCTGCATTGCAGCTGGATTCTTTACCAGCTGAAACACAAGGAAAGCCCAATAATTTCCCCAAATTTGAATTAACCAAGATGCTTAAATAGATGAATAAGTAAACAAACACTTGTACCTCCACACAATGGAGTGTTACTCAGTGATAAAGAGAACTGAGCTATCAGTCATGAGAAGAGATGGAGGAAACTTAAATACATATTGCTAAGTGAAAGAGGCCAGTCTGAAAATGATATGTAAGTCAAACTATATGACATTCTGGAAAAGACAAAACTACTGAGACAGTTAAACAAAAAAGGTTAAAGTAACAGTAGAGAAGGATGAATTGGGGGAGCAGAGGAATTCTTTAGGATGGTGAAACTATTGTATATGATACTGTAATGATAGATATATGATATTATGTATTTGTGAAAATCCATAGAACACACTATGAAGGGTGAACTCTAAATGTAAACTCTAGATTTTAGTTAATAATAATATATCAGTATTGACTCAATGAATATAGCAAATATTCCATTGTTGTTCAGTTCTTCAGTTGTGTCTGACTCTTTGTGACCCCATGGACTGTAGCATGCCAGGCTTCCCAGTCCTTAGCCATCTGCCAGAGTTTGTTCAAACTCATGTCCATTGAGTTGGTGATGCCATCCAACAACCTTGTCTTCTGTCGTCCCCTTCTCCTCCTGCCCTCAATCTTTCCCAGCATCAGGACCTTTTCCAATGAGTCAGTTCTTCTTATCAGGTGGCCAAAATATTGGAGCTTCAGCATCAGCATCAGCATCAATCCTTCCAGTGAAAATTCAGGTTGATTTCCTTTAGGATTGACTGGCTTCATCTCTTTGCTGTTGAAGGGACTCTTGAGAGTCTTCTCCAGCACCACAGTTCCAAAGCATCAATTCTTTGGTGCTCAGCCTTTTTTGTTGTCCAGGACACCCCTGGTGGCTCAGACGGTAAAGCGTCTGTCTACAATGTGGGAGACCCGGGTTCAAGCCCTGGGTTGGGAAGATCCCCTGGAGAAGGAAATGGCAATCCACTCCAGTACTATTGCCTGGAAAATCCAATAGACAGAGGAGCCTGCTAGTCTACAGTCTATGGGGTCGCAAAGAGTTGGACACGACTGAGTGACTTCACTTTCACTTTCACTCACATCCATACATGACTACTGGAAAAACCATAGCTTTGACTAATATGAACTTTTGTAGGCAAAGTAATGTCTGCTTTTTAATATGCTGTCTAGGTTTGTCATTGCTTTTCTCCCAAGAAGCAAGCATCTTTTAATTTCATGGCTGCACTCACCATGCACAGTGATTTTGGAGCCCAAGAAAATAGTCTATCACTGTTTCCATTGTTTCCCAAATCTATTTACCATGAAGTGATGGGACCAGATGACATGATCTTAGATTTTGAATGTTGAATTTTAAGCCAGCTTTTTCACTCTTCTGTTTCACCTTCATCAAGAAGATGTTTAATTCCTCTTCCCTTTCTGCCATAAAGGTGGTGTCATTTACATATCCGAGGTTACTGATATTTCTCCCTGCAGTCTTGATTACAGCTTGTGCTTCATCCAGCCAAGCATTTCGTGTGATGTTCTCTGTGTATAAGTTAAATAAACAGGGTGACAATATACAGCCTTTCCCAATTTTGAACCAGTGCACTTTCAATGTCTGGTTCTAACAGTTACTTCTTGACCTGCATACCATTAGATATACCATATTGAAGCAATATAATATGTAACTGTGTCTGTTGGGGAGATGGATATATAACTGAATCGTCTGTATTTTCTGCCCAGTTTTTCTGGAAATCTTATATTCGTCCACAGTGTCTATTAATTTTTAAAAATGAGGTTATAGAAGATTGTTTAATTTATAAAATATGCTCATAATACATTAAGTGGATAAATCAGATCACAAAATTCTATGTTCCTGTTTTTATTTGGGGCTTCCCAGGTGGTGCTAGTGGTAAAGAGTCTGCCTGCCAATGCAGGAGATGTAAAAGGTGCGAGTTTGATCCCTGGGATTGGAAGAACCCCTGGAAGGGGGCATATGTACAGGTGCCTCACTCCTCCCCCCACCCACAACACATTAGTATTTACTCATGGACAAAACTTGAGCATCTTACCCAAAACATCAATAGTCGTTGACTCTGAGCTCTGGAATGAAGTGCAATTTTATGTCTACCTTTTGATATGAATTGTCCAAAAGTCTGCAATGGAAACTATTTCACTGAAAAAAAAAAAAACCAGAAAAAAAATTAGCTTTTAAAAACTTTCCACCAAAATATCTACTATAAATATTTTTTTAATTGGTAAATTCTATTGGAAATCTCCAGAAATGGTACAAACTTGTTTCTTTTCTTGAGAAACAAACAATGAATATCTAAAAATACTTGTGACAAATTACTTCCTTCTGGAGATAGTTATTTTTTAATGCCTACTAGTTATTTTTGCAGAGATATTAGGCTACAATTTGAAACTCATACAGTCTGAAGTTGAAGTCACCATTCTCCCATCTATACTTGTTCTCTAGCATTCCTTGCATCTGAAAGTTGCAGTGCTATCTTCTAAATTTTTTAGAGTTAAAATCACAGACAGATTCCACATCAGATTTCTCTCTTGCCTCTCCAATTCTTCCATCATATAATGCTAGGATTATTTTTTCATAATGTCCTTCTTCAGAACCACCAATAACTGCATTGTCTAAAGACTATAACTCCAGCTATAGTTGAGTGTTTGAAATTTTCATTTGTTTGGCCCAATTTACCTCTCCAGGTACATAAGATACATCTTCCAGAATATAAGATACATCTTGTGCCTTACACAAGATGACCTTACTGTTTCCTTACATTATATATAACACTCTTTCTGCACCTTCATTTGGTACATCAAGCTTAGAATCTGTTTATCCTAACTCATTCTTCCACCTTCAATATCTATGGGTGTTGAAATCCTATCTTTCCTTCAAAGCTTCAATCAGTTCCTTGAAACTTTCTGTTTTATAAACATCCCCATCAGAATTCATCTATCTCCTTTGCAGTCCCGTTTGTTGAGCCTATATGTTGAGGACTATGTTGAGCCTCCATTATATCGTGAGTGATGCCGACATCATTTTCCCTCAATAGATCAAAATATCCTTTAGGATAGGGACCGTGCTTTTATATCACCTAAAACACACAAAGTACAGATCTTTGCACAATAAATGGCTGTTAAATTGAATTGATTTAAATTACATTAGGAGTCATTTGAAAGTGCTAGCAAAATACCATTAATGGTGTCC